>NC_083446.1:12690509-13019259 GCF_020745735.1 Hemiscyllium ocellatum
GTGATTTAGGCTTTAAAGATATGAAATAGTGTGAGGGGTTAGAAAATTAGAAGATAATTCCACTTGTGAATGGACAGGAATAAATAATAGTTAGTCTTAATCTTGAAGTTTTAATACTAGAGTATCGATAGGCTGAGAAACTGGGGAAATCTTTACTTATTACCTGTACAGGACTTTGGTTGTGCCACATTTGGAGTACTGTGTGCAGTTCTGGTCGCCTCACTTTAGGAAAGATGTGGAAGCTTTGGAGAGGGTGCAGAGAAGATTTACCAGGATGTTGCCTGGAATGGAGAATAGGTCGTACGAGGACGGGTTGAGAGTTCTCGGCCTTTTCTCATTGGAACGGCGAAGGATGAGGGGTGACTTGATAGAGGTTTATAAGATGATCAGAGGAATAGATAGAGTAGACAGTCAGAAACTTTTTCCACGGGTACAACAGAGTGTTACAAGGGGACATAAATTTAAGGTGAAGGGTGGAAGGTATGGGGAGATGTCAGGGGTGGGTTCTTTACCCAGAGAGTGGTGGGAGCATGGAATGCGCTGCCCGTGGCAGTGGTAGAGTCAGAATCATTGACGACCTTTAAGCGGCAATTGGATAGGTACATGGATGGGTGCTTAATCTAGGATAGATGTTCGGCACAACATCGTGGGCCGAAGGGCCTGTTCTGTGCTGTATTGTTCTATGTTCTATTATTTGTGAAGCATCTGAATGCTCTCTCTCTGGTACATCTATACTGCTGCATCAGTAAATGAGATGATCAGATGACTCAGATCACCTCAATGAAATTCAGAACCAACTTCTTGAGACAGAAATAAAACCAGAAAATGCTACAAGCACTCACATATCTGGCAACATCTGTTGATTCCAAAACAGGGTTAACGTTTCAGATCTGTTCTTGAATGGAATACGCTTTTGTTGAAAGGTCACAGACTCTAGATTGCTCTTTCCAAAGGTGCAGGAAGATTTGGTGAAAACTCCAGCATTTTCAGTTTGTATTTCACGTTTAAAGAATCTGGTTTTCGATAGCTAGTAAATGTAGGATTCATTACCAGAAGGTTTTAAGACCCGAGTTTCAGCTAGAATCTCACAGATAAAATCCTACCATAAGACTACTCACCAGCAGCAAGTGTGAAGGACCTTCCACAGTATATCATGCTGGAGAGTCCTCTCAGATATTCATGTGTGCAGAACAATCGACTCTGTTTCCCCACCTGTCAATATTCAAAGGTTAAAAATGCAGAGGAAAGCAGTTTTGAAGAGTCATATGGTACTTGAAACATTAACTCTATTCTCACTTATACACTTAATGGTAAGGTCCTCGGGAGTGTTGCTGAACAAAGAGACCTTGGAGTGCAGGTTCATAGCTCCTTGAAAGTGGAGTCGCAGGTAGATAGGATAGTGAGGAAGGCGTTTGGTATGCTTTCTTTTATTGGTCAGAGTATTGAGTACAGGAATTGGGAGGTCATGTTGCAGGTGTACAGGACATTGGTTAGGCCATTGTTGGAATATTGCATGCAATTCTGGTCTCCTTCCTATCAGAAAGATGTTGTGAAACATGAAAGGGTTCAGAAAAGATTTATAAGGATGCTGCCAGAGTTGGAGGATTTGAGCTATAGGGAGAGGCTGAATAGACTGAGGCTGTTTTCCCCGGAGCGTTGGAGACTGAGGGGTGACCTTACAGAGGTTTACAAAATTATGAGGGGCATGGATAGGATAAATAGATAAAGTCGTTTCCCTGGGCTTGGGGAATCCAGAACTTAAAGGGTTTAGGGTGAGAGGGGAAAGATATAAAAGAGACCTAATGGGTAACTTTTTCATGCAGAGGGTGGTACGTGTATGGAATGAGCTGCCAGAGAAAGTGGTAGGGGCTGGTACAATTGCAACATTTAAAAGGCATTTGGATGGGTATATGAATAGGAAGGGTTTGGAGGGATATGGGCCAAGTGCTGGCAGGTGGGACTAGATTGGGTTGGGATATCCAGTCGGCATGGACGGGTTGGACCGAAGGGTCTGTTTCCATGCTGTACATCTCTATGACTCTATGAGATGCTGCCAGACCTGCAGGGCTCTCGATTTGTTAAAAGTTCAGCAGATTTGATCTCCAGTCAGCACACTCTTACACATGAAAATACTAACCTTAAATGTTCTGCACACAGGGAAAGGATACTTTTTATTGCCTATCCCTAATTGTTCAGAGGGTTGTTAAGAGTTAACTACATTGCTGTGGGTCTGGAGTCACACATAGGCCAGACCAGGTTAGGATGGCAGGAGAAAGTGAGGACTGCAGACGTTGGAGATCAGAATCAAAACGTGTGGTGCTGGAAAAGCACAGCCGGTCAGGCAGCATCTGAGGAGCAGGACAGTCGATGTTTTGAGCATAAGCTCTTAATCAGGAATGTGGGGCGGCCCAAGAGGGCTGAGAGTTAATGGGATGGGGTTGGGGCTGGGGTGAAGTAGCTGAGAGTGCGATAGGTAGATGAAGGTGGGGGGTGATGGTGATAGGTCGGAGAAGAGGGTGCAGCAGGTAGATGGGGAGGAAGAGGGATTGGTAGAACAGTTCAAGGGTGGGGGTGCCAAGATGGAGGGTTAGATCTGGAATAAGGTGGGAGGGGGAGGGAGGGGAGATGAGGAAACTGGTGAAATCAACATTGATCCTGTGTGGTTGAAGAGTCCCAAGGCGGAAGATGAGGTGTTCTTCCTTAAGGATAGAATTTGGTGGTGGAGGTGGCCCAGGACGTGCATGTCCTTGGTGGAGTGGGAAGGAGAGGTAAAGTGTTTGGCCACAGGGCAGTGGGGTTGTTCAGTGTGTGTGTCCCAGAGACGTTCTCTGAAAGGTAAGGATGGCAGTTTCCTTTCCCTGAAGGACATGAGTGAACCAGATGGGTTTTTCTGATAATGGTCACATGGTCACCATTTGGCTGTTTTTCAACAGAATTCAAATTCCACCATCTGCTGTGGCAGGATTTGAACCTAGGTCCCCAGAACATTCCCTGCATCTCTGGGTTGACAGTCCAGCGACGTAGGTGTTCTGCCAAGCGGTCACCCAGTCTGCGCTTCATTTCCCCAGTGTAGAGACCATATTGTGAGCAGCAAATGCAGTGAACTAGATTGAGTGAAGTACAGGTAAAGTGCTGCTTCACCTGGAAGGTGTGTTCGGGGCCTGGGATGGTGAGGAAGGAGGAAGTAAACAGGCATGGGTTACACCTTCTGACTTTACAGGACAAGGTGCTGTGGGGCTAAGGGGATGTGTTGGGATTGGAGAAGGATGAGGGTAACCCAGAGGGAACAGTCCCTATGGAAGGCAGTAGGCCTCCGAAATGTCCACTTTCTTCCTCAGCCAAGGATTCTCCAGCAGGGTGGGGTGACAGGGCCCTCACTCCCTCATTCTGGGATTGTCGCCTCCCCCTCCCTCCTCACGTCCCCCAAAGTCCTCGATTCCACACCAAGGGGAAAATGTTCTTTCAGCATCTACCCTGTCATCAATTGCAAACATTCTACGTTTCTATCAGATTTCCTTCCAGTTTTCTAATTGAATTGAATTGAATTGAGGCCTAGTCAGGTCAAGTACTCAATTTCCCCTTACATAACAATCTCCTCATGGGACATAGGACCAGTATTAAGGATCAGGAGAAAGCTGTTTGACCTCTCGAGTCGTCTCCACCATTCAATAAGAACATTGCTGATTGGTTGTGGACTCAGTTCCACCTTCCCAAATTATGCTGATATCCTTTTTGTAGCCAATCATCAATTGATTGCTATCTTAAATAGACACAACAATTCATCATCCAAAACTCAAGGAAAACCACTTCACCTTTCAAATGAACACAAGGACTCTTATGAGTGGCTCTCAAAGGCCATGTGACTTCTCTTGCACATTCAACTGCAATCAAAAGTAACCAATGAGATATTGTTATCTTAAGACTTAATCTGAAAGGGTCAAGAATTTCAGTAACGATGAAGCTTTCGAAAACCTTTGGTTGGCGCGGGGGGGGGGGGGGGAGTTCAAAAATGAGGGGCATATTTTTAAGGTGAGGGGGGAAAGATATAAAAGAGACCTGATGGGCATCTTTTTCACACAGATGGTGGTCTGTACATGGAATTAATTGCCAGAGGAAGTGGCGCATGCAGATACAGTTCGAACAGTTGATAGACATTTGGATAGGTACATGAATAGTAGAGATTTGGAAGGATATGGACCAAAGGGACTAGTATTAGTTCGGAAACTTTGTCGCTATAGGTAAGTTAGACCGAAGGGACTGTTTCCAAGCTGTACGGCCCTTTCACTCACAGCTTTTGTAGTCTGGAACAAGATATATCACAAGGAATTCCAGTGCAACTGACTTTGCTTTGTGGAACAATGATTAATCAAAGTTAACATTTGCAGCCATTTTGTTTGTGACAAAAGCTGGCTGAGGATAGCCATTTGAGGAGAACCATCTGACCACCAGGGTCAGAGTTCTTAGAAACATCCGCTACTTCTCAACAGTATCCAGGACAAAACAGCTCCAGGATTCCTGGCCTGAATCAAGTTGTCAGGAGCCACAAGCTGCAGGGTAAGAAAGGTGATTTCATGCACCCCCAAGAACTGCTCTCTTCAGTCCACCTGTGGGGGCAACCACCAACTATTCAACTCCAGAAACCATCGCAGCTGTTGGATCTGGCTCCAGGTTTTCAATTCCTTCAATTCAGAAAGGGGCAGTCAAGGTCAAGCAAGCCACACCTTCAACAAATAACAGAGACTGATCTCATTTACATCTTAATATGTACATTTTATCGTTAAATACTTTAAATTACTGTATCTCAGTGGAAAACGTGATCAATACTGGTCTCCTTCCTACTGGAAGGATGTTGTGAAACTTGAAAGGGTTCAGAAAATATTAAAAGGATGTTGCCAGGGTTGGAGGATTTGAGGTATAGGGAGAGGTTAAATAGGCTGGAGCTTTTTTCCCTAGAGTGTCGGAGACTGAGAGGTGACCTTAGAGAGGTGTATAAAATCATGAGGGGCATGGATAGGGTAAATAGACAAAGTCTCTTCCCTGGGGTGGGGGAAGTCCAGAACTAGATGGCATAGGTTTAGGGTGTGAGGGGAAAGATATAAAAGAGACCAAAGGGGCAACATTTTCACACAGAGGGTGGTGCGGGTATGGAAATGAGCTGCCAGAGGAAGTGGTGGAGGCTGGTACAACTGCAACATTTAAAAGGCATCTGGATGGATATATGAATAGGAAGGGTTTGGAGGGATATGGGCTGAGTGCTGGCAGATGGGATAAGATTGGGGTTGGGATATCTGGTCTGCGTGGACTGGAAGAAGTGTTAGATGCGAGTACAGTTAACAACATTTAAAAGACATTTGGGTACGTACACAAATAAGAAATGTTTGGAGGGATATAGGCAAGAACTAATTTTAATGTTGTGGTTCTGTTCGCTGAGCTGGGAATTTGTGTTGCAGACGTTTCGTCCCCTGTCTAAGTGACATCCTCAGTGCTTGGGAGCCTCCTGTGAAGCGCTTCTGTGATCTTTCCTCCGGAAAGATGTCACCTAGACAGGGGACGAAACGTCTCCAACACAAATTCCCAGCTCGGCGAACAGAACCACAACAACGAGCACCCGAGCTACAAATCTTCTCACAAACTTTGAACTCATTTAATTTTGGATTATGTTTGGCATGGACTGGTTAGACCGAAGAGTCTGTTGCCGAGCTGTATGATTCTATATGGACTGTGGTAACATATACACAGGGGACCAGGCGCTGTCCAAGGTCAAAGTGGTGACCTGTCCTCTTACCCCAGTATGTACACACGTGTACACACGTGTACACACACATTTCCTGCTTACACTGGAGAGGGGGAGCTGACTGTACTATATTGTCCCATCAAGGCCCATAGGTTACCTGCACTTGTTTTGGAGACAGTGCCTCCTGCTGGCTGAACTGTGTCTGAAGTTCTTGAATTGGAACAAAATTCAGGGGGTGTTCTGCGTCTACAGTCATAGAGATGTATAGCACAGAAACAGACCCTTTGGTCCAATTAGTCCATATCAACCAGATCTTGCCTCTCCTAACTCCTCACACAGTTTGGTATTCTGTTGGTAAGTGTCTGCTCCTTTTTGTTAAACCTGTAATTCTCTCTGTCATGCGCTTCCTGTTCCCAGGGTAACTGATGGTTCAGGATAGCAATGTTTTCCTGCCACCATCACTTTCTTTTTACAACTGCTCTCCCTTATATTCTGCTGTGACACATTCTCACATGCGCCAAGGGCCAACGTATCTGTGCCTTCTTCAAATTCATTTTGCCTTTCTGCACTTCATTACGCAGCCCATCAAGAATACACACATAATCCCCATCACACTCTTCTACAGTCCTCAGGAAAGCTCTGCCCTGCTGCGTACCTATTTCCTCCCTCAGACTGTCCCATCCGTCTTTCCTGTATTGTGCCAATGTCATTGTACACACCTGACCTTCCTTAGGAATGTCTCCACCTGTGTGTAACTGAGATGGTTATTTCTCAGGTCTCTGATCTCCACCACTATGATATCAGTCCTAAACTATTTGCAAAATTAAGGTCCCAGGAGTATCAGATGACTGTAAAAGGGGTCGAGCTCATAAGTGATTTCAAACTCGTTTATTAAGAACAACAGATTAAATATGATATTTGAGTTAAACAGCCAGAAAAAAAGACATACGAACCATGACAGATGAGAACAGTTTTCAGATTCCAGAGGATGAAAGACAATGCAGAATGTTGATCTCTATAGCTGACGGCAGTGTCTCTTCTAATAGTTACTGTGTGAGACAGAATGTGGGAACTGGGTTGAAGCCAACGTGGATCTCTGTGCAATCTCCTTCCAGTCTCTTGGCGGCCAGTTTTAACTCTTACCCATTTTGTTGCTTCATGTATGGATTGTGAAATAATTGTCCTAATATTCTTTGTAATCAATGTATTGTTAGAATCATAGTTATACAGCATGGTTATCTTGTTTCAGGGCTTACAACTGAACGAGGGGACACAGTTTCAGAAAAGGCACAGGCCATAAAGGATGGAGATGAGGAGGAATATCTTCACTTGGAATGGTAATCTTTGCAATTCCCTGCTTCATACGGCTGCACAGACTCATTCATTGAGTATGTGTTCAAGACGGAGATCTTTGGATTTCTACATATTAAAGACATCCAAGGAAATAAGGATAGTGCAGGAAAATGAAGTAGAAAATAATAATCATGTTGAGTGGCACAGCAAGCTTGAAGGGCTGAATGTCCATGCTCGAATCCTATTTCTCGTGTTAATTTCTAATGGATACACTTGATTCTCCAACAATTCTCCTTTCTTTCTCTTAGATAATGGAGGGCCCGCTGTATGGAACATGCAAGTCAGTCAGAATTGTCAGCAACGATTCATCAGCACATGCTGATTAGAGATCTTAATCAGTGAAACCCTTCTGGCACTGAATTGGAAAATTCATACTAAAGATCAATTAAGAGTTGAAGTAAACGTTCATATCATTCTAAAATCATTTCTGATTTTGAATTGTGGGGAAAGATCAGAAGACGGTGACTTTTAAAGGAACATTGCATCTTAGGAAGACAATCATCTGTACCTCCAACAGGGTTTATCATTAGCAGAAACAAAGTCTAATTGTCACAATAAACACAGTTCGGTCCTGAGAGTGATTAATAGCAACAATAATAGTAGAATCCAATCCTTATAATCATTTGTGAACCCTCTCGTGTGTCAACAGATTGGCTAACTGAGTGAATCCCTTCCCACACTGGGAGCAAGTGAATGGTCTCTCTCCAGTGTGAATGCGCTGATGAGTTAGCAACTGGGATGATTGAGCAAATCCCTTCCCACACTCAGAGCAGATGAATGGTCTCTCTCCAGTGTGAACTCGCTGATGTTTCAATAGTACAGATGAATGAGTAAATCCTTTCCCACACACAGAACAGGTGAAGGGCCTCTCCCCAGTGTGTCCTCGTTGGTGTACAGTAAGGGCAGATGATTGCCGGAACCTCTTCCCACAGAAAGCGCAGGTAAATGGCTTCTCCTCAGTGTGAATTCGCTGGTGTGACTGGAGGCCGAACAATGCAGTGAACCCCTTCCCACAGGCAGAGCACGTGAATGGTCTCTCGCCAGTGTGACTGCGACGATGAATTTCCAGCTCTGATGGGTAATTGAATTCCTTTCCACAGTCTGCACATTTCCATGGCTTCCCCACAGTATGACTGCGCTTGTGCCTAGACAGGCCAGATGAATGGCTGAAGCCTCGGCCGCACACACAACAGGTGTATGGTTTCTCATTCTTTTGAATGGTGCGGTTTGATTCCATGTTCACAATTGTACAGTAGTCTTCTTATGGTAAAGTGAGTGATCCTGTCAATTAAGTGATGGTTGTTTTGGGTTTCCTGGCTAAATATCTTCTCCTTCCAAAAGCCTGTGAAATTGATTTGAAAGAATAAAAGAAAATGATTGAACTGTAAAGGAAGTTATAAATCCTTGTTCCATACACTCTCGCTCCTGAAATCCATAGCCACCACTTGCGTCCGCAACTCCCAGATTTTTCAATCCATTTCCTCTACATGGGTTCAGTTCCCAAGCTCGTCTGCAGCCTGAGAATAAAATCACTAAGTTTGACTTGAGATTTGTGTGGGGATCCTTCCCATCTACCTCCTCAGGTTTCTTTCCTCACCAATGATCTTTATTGTACTCCTCCTCTACAATGTACCATCTTACTTACTAGCCCTCAACCCCCTATTGTGTGATTTAAACCATCCTCCACTTGCTGAAACAGGAAGTGGATCATTCCCCTCGGCCCGGTCCTAGGAGGGAGGATGAAGAGTCACGGTTGTGAACAAGCAAATGTCTACTCTGAATCAGGGGGTGCAGCTCCACAAAGTATCTCTGACCCCTCCAGACCAGCTGCTAATTTCATCACTCTCTCAGTTGGCTGCAGAGGTGAAAACCAAGTGGCACCCCACCTATGCATGAAGCCTGTAGTCAGATAGGGAGAGTATTTCATCGGCTCATAGAAACCTCTTAACAAGCCTGGGCAGGCTGCGTGTAGGGATCATCTCTAACCTGGCCGGGGAGGGACCAATCTAACAGGTCTCAGTCTGCATGGTAGGCCATTTTGGACAAGATTAAGAAACATCTCTTCACTCAGACAATGATGAACCTGTGTAATAGCCACCACAGAAGGCAGTGGAGTCACTGAGTATATTTCAGAAATGACTTTTTTTTTTAGGAGGGTAAAGGAGCATGGACAGACCAGGTATATGGTAGTGTAGTGAGATAGAAAATCAGCCAGGACCACGCAATAGCTTTGATGGCCTGAATGGCCTGCGCCAGTTCCCTTTTACGGCCATCTCACTGCACATGCTCCAGCTCGCAACGCCTGGGGTATGATTGACAGAACCTCTGCACCAATAGTATCAATGATGGCGGAGAGCCAACTCCATTATTGGCAGATGGGCCTCCAATCAGAGTACACAAGGAGGGCGGGACTGACGCGGGAACAACGCTACGCATGCGCCCTTCGCTCTAAAGATGGCCGTTGTTCACCCGGAGCCTTCAGTCCGAGAGATTAAAAAACCCGAGCAGCCGCCGCTGATTCAAAGGTCCTACCGCTTGCTTCTCGTTTGGAGTTGAAAGTCTCAACGTTGTTATGGAGGTTCCCAAGACACCCGCTGACTCCATCCCTCTCTCTCTCAGCCCAACGGCTTCCATTGTATTTCAGACATTTCCACGAGGCCAGCCCCAAAGCCAACACTGCGCATGCGCGGGCCAGACTGATCGACAGCTGCTCTAGACCAATAGGAAGAGGGAACGGGCTTGGAGGAGCGGGTGGGTGTCATCGGTCCTCCAACCAATCGGACTGAATGTGGGCGTGACTTTTCCATCGATAAGGATTGACAGTTAAAAGTCACATAACACCAGGTTATACTCCAGTAGGTTTAATTAGATCAGAGACTCTTAAGATGGGAGAACGCATGGTAGATGCAGTTTAATACAAAACAATACATCCAGATGCCTTTTATAATTTCTGTTCTTCTATTTTAGAACTTATATTTTTCTCTATTACCCCCACACTATCGCCTAACTGCAGTAGTGCTTATTTTGTCCCCCAGCACCCATGTTGTGTGTGTGTGCAAGTGTGAGACACAGTGAAAGACACAAGGTGCACGAATCTTTATTTGGTTTCCACCACCAGGAAGCAAAGAAACACCCGAGTGACCTTTTAAATGTTGTAACTTTTTCACACGGAGGGTGGTAGATGTGTGGAATGAACTGTCCGAGGAAGTGGTGGAGGCTGGTACAATTACAACACGGTGGCAAAGCGACTCAGTGGTTAGCACTGCTGCCTCACAGCACCAGGGTTTGAGTTCAGCCTTAGGCGACTGTCTGTGTGGAGTTTGCACATTTTCCCCCTGTCTGTGCGGGTTTCCTCTGGGTGCTCTGGTTTCCTCCCACAGTACAAAAATGTGCGGATTAGGTGGATTGGCCATGCTAAATTGCCCATAGTGTTAAGGGATGTGTTGGTTAGGTGCATTCGTCAGGAATGGATCTGGGTGGGTTACTCTTCAGAGAGTCGGTGTGGACTTGCTGGGCCAAATGGCCTGTTTCCACACTAAAGGGATTCTATGATTCTAAACAGTGCAATAAGATGGAAGAAATAGGAATGTACCGTTTAGCAAGTTGAGCCAACTCTGCCACTCTGTAAGAACATGCCTAACCTTAAAAATGGTTGCAGGAACAGAGGAACCTGGAGTGACAGTACAAGTTAGGATGGCTGATTGCTCAGCTCCTACAAGTAATGATGCTCATCACCCATGACCAGGCCAGACCCCCCCCCGCCATTGCTAACTTTTTCTAATTTTAAAGCAAATGTGAAGTGGGTGTTCCAGGTGTGATGCAGCTAGTCAAACCACTTGGCTTTAAGCAAAACAGAATTTATTTAAACATTGCAGTTCAAACAATAAATAAAGAAAATAGCATTTAACTATTGGAAAACTTAACTGATATGATACAGTAAATATTACTAATTAAAAGTTTAGATGGAGAGGAATTTCTTAAGTGTGTGCAAGATAATTTTCTGATTCAGTATGTGGATGTACCTACTAGAGAAGGTGCAAAACTTGACCTACTCTTGGGAAATAAGGCAGGGCAGGTGACTGAGGTGTCAATGGGGGAGCACTTTGGGGCCAGCGACCATAATTCTATTCGTTTTAAAATAGTGATGGAAAAGGATAGACCAGATCTAAAAGTTGAAGTTCTAAATTGGAGAAAGGCCAATTTTGACAGTATTAGGCAAGAACTTTCGAAAGCTGATTGGAGGCAGATGTTCGCAGGTAAAGGGACGGCTGGAAAATGGGAAGCCTTCAGAAATGAGATAATGAGAGTCCAGAGAAAGTATATTCCTGTCAGGGTGAAAGGAAAGGCTGGTAGGTATAGGGAATGCTGGATGACTAAAGAAATTGAGGGTTAGGTTAAGAAAAAGAAGGAAGCATATGTCAGGTACAGACAGGATAGATCAAGTGAATCCTTAGAAGAGTACAAAGAAAGTAGGAGCATACTTAAGAGAGAAATCAGGAGGGCAAAACGGGGACATGAGATAGCTTTGGCAAATAGAATTAAGGATAATCCAATTTACAAATATATTAAGGACAAAAAGGTAACTAGGGAGAGAATAGGGCCCCTCAAAGATCAGCAAGGTGGCCTTTGTGTGAAGCCACAGAAAATGGGGGAGATACTAAATGAATATTTTGCATAGTATTTACTGTGGAAAAGGATATGGAAGATATAGACTGTAGGGAAATAGATGGTGACATCTTGCAAAATGTCCAGATTACAGAGGAGGAAGTACTGGATGTCTTGAAACGGTTAAAGGTGGATAAATCCCTAGGACCTGATCAGGTGTACCCAAGAACGCTGTGGGAAGCTAGAGAAGTGACTGCTGGGCCTCTTGCTGAGATATTTGTATCATCGATAGTCACAGGTGAAGTGCCAGAAGACCGGAGGTTGGCAAACGTGGTGCCACTGTTTAAGAAGGGCGGTAAAGACAATCCAGGGAACTATAGACCGGTGAGCCTGACGTCGGTGGTGGGCAAGTTGTTGGAGGGAATCCTGAGGGACAGGATGTACATGTATTTGGAAAGGCAAGGACTGATTTGGGATAGTCAACATAGATTTGTGCATGGGAAATCATGTCTCACAAACTTGATTGAGTTTTTTGAAGAAGTAACAAAGAAGATTGATGAGGGCAGAACAGTAGATGTGATCTATATGGACTTCAGTAAGGTGTTCAACAAGATTCCCCATAGGAGACTGATTAGCAAGGTTAGATCTCGTGAAATACAGGGAGAACTAGCCATTTGGATACAGAACTGGCTCATAGGTGGAAGACAGAGGGTGGTGGTGTAGATTTGTTTTTCAGACTGGAGGCCTGTGACCACAAGGATCGGTCCTGGGCCCTCTACTTTTTGTCATTTACATAAATGATTTGGATGTGAGCATAAGAGATACAGTTAGTAAGTTTGTAGATGACACCAAAATTGGAGGTGTAGTGGACAGCAAAGAGGGTTACCTCAGATTACAACAGGATCTGGACCAGATGGGCCAATGGGCTGAGAAGTGGCAGATGGAGTTTAATTCAGATAAATGCTAAGTGCTGCATTTTGGGAAAGCAAATCTTAGCAGGACTTATACATTTAATGGTAAGGTCCTAGGGAGTGTTACTGAACAAAGAGACCTTGGAGTGCAGGTTCATAGCACCTTGAAAGTGGAGTCACAGGTAGATAGGATAGCGAAGAAGGTGTTTGGTATGCTTTCCTTTATTGGTCAGAGTATTGAATACAGGAGTTGGGAGGTCAAGTTGCGGGTGTACAGGACATTAGTTAGGCTACTGTAGGAATATTGCGTGCAATTCTGGTCTCCTTCCTATCAGAAGGATGTTGTGAAACTTGAAAAGGTTCAGAAAAGATTTACAAGGATGTTGCCAGGGTTGGAGGATCTGAGCTACAGGGAGAGGCTGAACAGGCTGGGGCTGTTTATCCTGGAGCATCGGAGGCTGAGGGGTGACCTTATAGAGGTTTACAAAATTGAGGGGCATTGATAGGATAAATAAACAAAGTCTTTTCCCTGGGGTCGGGGAGTCCAGAACTAGAGGGCATAGATTTATGGTGAGAGGGGAAAGATATAAAAGAGACCTAAGGGGCATCTTTTTCATGCAGAGGGTGGTACGTGTATGGAATGAGCTGCCAGAGGAAGTGGTGGAGACTGGTACAATTGCAACATTTAAAAGGCTTTTGGATGGGTATATAAATAGGAAGGATTTGGAGGGATATGGGCCGGGTGCTGGCAGGTGGGACTAGATTGGGTTGGGATATCTGGCCGGCATGGACGGGTTTGACCGAAGGGTCTGTTTCCGTGCTGTACATCTCTATGACTCTATAACTGTTCCACAGTAATATCTCATAAACATACTCCTTAACAAAAAGGTAGATTCAAACACAGACTCTTATAGGCAGGAGGGAGCAACATCCAGAGAGAGATGTCAGAGGAATCCTTTACAGGAACTTGCAGCTCTTCTGGACTTGCACATCTTGTCACTGCTACAGTTAAAAAAGAAAACAAACTCCTTCCATTGTTAAACCCTCTAGACTCTTTGTCACCTCTACCTTTACAACCTCTCTTTAAAAATACCAAGGACAAACTAACCTTTTTAAAGTGACTGCATCATCACACCCATGAGATGGTACCTTGAACTTTGCAGCCATAACTTCAGGGAACATTAATATGTTTGTTGAAAAAGGGACACAGAGGTAAAGAAGTAAGGACTAAATGTGTGATACCAGCTGTGACTCTCACTTAGGGATATGAAACTGAAGACTCCCCCTTTTATTTATGAAAGCACAAAGACTTTTATTTTGGTGGACAAGTAAACAGCATTAACTTTGTTTTCCTTCCTGCTAGTAACTCTCCCGTGCAGATCATTTATATCAGCAGAGAGACACTACAGGTGAAAGCTACAGCTGAATAGTTTTATGATTTAATTTGATAACTTTGTAATGCAATGACAGAACCAAGTTGTAATTGGCTATCCTTGGTTCATTGTTCGAGGGAGGCTCCCTCCATGATTTCAACCAACAAGGTTCTCAAAGTCAATGTAAAGCAATAATCATTCACCACAGGCATGTGTGTCATGCAAATTTCTAATTTATAAAATGTAAACAGTTCCAACAAAGTTCCATCAAAGCTAATTAATTCAGTTAATGTGCAATCTGACTGGCTGATGCATTTAGTCAACAAGTACTTGCTGATCCTGAAAGGGAATCCAGTTAGAATATTCGCTATACCTCCTCACTTTTGGTTTCAACAATGATCTGTTGTTCTGTCCAACAGAGATTATATTATGCATTTCTAAATACTCTATTAATACATCCTTTGTAATATACTCTAATATTTCAGAATGACAGATATTAAACTAACTGGCCAATAGTTAGCTTTTCTGTCTCTTTTTGAATAAGGGTATTATATTGGCAGTTTTCTTCTGGAATTTTTTTTCAGAATCTAAGGATTCTTACAAGATCATTACCCGTGATACACTAGCTCTAACTGTTTCCATTAAAATCCTGGGATGTAATTATAGAAAGGACTTTTCTTCAGGAGAGAGTTTCCTGTACATGAATCATCATGCCTAAAGCTGACAGTCACTGGGTTCATAGTGTTCTTCATAATATCATCAGCTTTTCTGTATGGATAGAGAAGTCTTTGTTTGTTCCAGCGGGAAGAGATTTCAAACATTGGTATGATTGGGACTCTCAGCTGGAAACTGATGAGAATCATAGAGTTTTTACAGCATGGAAAATGTCCCTTCCACCCATTGTGTCCGCATAAGTTGGGATATCTGGTCAGCATGGATGAATTGGTCCCAAGAGTCTGTTTCCATACTGTAAACCTCTATGACTTTATGACTATGACTCTAAGTCAGCAAACATCCATTTATTCTAATCCAATTTTTTTAGCACTTGTCCTGTAGCCGTGTGTACTTATCATTTCAACTGCTTATCTAAGTAATTCTTAAATATCTTGAGGGTTCCTATCTCAACTATCTTTTCAGGCAATGAGTTTCAGATACCCACAAACTTTTGAGGGGAATAATATTTTCCTTAAACCCCTTCTTATCCTCCTATTCCTTACCTTAAGACTGTGCCCTTCGTTATGGCCCCTGTACTAAGTGGAAATGTTTCTCCCTATCTGGGCCCCTCAGAACCTTGTATACTTCCATCAGATCTCCCTTCAGCATTCTCTGCTCAAACAAAAAGAATCTCAGTCTATCCAATCTCTCTTTGTAAGAGAAATGCTCCACCTAAGACAACATCCTGGTGAATGTCTTCTACACCACTGGGTGAAGTGGTAAGAGATGGTTCTCTTCCTGTTGAAATTGACACAACAGATAAACATGCTGATTCACTCGTGAACTCTGAATAGGAAGAGGACACTCACCTACTCAATATGTGGGAAGAGACTCACGAGGTCAGTGCAACTAATGGAGCATTAGCTCCGTCACACTGACAAGAGACTGCTCTCTCGTCCTTTCTATGGGGCATGGTTCAGTGACTGTAGGAACATAGGAGTTCACATCGTGGACAGGTCATTTAGCTGCTCCCCATGTTGGAAGATATTCACTGCATCCTCCTCCTATCCTGACCACAGGGCCAGCTCACACAGTTCTAGGAGAGGGCTGGACTCTGTCATGAGGGAACAATTTTTTAAAAAGTTACGATTAGAGACAATAGCTTTAACCTTCCAAATTATAATGTGGAAAATATATTTTTAGTCAGCACTGTATATCAGATAAACAGCCTGCTAATTTAGCAAAGTGGAAAATAGAAAGGATAGTGGTGAGGACAGCTGGACTTTTTCAGTGTACATAAAGTTATCGTGGTGCTTTAGAGTCTTAGAAGCCATGCCCCACAGCACAGAGACAGGCCCTTCGGCCCAAACTGGTACATACTGACCAAAACGTCCATCCACGCTAACCCCATTTCCCTGCACTTGGCCCATACCCTTCTGAACCTTTCCTATCCATGTACTTATCCGAATGCCTTTTAAATGTTGTTAATGTACCCGCCTCACCCACTTCCACTGGCAGCTCAATCTATATGCGTACCACTCTCTGTGTAAAAACGTTGCCCCTTGGGTTCCCTTTTATTCTTTCCCCTCTCACCTGAAACTCATGTCCTGTAGTCCTCGATTCCCCAACCCTGGGAAAAAGACTGAGTGCATTCACCCTATCCATGTCTCTCATGATCTTATATACTTCTATAAGATATCCCCCCCTGCCCCAGTTTCCTATGCTCTAAAGAAGGAAGTCCTCGTTTGTCCAATCTCTCCCTGTAACTCAGACTCTTGAGTCCCAGCAACATCCTTGTAAATTTCTTCTGCACTCTTTCTAGTTTAATAACATCCTTCCTAAAGTGACCAAAACTGAACACAGTTTTCTAAGTGCGGCCTCACCAACGTCCTGTACAACTGCAACATAACTTCCCAACTTCTGTATTCAGTGCCCTGACTGATGAAGGCCAGTGCTCCAAAAGCCTTCTTCACTGCCCTGTCTACCTGTGACTCCCCTTTCAGAGAACCATGCACCTGGACTCCAAGGTCCACTACACTCCTTAAGGCCCGACCACTTACCATCAAATTCCGACCTTGATTTGACTTTCCAAAATGCAACACCTCACACTTATCTGTATTCAACTCCATTTGCCTTTTCTCAGCCCACTTCTCCAGCTGATCAAGGTCCTGCTGCAATTTCTGATAACCTTCCTCACTGTCCACAATTCTGCCTATTTTATTGTCACCTGCAAACTTACTAATCATTGATATACATTACAAACAGCAATGGGCCCTGCACCGACCCCTGTGGTACACCACTAGTCACTAGTCATAGAATGATGTTACGACAGTGTATTGATGAGAATTAGTAGGTGCCAGTGATAAATCCTTGGGTTGTTGGTGGGGGGGGATCAAATGTCAGGGGTTTTGAGGGCAAGGGAAGGTCAGAAAAGGTGAGCTACCTTTCAAGAGTAGTGGAGAGTGGGATCAAGGAGGTTTTTTTTTAATGTGGATTGGTGGATTCATAATAATAGTTCCATTCTAATGTTGCATTCCCAATTAATATAATCAAAGCTTTAATATATTAAATTCCAAGGAAATGAACCTTCAACTGAAATAAAAAAACTTTGAAAGCTCAGCAGGTCTGGCAGTATCTATAAAGAGAAGTTAGAGTGAACATTTTGGATCCGGTGACCCTTTCAGCAGATTCAAAATGTTTGATTTCTCTTCACGCATGCTGCCAGACCTGCTGAGCTTTTCCAGCAATTTTTGTTTTCATGTTCGATTTACCGCATCCACAAGTGTTTTGGTTTTTAAAAACTTAAAATGTTGTTAGAAATATATATATATAAAACGCAGAGAGATAAAGAGTGCAAAGACACAGGGACTGGGAGATTGACGTGTCCAGATTTTTGAAAGTAGCAAGATATTTTGTCACAAACAAAGATGTTGAGAACAAAAGCAGGGAAAAAAGTGCAGACCTTTTATAAAGCTCTGTTTGGAACACACCTAGAGCCCAGTTCAGTTCGCACACTTTAGATCTGCAAGATTTTGACAGATTTATTTGAGGTAGACAAAATATTATGTTCGTTCTGTGATGGGTCAAGGGTTATGGAAGACAGATCACAGAATCCCTACAGTGTGGCAACAGGCCATTTGGCCAAAAAGCTCTACCACAACCCTCCAAAGAGTAACCCATTCTCCTACCCTATTACTCTACATTTACCTGACTAATACACCTAACCTACACATCCCTCAACACTGGGCAATTTAGCCTGGCCAATTCACCT
The DNA here is from genome assembly GCF_020745735.1 of Hemiscyllium ocellatum. Lineage (NCBI taxonomy): Eukaryota > Metazoa > Chordata > Chondrichthyes > Orectolobiformes > Hemiscylliidae > Hemiscyllium > Hemiscyllium ocellatum. The sequence goes on from NC_083446.1 coordinate 12,708,411, forward strand.
AACCTGCACATCTTTGGATTGTGAGAGGAAAACCAGAGCACCCAGAGGAAACCCATACAGACACCGGAAGAGCATGCAAACTCCATACAGATAATCACTTGAGGCTGGAATTGAACCCAGGTTCCTGACGCTGTGAGGCAGCAGTGCTAACCACTGAGCCACCGTGTCACCCTCCAAGGCTTTTGGGAAAGGATGCAGGGAGGGTGAGAGGATGTTTGTTATGCAACAAGTGGAAGTACCCAGAACTCACTGCCTAAGAGAGAGGTGGTCTCAGAAAGTGGTCAATGATTTATCAAGTACATTGTATACATACCCAAGGAAATAACCTTGCAGGGCATTGTCAATTGAGTGGAATGTGACAGTGTGGATTGTGCTATGGAGACTTCAAGGGCAGAATGCCCTCATTATGTGCTATAATGTCTGTGAATCATAATTTCTTTCTCAAACCCCAATGATATATGAGTCTATCTCAGTGTTCTGACCCAAAAGCCAGTACAGTATATCCTTCCTGAGATATGGTACTGAAAAGTGAATACAGATTTTCTGTTCTGACCTAAAATATTAATGTTGTTTTTCATCTACAGGTGCTACCTGACCTGCTGAGTACATCCACCATTTTTTTAAAAAGTAGTTATTACATTTGTCCAGGCATGGATTGGACAGGATTTTGAATTTCCTGGGGCATTTCCAGTTACACTGATCTCAAATCTTTTCCCATAGCACAACAGATAAACCTTTTTACTTCCTTGGTCAAAGGCCATGATATTCAGGTCCTGGTGAATGGAGTGACTCTATCAGATCTTGATGTGATGTGTGGTTTGAGGTTACTCTCTCTAAATATAAATATGTGAAGAGAAAAGTGTTAGTAAAGACAAATGCAAGTCCCTTACAACCAGAAGCGGATGAAATTATAATGAGCCACAAAGAAATGGCTGAAGAATTGAACACATACTTTGATTCTGTGCTCACAAAAGAGGGCACAAATAACCTACCATATATATTCGGGAACCAAGGGTCCAGTGAGGGAGAAGAGTTGAAGGAAATCAGTATTACAAAGAAAATAGTGCTCAGGAAATTAATGGGGCTGTCAAATTACCAAGGCATTATATATACATCCCAGAGTACTAAGGGGAGTGGCACTGGAAATAATGGATGTTTGGGCAGTTAACTCCCAAAATTCTATAGACTCTGGAGCATTTCCCACAGATTTGGAAGGCAGAAAGTGTAACCCCACTATTTAAAAAGGAGAGAGAAAGAACATGGAGAATTACAGACCAATTAACGTAACACCAGTGGGGAAAATGTTAAGAGTCTATTATAAAACAAGTGTGACAACAAAACAGTTGGAAAGCATTAACAAGATTGTGCAAAGCCAGCGTGGGTTTATGAAAGGCTAATCATGTTTAAGAAATCTTAATGGAGATTTTTGAGGATTTAACAAGAAGAATATGTAAGGGAGAACAAGTGGATATGGTGCACTTAAATATTTAGAAGGCTTTTGATAAGATCTCTTACTGGACAAATTAGAACACAGGGGATAGCAGTCATAGAATGGCAATGGTTGAGAGTTGGTTAAGACAGGAAACACAGCATGGGCATAAGTGAGTCTTTTTCCAAGTGCCTAATGGTATACAACAAGAATCAGTGCTTGGGCCCCAGCTATTTATAATTGACCTGGATGAGAAAAGCAAAGTCAACATTTCCAAGTCTGCTGACAATACAGAACTAGGCAGAATTGTGCATTGTGAGGAGAATGTAAAGAGGCTTCAAGGTGATTTAGACAAGTTGAGTGAGTGGGAAATCACCTGACAAATGCAGTATAAGGTGGCTAAATGTGAATTTATATATTTTAGTGTGAAAACAGAAAGTCAGAGTACTAATTAAGTGGTGAAACATCAGGAAATGTAAACTATATAGGGACCTGGGTGCCCTTATGCACCAGTCAATGAAAGTAGATAGGCAGGTGTAGCAAGCAGTTATGAGGGCAAATGGTTTATTGGCTTTCACTGCAAGAGGATTTGAGTTCAGAAGTGGGGGTACCTTACTGCAATTGTAGATAACAAATAGTAATGGGAGCATCACCGACTCCTGAGGCACTCCACTATTCACAGGCCCCTAGTCCAACAAGTATCCTTCCACGATTACCCACTGCTTCCTACCGTCAAGCCAATTGTGTATCCAGTTTGCCAGCTTCCCCTGGATTCCAAGCAATGTAACCTTCCAGAGCAGCCTACCTGTAAGAATTTCATCAAAAGCCTTACTGAAGTCCATATAGTCAGGCAGCATCCGTGGAGCAGGAGAATCGATGTTTCAGGCATAAGCCCTTCATCAGAAAGCCGTGCTTTTCCAGCACTACACTCTCGACTCTCATCTCCAGCATCTGCAGTCCTCACTTTCTCCATATAGACTATGTTTACCGCCCTGCCCTCGTCAACCTTCTGGGTCACTTCATCAAAGGACTCTAACAAATTTGTCAGGCGTGATCCCCCACGCACAAAACTCCGTCTAACTCAATGCTTGGATATCTTATCTCTCCGAATCTTCTCAAGTAATGTACCTATCACAGATGTTAGGCTTCCTGGTCTGTAGTTCCTAGGTGTCTCTTTGCAGCCCTTCTTGAATAAGGGCACAACATTTGCTGCCCTCCAATCTTCCAGGATCTTACCTGTGGCTAACAATTATGCAAAAACATCAGTCAGGGACCCTGCAATTTCTTCTCTTGCAGTGTTCTTAGATATATTTGGTCAGGACCACGAGATTTATCCATCTTTATACATTCCAATACGTCCAACACCACCTCTACTGTGAAATGGACTGTCCTCAAAATATCACCACTAACTTCCCCAAGTCTTCATATCTTTCTCCGTGGTAAACACAGAGAAGAATATTCATTGAGAATATCGCCCATCTCCTGTGGTTCCACATACATCTGTCATTGAGGGGGCCTCTTCTCTTTCTCGTTATTATTTTTCCTTGAAGAACCTATTTGGATTCACCCTAATCTTCTCAGCTAAGGCTATCTCGTGCCTCTTTATTGCCCTCCTGATTTCATTCTTCAATAAACTCCTGTATCCCCCAGATACCTCCAGGAATTCCTTTGATCCTAGCTGCCTGTACCTGAGCCACACCTCCTCCTATGGGGAAAAAGCAGGAGAAACGGTAGTGACAAATACAGTTACAAATTTATAAGATATTCAGACAATTACACGAATAGGAAAGGTTTAGAGAGATATGGGACGAACACAGGCAAGTGGGACAAATTAGTTTGGGAAACTTGATCAGCATGGACGAGTTGGACCTAAGGGTCTGCTTCCAAACAGTATGACTCTATGATATTGAAAAGATAAATCACACAACACCAGGTTATAGTCCAACAGGTTTATTTGGAAGTACTAGCTTTTGGAATGCAGCTCCTTCATTAGGTAGCTGTGGAGCAGGATCATAAGACACAGAATTTAATTTAGTTCTCCAAATAAATGTTGGACACCTGACTAGAGAAACCATGAAAGTGGAGACAAATTTAGTTCCAGTAATATTCTGTGAGAAAATGTTAATAACTTTAATACCGTGATAAAATTTTCAGAAATGTATTGGTAATTACATGCTCGGTCATTGTCTTGTGAAGAAAGCTTCCATGGCAGTTTGCTGTCTGACAGATGCAAGGCAGGCTTGTTCTATCTGGCCAGGACGTGACTCCAGTACAGGCCCTGAAACGAGACATTTCCAACCCTTATAGAGTTGGAGCTTAGGCATAACCACATTCTCGAGAAAAATCTTTCAAAATTATCCAAACTGGCTTTAACTCAACACATACATTCTGGCTCACAGGAGACACTGCCACCAGCTACATAGAGCAGCAGTCTTTCTGCACCATCTGTCGGTTTGTCCTCCAGGACTGGAAAAACCATCCTCATCTGTGACAGGTCATGTTTCGCCTCTCACATTAAACTGTTGAATCTTAATAAACCACTTTAAAATCATTCATGAGATCAATCCCTCTTCTTGGAGAACCTGAGGCTCCGAGATCTTAAATTTTACCAGCTGTTTTCGGAATGGGATCACAGTGGTGGAGAAATAACAGTCTGAGTTCAACACAGGTGAAGAGGTTCCAAGTGAGACCAGGAGTACACAGAGACATTGAAATATTACAGGAAATGACTGATAGTCTGAGAGAGAAAGCAGACGGTTTGATGGAATCTGGGGATTGTTGAAGAGTGCACCAGAAGTTGCAAATATATACTTTCCAAAAGTGTTCAGGATGTGCCCAACTATCAGTTGCATTCTAGCATAAAGCAATGCTATTCTAATGTTCAGTTTCAGCTAAGAATGATTTATTTCTTTCTTATAGAATCCCTGCAGTGTGGAAACAGGCCACTTGATCCATTCCATCCACACCACCTCTCCACAGAGCATCCCACCCAGACCCACCCCATCTCTGTAAACCTGCATTTCCTGTGGCTAATCCACCTAGCCTGCACATTCCTGGGCACTGTGGGCAATTTAGCTTAGCCAATCCACCCACCCGGCACATCTTTGGACTGTGGGAGGAAACTGAAGCACCCAGAGGAAACCCATCACGGGCAATGGGAAAATGTGCAAACTCCACACAGTCATCCAGGGTGAAATTGAACGTGGGACCCTGGCACTGTGAGACAGCAGTGCTAACCACTGAGCCACCAATTACTTCCTTACTCCAATTTAACTTTACTGACTACATTCTAAAAGCTTTACTTCTCAAGCTGCAGGTCCAGTTTATTTTAGCACAGTGTATTGATCTCAATAGCATGTGAGAGAGCATACAATATTTGACAGTATGACACACAAGGTCCTTCACCTCTGGCAACACCATTGATATATTCATGGTTATGTATCAACTGTACAAAATGTTAGTTCGGCCACATTTGGAATATTCCATACAGTTCTGGTTGCTACGCTACCAGACGGACGTGGATGCTTTGGAGAGGGTGTAGAGTAGGGTTACTATGATATTGCCTGCTATGGAGGGTTTTTGTTATGAAGAGAAGTTGGATTTATCTCGGATTGGAAAGATGGAGACTGAGGGGTATCCCCGTAGAGATCCACAAAGGGATGAGAGTCATAAATAGAGTGGATGGTCAAAGGCTTTTTCCCAGGATGGAAAGGTCAACTACAAGGTTGAAGGTGAAGGGGGGGGAAAGCTTAGGGGTGAAGTGCTTGGAAAAATTCTCACCCGGAAGGTGGTGGGTGCCTGGAATGAATTGCCAGTGGATGTGGTGGAAGCAGGCACATCAGCATGGTTTAAGATGTATCATGATAGACGCGTGAATGTGAGGTGAACAGAGGGATAGATACTGTGTAAGAGTAAAAAGTAGCAGGTCTAAATAAGGAATTGGCACAGGTTTGGTGGGCTGAAGGGCCTGTCTCTGTGCTGTCTTGTATTGTTGTCTTGTCGTCAGTTCAAGCCTCAGTTTACATAAAGAGCAGGCTGTATAAATATAACAAGCTGTATTAACTCCTCATCCCCATATCACAGGGATAGAGAGCGGTAAGGCCATAGGGAGACTCAGCCTGAACTTTATTAACCCCTCATTCCCTACATCATAGAAATGAAAGGGACAAGGCCGTGGATGAATAAAGTCTGAGCTGTTTTAAGCTCTCTGTTCCCCACATCAAAGTGTTAGGAAAGAGTGGGGCTATGGAAAGAAACAGCCTGAGCTTTTTTAACCTCTTCACTCCCAACATCCCGGTGTTAGGAAGGAGTGAGGCCATGGAGAGATATATGTTGAGCTGTGTTGACCCTGCTGTCCCCTGCCTCACAGGGTTAAGGAAGTGGATATACACCCTGACCTGCATTAACCCCTCTACTCTCAGCATCAAGGAGATGGGGAGATGCAAAACCAGCTTGGGGGAGGAGGCAGGATTTGAAAAGAAGGATGCAAATTATAAACTGAAACTTTATCAAGGAATGGTTGGTTACTCAGTTGACTAAATGGCTGGTTTGTGATACAGAGTGACGGCAACAGCATGGGTTCAATTCCTATGTTGGCCGAAGAAAGAAACCTTGAAGGACTCTTTCCGTTGCCTGAGGCATGGTGACCCTCCAGCTAAACCATCTCCAGTTGCCTTTGTCTCTGAGAGCAGCCCTAGAGTTCAGAAGAACCATGGGGATTTATCTTAAATGGGCGGCATGATGGCTTAGTGGTTAGCACTGCTGCCTCACAGCATGCAGGACCCACGTTCAATTCCTGCCTCAGGTGGCTGTCAGCATGGGTTTCCTCCCACAGTCCAAAGATGTGTAGGAGAGGTGAATTGGCCGTACTAAATTGCCCATTGTGTTAGGTGCATTAGTCAGAGGGAAATGGGTCTGGGTGGATTACTCTTCAGAGGATCGGTGTGGACTTGTTGGACTGTCCCCACACTGTAGGGAATCTAATCTACTTGACCAGCAAGCACAGGGAATAATGGATTTGATGTTAGAAGGCAAAATGGGCAGCAGAGATTTGGATGATCTCAGATTTTTGGGGTGGGGTGAATGTGAGAGGCTGGTTGAGAATATGTTGGAATCGTTAAGTTTAAAGGTAACAAGGACATGAATGAGATGTTTCAGCAGCAGATGAGCTGGAATCAGGGGCAGAAAAGCAACATTATCACAGAAGTGTTTTGGCATAAAAGGAGGCCATCTGACACATTGTACCTGCATCATTAAATGAGCACAGTTAGCGAGTGCCAATCTCCTGCTTTATCTCCATACCCTTGCATGTTATTCACGTACATGCACAGTCACTTGCTACTATCAATTCTAGTGCCAGTTTCTACTCTTAAGTATTTTGTGAACCCTTGTCTTCTCTTCTAATCTCCCTTAGTTCCCTCACCCCTACCAAATTACTTTAAAGCCTTCCAGATAGTGCTTTCTAAAATGCCCTGCAAGTAACTCAGTCCTATATTTGTTTAGCTGCAACCCATCTTGTGCAGCTGCCATCACCCCAAAAGCCTGTCCCAGGAATCTAAAATGCACCCTCCTGTGCCATCCTTCTGGCCAAGCATTCACCTTCCTTATTCTCCTATTGCTGTACTCCCCCTTCCTACCCAACTCATTGGTACCAACATGGATCATGACCCCTGACTGTTTATCCTCTCCTAAAAGAATGCTCAGTAGCTGCTCTGAGACCCTGGAATCAGGCAACATACCACCCTGGAGTCACACTTACAGCCACATAAACACCTGTCTGTCCCCTAATGGAGGTATAATATATAATATGGAGATCAAAATGTGTTAAGTATTTAAATGAAAAAAGACTGCAGGAAGCTGCTGCAAAGAGGGATTTGAGAATCCTCAAGCCATAAATCCCAAAACCTTCAGCAGGTAATAGGGAAGGCAAATGGAAAGTTGGCCTTTATTGCAAAGAGAATGGAATGAAGGGGAGGTTTTGCAAAAACTATATAAGGCAATAGTCAGACCACAGATGGAATACTGTGAACAGTTTGGGCCTTTTATTTAAAGAAAGGTATACTAGCATTGAAAGCAGCCTGGAGAAGGTGCACTGGGCATGGAGTGACTATCTTATGCAGGGAGATGAGGAGGTGGGGTGTGTACTCATTGGAATTGACGGGATGTAACTGAAACCTCAGGGGACTTCACAGGGTAGTTATGGAAAGGATTTTTCCCCTTACTGGACAATCTCAGATCAGAGGACATAATCTCTGAATAAGTCAGCTGTTTGAAACAGAGATGAGGAGGTTTTTTCTCTCAGACTCATGAGTTTGTAGAATATTTTACTGCAGAGGGCTGTAGAGGCTCACTCATTAAGGCTGAGATAGGCAGTTTTTAAATCAATAAGGAAATCAAAACTAATGGGGTAAAGACAGGAAAGTGAAGTTGAGGATTATCTGATCAGATGTGATCTAATTGAATAGCAGAGCAGACTCCCAGAATCATACAGCATGGAAACAGACTCTTCGGTCCAACCAGTCCATGCCAATCATAATCCCAAACTAAACTAGTCCCACCTGCCTGCACTTGATTCATATCCCTCCAACATTTCTTATTCCTGTACTTATTCAGATATCTTTTAAATGTTCGAGCTGTACCCGCAACCACCACTTTCTTTGCAAGTTCATTCCACATGTGAATCACTCTCTGTGTAAAAAAATTGCCCATATCTTCTCTAAAGCTTCTCATCTCACCTTAAAGATATGCCCCCTAGTTTTGAAATGCCACATCCTAGGGAAAAGACACCAGCTATCCACCTTACCTATACCCCTTGTGATTTTATAAACTTCTATAGTCACCCCTCAATCTCCCATGCTCCAGTGAAAAAGGTCCCAACCTATACTTATAACTCAAACCCTCCATTTCCAGCAATGTTCTGGTAAATCTCAATGTGCTGAATGGCCTGCTTCTTTCCTATTTCTTATGGTGTTAATGATAATGTGGATAAATGTTCAGAAACTCATCTTAAATGAGAATTAGGTTTTATACTCACATGTATTAAAATACAGGAGTACAGTACATTGTGGGCTCAAACATGGCACCAGTACTGAATGTTGTCCAACCTCAAACAGTCCCAAGGGAAAGGGATGGATTCAGTAGTTGGGAAATACAATTTGCAATGGCAACCAAAGACAATGGCTTGGTCTTCCTGGTTTTCAGTCAGAGGAAATTTCTGCTCATTGGTCGCAGATGTGGGTTGAACGGTCTGATAATTTAATAACAGGAGAGGAATTGAGAGGGGTAGAGCCAAGTGGTTTTGATCTTCACGTGAAAACTGTGTAGTGCTTTTCGTTGATGCCGGCTTGTAGACATTAGATTAGATTCCCTACAGTGTGGAAACAGGCCATTTGGTCCAACAAGTCCACACCGAACCTCAAAAGAGTAACCCACCCATTCCCCTAAATTTACCCCTAACACTATGGGCAATTTAGCACGGCCAATTCACCTGACCTGCACATCTTTGGATTGTGGGAGGAAACTGAAACACCCAGAGGAAACCCACACAGACATGGGGAGAATGTGCAAACTCCACACAGATAGTCACCCAAGGCCGGAATTGAACGCAGGCCCCTGGTGCTGTGAAGCAGCAGTGCTAACCACTGAGCCACTGTGCTGCCCAAAAGAGAGAAATAGGAGAGGCCAAAGATAGATCCTTGGGGACTATCAAGTCCAAGGAAAGGAAGGGAAGGCTGGAGATGGGAGAGTGAAGGTAGGTTTCAGGGTTATATTTCTGAGGACAGTTGATGACATTGGATCCAAAGGAGAGAGGACAGAAATAATACAGATAGGACAATGAAAATTATCTGTAAACACGGAAAACCTGATGGTGGAAGTTTAGTGGGAATAAGACCAACTGGTCTCATGAACAAGCTGAGCTCTGACAGGACAGGACTCGTCAAGACAGGAGACAGACAGAAACTAAAGAAAGATGCAAGATCAGGACTTGGATGAAAAGGAACTTCAGAGAGTTTGACTCAGTGCTCGTGGAGGGGAGGGAAGGGACAAAGGCAGCTGATCAGATTCTCTCATCCTTGGTAACAAAGAGGCTCTTATTGGTGGAAGTGAGGATGTAGGGGGAGAGGGAGAGTCCTTCAACAATAAATGACTAGTATCAGAGATATTAAAAAAGACAAAACAGTTATATGTTTCACACAAAACTAATTTATTTCACTTTATCCAGAACATGAACAGCTGGAACTGTTAAACATCCACAGAAATACACCCCAATTAACATGGGTCAGATGTGACTAACAGCCAAACCCAATCACGGTAGTTACTTGTGAACTCGCTTATGCCTCAATAAATGGGAAGACTGAGTGAATCTTTTCCCACATTCAGAGCAGGTGAATGGCTTTTCCCCAGTGTGAATACGCTTGTGTTTTAGTAGATTGGACAAATGGTTAAATCTCTTCCCACAGTTGGAGCAGCTGAGCGGCCTCTCCCCAGTGTGAATTCGCTGGTGTACAGTGAGTTGAGATGATTTCCTGAACCCAGTGCCGCAGTGAGAGCATCTGAACGGCCTCTCGTCAGTGTGAACGCGTTGATGGGTTACCAGTTCCCCAGAAGTTTTAAAGCACTTCCCACAGTCTCGGCATTTAAAAGGTCTCTCATCACTGTGAACGCGTTGATGAGACACCAGTTCCACAGAACTTTTAAAACGCTTCCCACAATGCAGGCATTCAAATGGTCTTTCATCACTGTGAACTCGCTGGTGTTTCAGCAAGTGCGATGACTGAGTGAATCCCTTTCCACACTCCGAGCAGGTGAATGGTCTCTCACCAGTGTGAACCCGCTGGTGTTTCAGCAGATCTGATAACTGAGAGCTTCCCTTCCCACATTCGGAGCAGGTGAAAGGTCTGTTCCCAGTGTGAACTCGCTGGTGTGCCATCAGATGGGATGACTGAGTGAACCCCTTCCCACACTCTGCGCAGCTAAATGGCCTCTCCCCAGTGTGAGTTCTCTGATGACCCAAGAAGTTGGAAAACTGAGTGAATCCCTTCCCACACTCAGGACAGGTGAATGGCCTGTGGCCATTGTGATCACGCTGATGTTTGAGGAGGGTGGATGACTGAGTGAAGGCCTTCCCACACTGAGGACAGGTGAACGGTTTCTCCCCAGTGTGACTGCGCTGATGTGTCTCCAGGTCAGATGGGTAATTGAATCCCTTCCCACAGTCCTCACATTTCCACGGGTTCTCCCCAGTCTGACTGCATTTGTGTCTGAATAAACCAGATGATCGGCTGAAGTCTCGTCCACACACAGAACACATGTACAGTTTCTCCCCAGTGCAAATGGTACGTTTTCCTTCCATGTTCAAAATGCATTGATTTTCAGGTTACCAGAAAATAGAAGACTCTTATCAAATCCCATTGTGACGTTCAGTTTGAAATTCCTAATTGCAAATTATCCTCTTCTGATGTCCTGTGAAATTGATTGAAAACAGGAAAAAGATAATAAGAGATAAGCCCACAAAAAATTGTTAAATTGAGCTGATTAAATATTGAAACCACAACTAGAAAATGTAACACATAAAGATTGGGACAACTATTGTAAGTAAATCATTGATTCACGAATGTCCTTCAAGCAAGAAACCCTGTCACTTGGTCTGGACTCACAGAAGACTTTTGCATCAATGGATGGAGACAGAAAGAGTCAGAGATAATTGGGAAAAGCTGAAGATGAATAAGAGGGCTTTTATAAGCCAAGCTCTCAACCTCCTAGAAAGACGAAGGCAGAAGGTTTATGTTAACTCTATCATCACGAGATTTATCACAATGTTACACATTGTACAGATCAGTGTGACATCCATACAGTAGGAACAGAAATATTGGAAAGAATTAAGCCATTGTTTTCAGTCCCCACTATGAACTCCACTCCCTGACCACTGACTCTCCCCGGTATCTGCACGAGACTTAATTACACTATTCACAATCAGGCAAAATATTTCACCGTAACGTGAGTTTTCAATAAAAGAACTGCGGATGCTGTAAATTGGAAACAAAAACAGAAGTTGCTGGAAAAGCTCAGTATCTGTGACGTGAAATTAGAGTTAACATTCTGAGGGTTCTGAGGAAGGGTATCTGGACCCAAAACCTTAACTCTGATTTCACTTCACAGATACTGCCAAACCTGCTGAGCTTTTCCAGCAACGTGTGTTTTTGTTTATGAGTTTTCAATAACAGGTTCACACCATCACCACCAATGTTCATGGTTCAAGGGATGAAGAATGTTATTGGCAAGAACTTGTCAGGTTGGAGAAAAGAAGATTTGGCGGACATTTGAATGGTGTGTTCAACTTTGACTGTTCAGTATAAAGCAAATGAGGAATGTTCTTCCCATTACCTGATCATAAATAGGACAGAATTCCACAGAGGGACGTGAGGAAGAGGTTAGATGGTGTGAGTGCTTACGACTAGGAAGTCGATGTTTACACTCAAAGGTGGATAATACCCAAGTTGTGATGAATACAGTGCCACTTAATTTCGATGTGCTGGGCGGTTTGAGTTTCCTGTCGTCAAATCCTCTGCAAATACCCTGCGGAAGAGGTTTACTCGCCGTCGCTGTTCATGTGAGTTGCAGATCTTTGGATACATGGAGCAGGACCTACCATGGCTAGAGCGAACTGGGGTGCAGGATTTGCGTCCTTTCCCTTCCTTGTGTACCGCAGCGCTGCCTCACCAATCAGACACTTCGTCAGCTTGACAGGCAACTAAGCCAGTCCGAGCTCTTGTTCTGAGCTGATGCTCCCCAGTCATTGAGAACATCGCCCCCCTACAAAGATGGCAGTGGCCCAGCCCTCAATGCCCCTAATAAAGATGGCGGCCGTCAACCTGGGAGCTGCGGCACATTTCGATGCACCACAGGAAAGGGGGAAAGAAATTCCTTATCGGGGTTAGATGGAGACTTACAAAACACATTTACGAATCACGCCCGACTGCCCACTGGATTCATTGCTCCTTCCACCCTGCCGTATTCTTACCGTTTGCGGATCCGAGAAACAAAGAACCATCGCTATTGCCCATTCTGCGCATGCTTAGGTACTGCGACTGCGCACCGCTCTCCCATTGTGTGAATACGGCGTATTCACCACCACGGAGGCTGCTGGGTACTACCTTCGCCATTAGCGGTTCTGTTTTTTTTGTCGTTATTTAATTTTTTTTAGTTATGGAGTAGGAACAGGAGTCGGAGAATCGAATCATAAAATTAGAAAGTAACATTTTATCAGCATAAAAAGTGGAGGATAAGCCCTTCATCAGAAAGTCCTGATGAAGAGCTTATGCTCGAAACGTCGTCTCTTCTGCTCGTCGGATGCTGCCTGACCTGCTCTGCTTTTCCAGCACCATACTTTTTGACTCTGATCTCCAGCATCTGAAGTCCTTACTTTCTCCGAAAAATTGGAGTGTCTGTTAAGTGGTTCCACATACTGCGTAACATTTCAATTACTGAAATGTGGGAACATGGTGTAACGTGCTCGTTACAAACAATTCAAGAGCTGACTTAAAGGAATGACAGGGCAGGCACGGCAAGTATTAAAAACAGAAAGAGCTGGAGAAACTCGGGTCTGGTAGCATCTGCGGACAACGAAACAGAGTTAACGTTTCAAGTCCAATATGACTTCGGAACTGAAAGGTGCTGAAAAATGGTGTTTTTTAGGTTTTTAACAAACGGATAGGAGAAACAAGCAGGACAAGTGGTGAAGATGCCCACAAACAAAGGTAAATGATGGTAGCTAAATGCAGAATAGGTGTTAAAAGACAGTGTGAATAGCAGAAAATGGGTCGGATGTGCTGACAGCAAATCAATGTGACCAAGACAGAGGGACGAAGGGGAATATGTTTTCAACGCAATGGAGTCTGCTCTCTCTCCACAAATACTGTCCAATCTGCTGAGTTTCAGGTAGAGGGTGGTGCGTATATGGAATTAGCTGCCAGAAGAAGTGATGAAGTCTGGTACAATTACAACATTTGAAAAAGACATCTGGATGGGTATATTAATAGGAAGAGTTTAGAGGGATATGGGCCAAATGCTGACAAATGGGACTAGATATCAAGATTGAGTCAAAGAAATTTAGGGTTTGAGGCACCTTCTCCCATATCCTTACCCCGACCCCACACATCAGGCCTTGTTATCACATGTCAGAGTCAAAAGGTGTGACATTGGAAAATGGCAACCGGTTGGGTAGCATCTGAGGAGCAGGAGAGTAGACGTTTCAAGCATAAGCTCTTCATCAGGAATGTGGGGAGGGAGCTGAGAGATAAATGGAAGGGGTTCGGACTGGGGTTAAGGTAGCTAGGAATTTGATAAGTAGATAAAGGTATGGGTGATGGTGGCAGGTTGGAGTGAAGGAATGAGCAGAGAGGTGGAAAAGAAGATGGACAGGTAGGACAGTTCAATAGGGCGGTGCTTAGTGGAGGGTTGGGTCTGGGATAAGGTGGGGAGAGGGGAAATGATGAAACTGGTGAAATCGACATTGATCCCATGTGGTTGGAGGGTCCCAAGGTGGAAGATGATGTGTTCTTCTTCCAGGCGTCTGGCAGCTTGAATTTGGCAGTGGAGAAGGCCCAGGACTTCCATGTTCTTGACAGAGTAGTAGTGTGAATTAAGTGTTCAGTAAGAGGGCAGTGAGGTTGATTGGTGCATTTGTCCTGGAAATGACCTCTGAAACATTCCGTAAGTTGGTGTCCTGTCTTGCCAACATGGTCTGCTACCACACACAGCCTATTGTTAGCTACTCATTGTCCTAATTTGTAGTTATTCATTCTTCTAGGGTGATCATTATCCACTCACTTATCTGTCCAACTGATCTTCCTTTACTTTGGGCTCTATCTCTGCCTATTGTTTATTCCTTTTCCCCCTACCCTTCCTTCTGCATAAAAACCAACGTTTTCTTAGCTACAATCAGTTTTGATCAGCTCAGAGGAAGGGTCACCAGACTCAAAACGTTAACTCTAATTTCTCTCCACAGTTTCTGCTGAGTTTTTCCAGAAATTTCTATTGTTAATAGATTTTAATTATTTAGAGGAGTACAGGCTTACTAGAAAGGAGCTCAGAAATGGATTGAGGTGAGCCAGGAGGGGACACGAAAAATGCTTGGCAAGAAGGATTAGGGTGAACCAAAGGCATTTTACTCATATGTGTGGAATAAGAGAACGATCAGGGAGAAGGTAGGGCCGATCAGGGATAGCATAGGAAACTTGTGCGGGGAATCTGAGCAGATACAGGAGGCCCTAACTGAGTTTTTTTGCCTTGGTTTTCACTAAGGAAAGGGACCTTGTTGTGAATGGGAACTTTGAGGAACTGCAAAACCACCTCGAACAGATCAAGATTGATGAAGTTGATGTGCTGGAAATTTTGGCAAAGATTAAGATTGATTAGTCTCCAGGCCAGACCAGATTTATCTTAGGTTGCTCTGGGAAGCAAGAAAGGAGGTTGCTAAGCCGCTGACAAAGACCTTTGCTTCCTCACTCTCCAAGGGAGTTGTACCAGAGGATTGGAGGGAGGTGAATGTTCCTCTTTTCAAATAGGGGAATAGGGAAATCCCTGGCAATTACAGACCAGTCAGTCCTACGTCTGTGGTCAGCAAGGTTTTGGAAAGAATTCTGAGGGATAGGATGTATGACTATTCGGAAAAGCATACCCTGATTAAAGGCAGTCAGCATGGCTTTGTGAAGGGCAAGTCATGCCTCACAAATCTTATTGAGTTCTTTTAAGAGGTGACGAGACAGGTTGATGAAGGTTGAGCAGTGGATGTGGTGTATATGGACTTCAGCAAGGCATTTGATAAGGTTCCCAATGGTAGGCTCATTCATAAAGTCAGGAGGTATGGGACACACGGAGATTTGGTTGTCTGGATTCAGAATTGGTTGGCTAACAGAAGGCAAAGAGTGGTTGTAGATGGAACGTATTCTGCCTGGAGGTCAGTGGTGTCCCGCAGGGCTCTGTTCTTGGGCCTCTGCTCTTTGTAGTTTTTATAAATGACTTCGATGAGAAGGTTGAGGGGTGGGTTATTTGCCGATGACACAAAGGCTGGAGGTGCTGTTGATAGTATCGAGGGCTATTGTAGGCTGCAGCACAACATAGACAGGATGCAGAGCTGGGCTGAGAAATGGCAGATAGAGTTCAACCTGGATAAATGCGAAGTGATGCATTTTTGGAAGGTTGAACTTGAATGCTGAATATAGGATTAAAGACAGGATTCTTGGCAGTGAGGAGGAACAGAGGGATCTTGGTGTTCAAGTGCATAGATCCCTCAAAGTTGCCACCCAAGTGGATAGGGTTGTTAGAAAAGCATATGGTGTTTTGGCTTGCATTAATAGGGGGGTCGAGTTTAAAAGCCATGAGGTTTTGCGGGTGAAACCACACTTGGAATATTGTGTCGGTGTCGAAGTAATGGAGGCTGGTACAATTAGAGCATTTAAAAGGCCTCTGGATGCATATATGAATAGGAAGAGTTTAGTGGGATATGGGCTAAGTGCTGGCAAATGGGACTAGATTAGGTTAGGATATCTGGTCAGCATGGACAAGTTGGACCTCAGGTTCTGTTTCCATTTCTATACATCTCTATGACTCAATTAGAATCTGGAATGCGCTGCCTGGAAACAGTGAGTCATACTACATAGAAACAGGCCCTTCATCCCACCAACAAACACCAAAATAGACTAATCCCATTTACCTGCAATTGGTCCACAGTCTACTGTGTCCTGACATTTTAAGTACTCATCCAGATGCTTCTTAAATGTTGTCGAATTACCTACCTCCACCACCCTCTCAGGTAGCATGTTCCATAGTTCTATCAACCTGTGCGTGACTGTTTTCCCTCAGATCTCCTTTAAACCACTTGCTCCTCACCTTAAAAATATGCTTTCTGATCTTAGACACATCTGCCATGGGGAAAACATTCTCACGCTCTACTCTGTCTATGCTTCTTGTAACTTTGTGTGTCTC
Source organism: Hemiscyllium ocellatum (assembly GCF_020745735.1). Classification (NCBI taxonomy): domain Eukaryota; kingdom Metazoa; phylum Chordata; class Chondrichthyes; order Orectolobiformes; family Hemiscylliidae; genus Hemiscyllium; species Hemiscyllium ocellatum. The sequence continues at coordinate 12,724,825 of NC_083446.1, forward strand.
AACTGGATGCCCCCTTCAGCTTCCTCTGTTCCAAGGAAAAGAAACACAGTCTATCTCGTCTCTCCTCGTAACAAAGACTTTTCATCTTGGGTTATATACTGGTGAAGCTTCTCTGCACCCCCTCCAGTACAACGGTTACAAAGCAGCAGTCGACATACCTTTGATAAATAAAACTGAAGCACTCAGAAAAGATTGCTTTGTCTCATAATCTAGTGAAACAAGTGTGAAATGTGGTATAACCTATCTCTTATCCTTAATCTGTTGTAAACGAGTGGTTAAATAAAATGGAATCCTTTCACCCACTCTAAAATTAACAAGTAACAATTTATTTATCTAACTCCAACAATGAACCAATTAACATTTGTTTTTGGAATTGAGTGGGTTCTACCAGAAGTTTTGTACCAAACTTAAGAAGCATGGTAGCACCGCTGACAGCTTTGCGAAAGAAGAACACAAATTTTCGGTGGACAGAACAATGCCAGGAGGCATTTGAGCATTTAAAAGCTGTGTTAACTTCTGCACCAGTTTTAGCCACACCAAGTTTCCTAAACCCCTTTAAAGTCGAGATTGACGCCAGCGATGTAAAGATTGGAGCTGTATTGATGCAGAAGGATGATGGCAGAATTGAAAGGCCACTTGGTTATTTTTCAAAGAAACTCAACATCCACCAGAGAAAATGCTCCACCATCGAAAAAAAAGTTATTGAGTTTGGTACTGGCTTTATACCATTTGTTACAAACAATGTTTCAGAGAACATATACAGCGCAGAACAGGCCCTTCAGCCCTCGATGTTGCGCCAACCTATGAATCCAATCTGAAGCCCAACTGACCTACACTATTCCATTATCATCTATAGGTTTATCCCCAAGGACCATTTAAATGCCCTTAAAGTTGGTGAGTACAGATCAAGGACAGAGAGGGTTTCAGAGATGGTTGTGTACACAGACCATAACGCTCTCACCTTTTTTGGAACGATTTAAAGACAGAAGTATGAAACTATTTTGTTGTGGTCTTATGTTACAGACTTTTAATTTACAAATTGTATATGTTGCAGGTCATAAAAATGTTATTGCAGATGCATGACCATGGATTTAATAAAAAATGTGGAGCTAAGACCAGCACGGTCCAATGTTATATATGTATGCAGAATCAGTACGAAAGGTATAACTTCACATTAAATACCTAGGCATAATAGATAATGCCCATTATCTCACAATAATGCCATTAAGATTTAGAAGAGAGAAAAGAAATGAAGCCATCTTTTCATCAGTCTTCGGAACCAACATGACTGGCGAACTCCATATGCTCGGACTTGGCTTGATGATGTCTTGAAACATCGCTTCCACTTCCTTCTGTCCTGTGCTGCTATGAGAGGATTTAGCCTGTAGGGGTGTTGTTTATCAGAACAGCATTCCCTACATCAACCTCATACACTATAGTATTCGTCCTCCCAATTCTAATTCTACATATGTCCTCATATTGCTTACAACAAGCCTTTCAAGTCAGTTTTCTGTTCCCAAGACTGATAGCTTATTAACCTATGCCATCCTGTCAGAACTTTCTCTAACTACAATAAGGACAATTACTGCAGCCATGGTGGCAGACAGGTAGCACATGATATTTGTGCCATAAATGTGTCAGGCAATAATCATTACCAATAAGATTCTAACCACATTCAATGGTATTACCATTACTAAGTACCCCAGTATCTACATTTTAACCGGAAACTGAACAGGACTCTCAATATGAATACTGTGGCTACAGGAGCAGGTCAAAGGCCAGGAATCCGGCAGTGAATAACTCACTTCCTGACTTCCAAATGTGTGTCCACCACCTACCAGCACAAATCAGAAGTGTGATAGAATACCACCCCTCCCCTCCTCACCTTCCTGGATGAGTGCAGCTTCAGCAGTACTCAAGAAACTTGATACCATCCAGATCAAAGCAATCTCCCTTGTGTGGTGCCACATCTCCAATCATTCAATCCCTCCATCATTGACACTGACTAGCTGCAATGTGTACCATCTACAGAATGCACTGCAGAAATTCACTAAGTGTCCTGAGGCAGCACTTTCGAAACCACAGCGACTTATTGTTTGGAGGACAATAGTAGCTACACAACAACACCACCACTTGCAAGTTCCCGTTCCCAGCAACCTAAGCTGGACTCATGCTGCCATTCCTTCGGTGTCGCTGGGTCAAAATCCTGGAACAAGTTGAAAGCTCGAAAAGCCAGTGTATCCATAATAGATCAAATGACCTTCTTCTGCATTGTCGCAATTATTTAATGCTGTAAACAAACACCTTAAATTATACAATAGATTAAGTTCACTGATACCTCTCCACGAGTGTGCAAATATAAAACTTCAGTCTGGGAATCACAGATTACTTAAAGATTTTAAAGCAGTTTATTAACAAGCAGAAAAGACATATGACCCACAATGGGTAAAAATGGTTTATTGATTCCAGATCGACAAATGTATGGGGACAAGTAAGAGGGCAGTGATCCCTGGGACTGGAAGCAGCAGTCTCACCAGAATAGTCTCCTGATCCCAGATCAGGTGGATGCTGATCTCCGTGGCTGGAAGTGGTGGCCACCTTGGAATGACCTGCTTTCGATGTATAGAAGATTAGATTCCCTACAGTGTGGAAACAGGCCCTTCGACCCAACCAGTCCACACCGACCCTCCGAAGAGCAACCCACCCAGACCCATTTCCCCTACATTTACCCCTTCACTTAACACTACGGGTGATTTAGCATGGCCAATTCACCAAATCTGCACATCTTTGGACTGTGGGAGGAAACCCCCGCAGACACGGGGAGAATGTGCAAACTCCATACAGACAGTTGCCTGAGGTGGGAATTGAACCCGGGTCTCTGGCGCTGTGAGGCAGCAGTGCTAACCACTGTGCAAAGGACAAAGCTGATCTCCAGTGCAAGGCCCTTTCCTGTGCAAATTTTCCCTCTTTCCTGTTGATTTAGTTTATTTTTGGGAGCCTTCTGAGAATCATTCACAAGAGTCAATCCCTCCTTTTCCCCTCAGAAGTCCATGGAGTCATTTTAGATTACATAGATTAGATTAGATTACTTACAGCGTGGAAACAGGCCCTTCGGCCCAACAAGTCCACACTGTCCCTCCGAAGAGCGACCCACCCAGACCTATTCCTCTACATTTACCCCTTCACCTAACACTACAGGGAATTTAGCATGGCTAATTCACCTAACCCGCACGTTTTTGGACTGTGGGAGGAAACTGGAGCACCCGGTCTTATTGTTTGCTGGGACGTCCTGTTTAACTTATGCTAGATCCCTCACCCTATAAAATTTGTCTTACGGCAGGGTGTGAGTGAGGGACACTTCCTTGGAAGGTAACATACATACACCATCAAAGTTTGTCAATGCAAGAAACCTTCTTCACAAGTGACAGAGGGAGCTATTCCTGTAATATTCAATTGATCTTTTCAGATTCTGCTTCCGCATTAGATAGCAACTTCTTACAAATCCCTCAACATGGAAAAGGAAATATCCTTTTAAAGCAAAATACTGTGATACTGAAACAAACACAGAATGCTGGAAAACCTCAGTAGGCTAACAGCATCTGTGGAGAGAGAAACAGTTAATGTTTCAAAGGACCATAAGACATAGGAGTGGAAGTAAGGCCATTTGGCCCATCGAGTCCACTCCGCCATTCAATCATGGCTGATGGGCATTTCAACTCCACTTACCAGCATTCTCCCCGTAGCCCTTAATTCCTCGAGACATCAAGAATCTATCAATCCCTGCCTTGAAGACATTTAGCGTCCCGGCCTCCACTGCACTCTGCAGCAATGAATTCCACAGGCCCACCACTCTCTGGCTGAAGAAATGTCTCCGCATTTCTGTTCTGAATTGACCCCCTCTAATTTTAAGGCTGTGTCCACGGGTCCTAGTCTCCTCGCCTAACAGAAACAATTTCCTAGCGTCCACCCTTTCCAAGCCATGTATTATCTTGTAAGTTTCTATTAAATCTCCCCTTAATCTTCTAAACTCCAATGAATACAATCCCAGGATCCTCAGCCGTTCCTCGTATTTTAGACCAACCATTCCAGGGATCATCCGTGTGAATCTCCGCTGGACACGTTCCAGTGCCAGTATGTCCTTCCTGAGGTGTGGGGACCAAAACTGGACACAGTACTCCAAATGGGGCCTAACCAAATGACAACATTGTATTCGCTTTCTTAATCACGGACTCAACCTGCACGTTCACCTTTAGAGAATCCTCGACTAGCACTCCCAGATCCCTTTGTACTTTCAAAATGGGTATGTCATGTCTTCAAAACTTGGAATATACTTATTGACTTCTTGCAACTGATTTCTGACTAACCCAGCTGTTTTTAAACTATGAGCTTGTTTTCCGAAGTTCCAGATCACATACTGCAGATAACTTACCAGCATGATTAGAATCAGTAACAGAAACCCTTGAGTTGCTTCCAAGAATAAATGTCAAGACATCTCCAACATGATAACTACCAATTTTGATTCATCCTCCGTACCTGCATATCATCTCACACAATTCTAGATCATGTCATAAGTATAAACGGTTTAAACGAAGCTCACATGTGGAACTTAAAGATTCTCAAGTTCTCTGTTCACCTGCAACCACCTCATGGAAATTTTCACAATCTAGATTTGACGTCCCTCTTTAATTTTACTCGTTCTGACAGAAATGGGAGTGTTTAATTCACTCCTGATCAGTTTAATGCCAGTTTCCCTGTGGAGTATGTGTCAATGCCTTGATGATTCAAAATGTTATCTGAATCTTTGATCTATATGAATCAATCAGTGCTGTTCTGTCGTCAATATGAAACATGTCTAGGACCTATTTTTCTTTGCAGGTTAACCAGATATTTTCCCATGTTAATTATCTGCAAGTTCACATTGGCATCTCAACATCATGCCAGTTATGCATCTCTCACAAGTCACTCTTGGTTTTTCAGGTGATCATAACAAAAGATCAAGAGGGTGTCTGTCTGGAGATACGTGCTAATCTCCTCCTGTATGGATCTGATATCTTGAATAGTGGCCAATCAAATTTGGTTTTCCCAACAAGTTGAGAGGCCAGGATACAAAAATAGATATCAATTTACTCATCAGATCAATGCTTTCCTAACTTTTCTGAGAACAGACAGCGATATCAAAGAATGAAGATAATAGAAAATTACAGCATAGGAACAGGCCCTTCGGCCCTCCAAGCCCACGCTGATCCAGATCCTCTATCTAAACCTGTTGCCTATTTTCAAAGGATCTGTATCCCTCTACTCCCTACCCATCCATGTATCTGTCTAGATACATTTTAAATGACGCTGTCGTGCCCACCTCTACCACCTCCGCTGGCAAAGTGTTCCAGGCACCCATCACCCTCTGTGTAAAGAACTTTCCACATATATCTCTCTCAAAACTTTCCTGTCTCACCATGAACTCGTGACCCCTAGTGACTGAGTCCCACACTCTGGGAAAAAGCTTCTTCCTAACCACCCTGTCTATACCTCTCATGATTCTGTAAACCTCAATCAGGTCACCCCCTCAACCTCTGTCTTTCTAAAGAAAATAATCCTAAACTACTCAATCTCTCTTCAAAACTAGCACCCTCCATACCAAGTAACATCCTGGTGAGCTCCCTCTGCATCATTTCCAAAGCATCCACATCCCTTTGGTAATGTGGCGACCAGAACTGTACACAGCATTCCAAATGTGGCTGAACTAATGTCCTATACAACTGTTACATGACCTGCCAACTCTTGTACTCGATACCCCGTCCGATGAAGGAAAGCATGCTGTATACCTTCTTGACCATATTGACCTGCGTTGCCAACTTCAGGGTACAATGGACCTGAACAGCCAGATCTCTCTGTACATCAATTTTCCCCAGGACTTTTCCATTTATTGTATAGTTCACTCTTGAATTGGATCTTCCAAAATGCAACACCTTGCATTTGCTCTGATTGAACGCTGACATTTCTATGCCCAACTCTCCAATCTATCTTTCTTCAGCTGCATTCTCTGACTGCTACTCCACCAATCATCTGCAAACTTGCTAATCAGACCACCTATACCTTCCTCCAGATCGCTTATGTATATCACAAACAACACGGATCCCTGTGAACACCAATGGTCATAGTTCTCCATTTTGAGGAACTCCCTTCCACTACTACTGTCTGTCTCCTGCTGCCCAGCCAGTTCTCTATCCATCTAGCTAGTACACCCTGGACCCCACGCAACTTCACCTTCTCCATCCGCCTACAATGAGGAACCTTTTCACATTGATCTATCCCATCAAAGTATACTCAAACTGAATCATTCCAATTCCCACTTGTTGGTATAATATTCTCCATCTTCTATAAGTGGAATATGCCATTAACTCATTCCTTCTCATTTAGGAGTGCTGAAGGAACTTTAATGGCTGATCTATTATTGATGTAATATGGCGTGTGTAGATCAGAGACAGGACTTGCAATCACTTTGGAAATAACACTCGTGTCTCCTGTTCTCAACACTTTGGCAAGAAAAATAACAAATCAAATAAAGCCAAATTTTAAAGCAGCTAACAGATCAATAGTGGGATTGATCTTCTCATATCATCTACAAGAGAAGTCTACAGCTGATAATTTAATCTAAAATACTGTCGGTGTCTGTGATGGGGCAAGTGAACCGTTATATTATGGGTGGCACGGTGGCACAGCAGTTAGCACTGCTGCCTCACAGCGCCAGAGACCCGGGTTCAATTCCCGCCTCAGGCAACTCTCTGTGTGAAGTTTGCACATTCTCCCCGTGTCTGCGTGGGTTTCCTCCCACAGTCCAAAAATGTGCAGGTTAGGGTGGATTGGCCATGCTAAATTGCCTGTAGTGTTAGGTGAAGGGGTAAATGTAGGGGAATGGGTCTGGGTGGGTTGCGCTTCGGCGGGGTCGGTGTGGACTTGTTGGGCCGAAGGGCCTGTTTCCATACTGTAAGTAATCTAATCTTAAAAAAAAATTAACTGAATAAGAATAACTCCAAGTATGAGTTACAAAATGCATGTAGAGTTTCAAAATGTTTGATTCCCAACGGTAAGTTTCAGCCTTGATGTTAAAGTTTGCACCAAACTCCACCCTTTTTAACTTTTTCATCGAGGGAGGTTGATGTAAAAAGTGAAAGTGAAATGTAAAAGTGAACCTTCATTTTATTTTACTCATTACTATTGCACTACATTTTAATTTTATTTCATGTATTTAGTTCAAATCATCACAACCTTTCAGGGGAACAACCTAGCTCTCAATGTCGGCAAAACCAAGGAACTCACTACTGACTTTCAGGCAGGATGTTACTCATGCCACACACACACACACACACACACACACACACACACACACACACACACACACACACACACCCCTTAACAGCACAGAGGTGGAACGAGTGGAAAGTGTCAAGCTCCTGGAAGTGGTCATCCACAACAGGCTTTCTTGGACTCTTCATGTGGACGCACTGGTTACAAAGGCCCAACAACGTCTCTTCTTCCTCAGGCAGCTGAGGAAATTTGACATGACGGCGAATACCCTCACCAACGTTTATAGGTGCACCATCTAGAGCGTTCTGTCTGGATGTATCACTACCTGGTATAGCAACTGTACCATTCAAGATCGGAGACAGTTACAGAGAACTCATCCCGGAATATCACAAAGGCCAACCTCCCATCTATAGAATCCATCTATCAGGCACATTGTCAAGGAAAGGCCGCCAGTATTCTCAAAGCTCCATCCCACCCTGGCAATGTTTTTCTACAACCTCTACCATTGGGGAGAAGGTACAGAAGCCTGAACACACACACCAGCCGGTTTTGTAACCGTTTCTACACTACTGTTGTTAGAATATTGAATGGACTCACAAACTCTTAACATTCCTCTGTACCTGTGTTTTTGTTTTTGCCGCTGTTTACCGATGATTTGCTTATCTATGCTATTTAACTCTGTGATCTGCCTATATTGCTTGCAAGACAAAGCTTTTCACTGTGCCTCGGTACACATGACAATAAATTCAATTCAACTGAACTATTCTGCTTGTATGCAATTAAACTTTCATAAAAGCAGACAACTGTGTGACCTAGCTTCACTTTCAGACCAAAGAAGAACCAACGTACATGTTAATCATTTATTGTACCAATTCTATTTAATACTTTTGTTTTGCGCTTTTTTCTCTTTTGTTTTTGCTTCAGGGAATTTTCCAAATGTCTGTCAAAAAGAATGAAATTAAGAAAGCTCACTTTTACAGGAATACAAAAGCTTTGGCCTCCACAGAGCTAAAAAGAAAGAATTGGACAGCCTGGAGTTTTCCAGTTTGAGAGATACAGATGACACTTTAAGCTAAAGCATAACTTCTGGAATCAAACATCTTGGTGCCTTTGAATCATAGAATTCCTACAGCATGGAAACAGGCCCTTCAGCCCAACAGGCCCCTACCCACCTCCAAAGAGTAACGCAACCAGACCCATTCCCCTACTACTCTACATTTACCCCAGACCTCGGGCAACTGTGGGGAGTTTGCACATTCCACCACCGCCTTCCCCCCCCCCCCCCACTCCACCCCCACCCCGTGTCTGCGCGGGTTTCCTCCAGGTGCTCCGGTTTCCTCCCACAGTCCAAAGATGTGCAGGTTTGGTGAATTAGCCGTGCTAAGTTGCCCGTAGTGTTAGGTGCATTAGTTAGGGTCTGGGTGCATTGCTCTTCGGAGGGTCGGTGTGGACTTGTTGGACCAAAGGGCCTGTTTCCACACTGTAGGGAATCTAATTTAATCTAATGCACTTGACTTACACATCACTGAGCGCCACGGACAATTTAGCACAAACAATTCACCTGACCCTCACATCTTTAGATTGTGGGAGGAAAACAGAGGACCTGGAGGAAACCCACACAGACACGGGGAGAACATGCAAACTCCACACAGTCACCCGAGGCAAGAATCGAACCTGGGTCCCTGGCACTGTGAGGCAGCAGTGCTAACCACTGAGCCACTGTGCCACCCTAATTAACATGTATTTTGGAATCCACTCCTAAAGGTTTGTTTTCACTCAATAATTATATTTCACTTTATTCATCTGTGAGACCAAAGGCCAGATGAATGTGTGAATCCTTTCCTACATACGGAGCAAATGAATGGCTTCTCCCCAGTGTGAACTCGGTGTGCACTGAGGGTGGATGAATGTCTGAAGAAGGGCTCAAGCCCGAAATGTCAACTCTCCTGCTCCTTGGATGCTGCCTGACCTGCTGCGCTTTTCCAGCAACACATTTTCAGCTCTGATCTCCAGCATCTGCAGTCCTCACTTTCTTCTTTCTGCTATAACCGTCAATATAGCACATCACCAAATACCTTCTTGAAATCTAAGTACATGGACACATACCCTTCTATCGATGGCATGGTAATTACTCCTTCAAAAACTCCAATAAATTAATCAAATATGATTTTCTTTTCATGAAGTCTGCTGGATCTTCCTGATTTTTGCTTTCTAAGTGGTGGCACGGTGGCTAGCACTGCAGCTTCACAGCGTCAGGGAACCGGGTTCAATTCCGCCCTCAGATGTCTATATGCAGTTTGAACATTCTCTGTGTCTTTGTGCATTTCCTCCGGGTGCTGCAGTTGCCTCCCACATTCCACAGATGTGCACATTGGGCGATTTAGCGTGGCCAATCCACCTTCAGTATGCAGGCTAGGTGGATTAACCATGCAAAATGGTGTCTGGATGGGATACTCTTTGGTGAATTGGTGAGCCTCAATGGGTCAAATGGCCTGCTTCCATGCTGGATTTTATGATCCCAAGTGCACAACTGTAGTTTCTTTAATGATTACTTCTAATGGCTTCCCCATGACAGAGATCATGTTAAGTGACCTACACGTTCATGTTATCAGCTTCCCTCCATCTTGAATAGACAGGGTTTTTCGGGGTGTTGCACTTTCCCAGAGAATAGATGGTTGTGAATGTGCAGAAATAGATCAGACTTTTGTGCTTAAGCAATTCAGCTATGGTTACATCCTTGCCAGGGACCTCTCTGCTTGCTGTGTAATCAAGGGCTGTTTCTAAACCAAGCAATGAGGGTTCCTTGTCAATGATGACAGGAAGCTGCTGAAAATGCCAAACAAAACTGGGAAATGTGCAATCTCAGAGGGGTACAACTCAAAGTTGCGTACATTCCACTGGGATACTTACATCTGTCGGTAAGAATTTAAGTAACTACCAATTTCAGGGAGACAACCTTGTAGCTCCACTTGACCCCAAATGCAGCATGTGGATTTCCACTGTTACAGGCAGTTTGGATTCCTTGACATGCTCTTTGCACAGTAGCTCTCCATACTTCACACAGTCATTCTGGTGACTTTCAGGTGATGCAACGTTCTAGCATATCGGGTTGATGTTGTGCTTCAGGTCAGTTTTGCTTTGTGCTTCAATGACAAGTCACGTCTACCGAACAGGACACAGACCATTCTTTGTTGTGGGTCCTACTTTTACCAAACACTGCTGCTGCTGCTGTGTCGAAAATGACTGAATTCAGAAACTTGCAAGGTTCATCACTCATGATCTTGATCGATGAAGCTTTTATTTTTCTGTAAAATGTCTCACTAAATTGTCAAGGTACATGAAACAATATAATTTCAAAATGCTGCTCTGTGCAAGTCTGTAAGAACTGTCACCAAGTATGGGTCAACACTGTCTAATTGGAAATGTTCATCAGTGGAACGTCTCAGATACTGTGTTGGAGAGTTTGCACCATAGATCAATAGAAGTTTAAAGTAAAAGTTGATAAGTGTATTGTAATCAAGTTCCTTTAAAAGGGACACTGCAGCCCCAAAAATCAGAACAGATACACTTATCAAGATTGTTAACATCAACAGAGACATCATCAAAAACTATTTCAACTATAAATCTTGAACGTGATTAACAGGTGAATTCAAACTCTGTTGACGCTTATGAATTCTCTGATGTGTCAGCAGATTGGATGACAGAGTAAATCCCTTCCCACAAGTAGAACAGGTGAATGGCCTCTCCCCAGTGTGAACTCGCTTGTGCACATTCAAATCAGATGCAGATCTGAACCTTTTTCCACACGCAATGCAGCTGAATTGCCTCTCCCCCGTGTGAACTCGCTTGTGAGACCAAAGGCCAGATGAATGTGTGAATCCTTTCCCACACACGGAGCAAATGAATGGCTTCTCCCCAGAATGAACTCGTTGGTGTGCACTGAGGGTGGATGAATGTCTGAACTGCTTTCCACACTGAGTGCAGCTGAATGGCATTTCCCCACTGTGAATTCGCTGGTGTAATATGAGGCTGGCTGACTGAGTGAATCCCTTCCCACACACAGAACAGATGAACCTTCTCTCCCCTGTATGAGTGCGCTGATGTGCAATGAGATTGGAAGAAGACCTGAAACTCTTTCCACAGTGAGTGCAGTTTAATGGCTTTTCTTCAGCGTGAATTCGTTGGTGCACTACCAGGTTGGATGACTGAGCAAATCCCTTTCCACATTTGGAGCAAGTGAATGGCTTCTCCCCAGTATGAATTCGCTGGTGTGCAGTGAGGGTGTTTGAATGCTTAAACCTCTTCCCACACTGAGTGCAGCTGAATGGCCTCTCCTCAGTGTGAATTCGCTGGTGTAGCAGGAGGCTGCCTGACTGACTAAATCCCTTTCCACACACAGAGCAGATAAATGGCTTCTCTCTAGGATCATCTTGTGACGTGAGGCCAGTTGAAGACTTCAACCTCCTTGTAGTGGAAATGTCACTGAATAACTTATTCCCAGTGTGAATTCGCTGGTGGGACCAAAGTCCTGATGACTGAGCAAATCCCTTCCCACACACAGAGCAGATGAATGACTTCTCGCCAGTGTGAATTAGTTGGTGCGCAGTGAGATTTGAAGACTGCCTGAACTTTTTTCCACAGTGAGTGCAGCTGAATGGCCTTTCCTCAGTATGAATTCGCTGGTGTGCAGTGAGGTTGCATGACTGCCTGAATTGTTTTCCACAGTAAGTGCAGCTGAATGGCTTCTCCTGAGTGTGAATTCGCTGGTGGTACATAAGGCTGGATGATTTAGTAAATCCCTTCCCACACACGGAACAGATGAATGGTCTCTCACCTGTATGACTGCGTCGATGAATTTCCAGCAGAGATGGATAATCAAATCCTTTACTGCAGTCCTCACATTTCCATCGTTTCTCCATGCTCTGTGTGTTCTTGCATCTCCCCAGATTGAACGATCAGTTGAAGCTTTTTTTAAGGACACAACACTGATATTTTCTCCACACTGTGAATGTTGTGATTTTTTTCAGGCTGTGTAATTCATTAAAGCTCTCTCCATAGTCAGTGCACTCAGTCAGACCACGTTAACTGGTTAGCGCTCTTTTCACAACCTTTGCACCAGAACATTCTCATTCTGGGGTGTGTGATAGTTTCAGTGTTTTGCTAAATCATCCTCAGGTATGAAATATTTCCCCACATGCAAAGCATCAGACATTTCTCCTTTCATATTCAAAATCCAATCATAGTCAGGTCCTGCTGAATGGGATGACTGTAACATCTTCTTGTGGTGTTCGACTACATTTTCCAGTCTGTAAATGCAGGATTGAAAAAAATCACAAAAGACATACCTAACGATTCCCATTCACTATTTCCCCAAAGACCTGACATCCTCAACAAAATGGCCGCCGGTTGGCGGGGTCATTCCCTCACCAAGATGGCGAGCTAACAGTTGCCTAGGTAACCTGGGACCACTTCGGGAGACCGTGCCCCGCATCACTGGCACCCACTCACAAGATGGCGGTCAGAGGGCCCACCCGCTGAGTAAACACGCCTAGAGATTCCCATTCGGAGCCTCAGGCTTCCTCCAGGAATTGATAATGTTACCAGGCCTCAGTGCCGCGGTTTCCATGCTTAGCCTTCCTCAATCTCGTCGTGACACCCGACCGTCCACTCCTCCTCGTGCTGTCTCCATGACTGACACTGAGCATGCTCAGAGCACAGACTGCTTCTACTTTGCGCACTGGGCTACCGTAGTCACTGATAGGGGGTTTTCTTCAGCGCAGGGCGGTCTGGGTAAACAAAACGCCATTAATCTGCACTCTCCCGCCCCTCCCCCGGTAATTGACAGTCGCTCTCTGCAACGTGGGGCATTCTGGGTAGACCAACTGGACATGACGGACAGCTGAGATATTTATAAACTTTGTGAAATATAGAAACACATTCGTCTGATAGGAGATCATGTTAACATGAGCAGACAGCGGTGAGAAAACTTCTGAGAAGCACCACATTGACAATTGGTATTTAATTAAACGAAAACAAAGAAGTGAGTGGTATATTTGCTTACAATTTAATCAATCTAATTGGGGTTACACTTGAGATTTGTGCAGCACCCCGAGTTTATTAATCCACTCCCTGGCGAATCTTTGATTCTTCACATCTTCTTCACCACAGACTGATTCTGTATTCACAGCTCAATCACCCAAACTTGCACTGGGGCATAAGTTCATTATATCAGTAAGGAATAAAACAGCCTCTTCTGCATTAGTGCACTACAGACCCATGATGTTGTTGTATTATTGAGTGTTTCCAATCAGGAGAGGGCATACATATGGTTCTGATCACCAAAGAGCATGTCTGCAGTGGTTGCCTCATGCTTCAATATGCTTTCAAACAAGAGTGTCGCAGCACCCTGCTCAGTGACAAAATTCTAGTGCTTGAGGTCCTGTTATGCTGGAGTGAGAGCTCAAGTCCATGTGACCATTGTTTTCACAGCCAGGGTGCACACCAAATGACGTAATCCACCCCAGGCCATGATCCTGACCTTTCATGCATGTGCTGGCCCACTGAAGGCACTACTTGTTGTTTTCAGAGCATGTTCTTGAGTGTTGATCATTATTTCACCCCAATGCAGAGCACTGAAATTGCAGATAAGTTTCAAGAGTTTTTAATTTTATTACCTACCTATACAATTCCCTCTGATTTATTGCAATTATTTCAGCATTGCTTTAGTTTTGTTCAAATAAGACAGGCTAAACTAATGGACCATTATCATTAAACCATTGTTTTATTATTTCTCTCCTGCTCCAACCTTAATATTTTTCTGTATTGACTAAATGCATTTCCCATCGAATGCTTTTTGCCTCTTCATTTCCAGTTTGAATTCATTTCATTTTAATTTGAATTAACCAAAGGAATAATATTTCAAACTGAAATAAAACTAAAATGAAAAATAAGTTTTCACTTAATTTATGTGGACCTGGCTAAGTCCTTCCAAATCAATCTCCTGTCTGGTAATGGAGAGGCAGAAGAGTAAATGCTTTAATGAGAGTGTGTGTGCATGCATGTAAGGAAATATGACTGTGCGCAAGGGAATGCTTAAAAGAGAGTGAATGAGAATGTATGTGAGAGGGCATGGAAGAAAGAGAGATAGAAACAGAGTATGTCTGTGTATATACCCAATCTGTACTGGTAATGAACTGAATGCCCACAAGGCACATACTTACACACAGAGACATTGGGCTGTAGACACATGTGGACACAACAAGCAAGCTCTGCCTTTCATCCTCCTTCCGCAAAAACCTAATCACCCATCAAACTCGGCGAGAAGGAAAACACAGGCTGAAAGGCATCTCATTTCTAACGTCCACTTTTTTAATGAACACCGCACAGCTTGGAGTGTGCACCAGTAGAGCCAAATGAGAAGTCAGCATTAGTTAGATCCAACTCTTCAGCTTTCCAACCCCATCCCATTCTCTGGGGGTTTGGAGCCCAGTTTGTCTCTCCTTACCATTGCATATTAAGGGTTTTTTTTAAAGCTAACTCTACTCTTTGGCCATTTCTTAATGGATATATTTATTGAATCTCATTCAAAAAGAGTATTGCTTTGAGACTTTTTTGTTGCTCAGCAAGTTGCTTCATACCTTAACTTACTTTGATGTTCATGCTTAATGTTGTGCCAAAGCAGATTTCACGCAAGTGATGCTGGGTTTCTTACTGCAGAGAAATGGTAAGCTATCAATAAATCTGATTGCTTTTTAGAGGGCTGACAAAATAGGTTATTTTTGCTTCAATAGAAATAGGAAGTGTTAAATTGTTTAATACATCGAACAGTATCTATGCAAATGTCAGTGACTCTTTAATCTTAAACTGTGCACATTGTAGATCTGGAACATTGATTCTTGGCCTGGTGGGAATTTCTAGAATTTTCTGTTTCTATTTCAGATTTCCAATACCTAACATATTTTGCTGTTGACTATCTACACAATGCTAGGCATTTGTCAATGTGGTCAGTTTAACATAAAATAAGAATATATTTATTGCTCAAGGCAAAGTGGCCCGATGTAGAGTCTTCTCGACTTGAAACATTAGCTTGGTCTCTCTGCATGGATGCTGCCTGACCTGCTGTGATTTCCAGCATTTTTTGTTTCCCAGTGCAATATTTTCTGTTGGCCAAGCCTTTTGAGTATTGCAGACTGGATATGCATAGAGAGAGGGCCAGGCTCAATGAAGCAAAGCTGGTTGCAAAATATGAACAACCATACTGTGCATACATGTCTGACAAAGTTGTGAAGTAAATCAACATTAAATCTGAGTTTTCATTGGGCTTTATGAATAATAGAAGACGGTAGGCAAGGTGTTTTTGCTAAGTCCACATGAAATGGGTTGAAACCATTGTATCTCCAGTGTACAATGGTTTCCAATTCTGAAACTAGAAGGATGTTGGGCAAGATTGGGGTTATTGAGGCCCAGAAGCACGTGAAGAACCAATACCCATAATTTCTTTTCCTGGGTCTGGTTACAGCACAGAGGGAGGCATTTGACTTACTGTGTCTATGTCAACTCTCTGCAATAGCAATACACCTAGGCCCATTTTTCTAATTTGGCCCTCTACTTCTGTTCTCTTCAGATAATTGTTCAATTCTCTTTTAGAAGCCTCAAGTGGATCTGCCTCCACCATATTCTCAGGCAGTGCTGTACAGATCTCAGTGAAGCAATTTTTTTCTCTCATATCAGCAGGTCTCCTCTGGTTCTCAACACTTCCACCAGCAAGAACACTTTCTCTCTATTTTCATTGTCCCAACATTGGGCAGCACGGTGGTTGAGCGGTTAGCACTGCTGCCTCACAGCACCAGGGACCCAGGTTTGATTCCAGCCTCAAGCAACTGTCTGTGTAGAGTTTGCACATTCTCCTCGTGTCGGTGTGGGTTTTTTCTGGGTGCTCCAGTTCGCTCCCACAGTCCAAAGATGTGCAGGTTAGGTGAACTGCCCATGCTAAATTGCCCATAGTGTTCAGGGATTTGGAGGTGAGATGCATTAGTCAGGGGAAATGTAGAGTAATAGGGTAGGGGAATGGGTCTAGGTCGGTTGCTCTTCAGAGGGTCGGTGTGGATTTGTTTGGCCAAATGGCCTATTTCCACACTGTAGGGATTCTATGATCTCATGATTCTGAAAACCTGTACTGAAGTTTCTCTTAATTTTCGGTTCTTCAGGGTGTAAAGTCCTGATATCTCCAATATATCCATATAACAGAAGTTCCTTAGTAATGGAACAATTCTTAGGAATGCCTTTGTCTCCTCTTAAAAAGTGGGCATTCAGCAAAATATTAAAATTCAAGCCAAATCAATATTTATGCAGATTGTTCAATTTCTTTAATTTCTCTAGTCCACGTCTGTATTTTAAAAGTCGAGAGTATAGTGCTGGAAAAGCACAGATCAGGCAGCATCCAAGGAGCAGGAGAATCAACGTTTCGAGCATAAGCCCTTCATCAGGAAGGGTATCTGCAATCCTCACTTTCTACTACCTGTACATTAAAAGCCCAGAATCGTCCATTAATTAACCATGTCATTAACCTGACCTTCAACAAGAGGAACTGTAACTAACACACACACACACACACACACAAAAGTATAGGGATTTCGTAACCCATCCAAGATGGAAAATGATCATACCAAGAAGAGTCTGTTCATCTACCCTGTATGATGGAAGATATTCACTCAGTCATTCAACTTGCTTTTGCATCAGCAAGTCACAGTGGATGATCTGTTCACCTCCTCTGTTGTAAGGATCAATTCACTCCGTTATTTAAAGACTATGACTATGACTATGACTCTATCAAAAAGTTCACACAACATAGAGTATGTGTTGTCTGTGTGTAGTTATTTAATGAGGACAGGTTGGTATGTTGGACTCAAAACACTGACCCTGCTTCCTCTCACAGATGACGCCTGCTGACTTTCTCCAGCAATATTTGCTTTTGGGCCTGTACTTATTGGACTTCAGAAGAATAAGAAGAGATTTTATTGAAACATATAAAATTCTTAGGGGCTTTGCAGGCTAGATATGGAAAAGGTATTTCCCCTGTGGTTGAGTCTAGAACCAGGGCCATCATCTCAGTATAAGGGTTACCTATTTCTAACAGAAACAAGGTGGAATTTCTTTTATTTGAGGGAAAAGAAAATGTGGAATTCTTTGCCACAGAGGACTGTTAAGGCTGGGTCATTAAATGCATCCAATGCTGAGATAGATAGATTTTTAATCAATAAGGGAATTGTGGATTATGGGGAAAAGACAGTATTGAGAATCATCAGATGAGTTATGATCTCATTGAAATGCAGAGCAGACTCAATTGGATGGCTATTCTACTTGTGTTTCGACATCCTGTGGTCTCACCCTTCCCTATCTCTGTCATTTTCTCCAATCCCACAACCTTCTGAGGTATCTGTGCTTCCCTAATGTGGATTTCTGGAGTATTCCCAGTTTTAGATACTTCACAATTGATGGTTGTGTCTTTATTCGTCAGCCGGAAGGTCTGGAATGACATCCCTCCACCTTTCTACCTCAATTTCTCTATTTTAAAATACTCCTGAAAACGTCCCTTTTGATCCACCTTCTGGTCACCTGTCCTAATATCTCTTTGAGTCTCAGTGTCAAAGTTTGTCTTGCAACTTTCCAGTGAAGTGCACAGAGATGGTTCATTCTGAGAAAGGCTCCATTTAAAGAGAAGGACTCAAAATGTTAACTGAAAACAACAAATGCTGGAGATCACAGTGGGTCAGACAGCATCCAATGAGAGAGCAAGTCAACTTTTCAAGGCCAGATGACTCTTCAAACGAGCTCAAGTGAAGGTTGGAGGGGTCAGCATTTATGTTGAGTCGGACGGTGGGAGGTTGCAGTGGTTAGTATAAAGTGCCGGTGGAGAGAAGTTGTTGATAGTTCAAATTAAGTGATCAGTGTTCAACAAAGTGTTTGCCCTTCTCATATTCCGATTACTTAATCTGAACTATCCACGTATTTTCTCCACCAGCACTCTAACTTACCACCGCCACACCTTCCAAAGTCGTCCTTCAACTGTAGCATAAATGCTGCCATTTCCACACTTCACTTCAGCTAAGATGCAGAGTCATCTGGACTCAAAACGCTAGCTTGTTCTCTCTTCATGGCTACCGTCTGACGCGCTGTGATCTCCAGAAGTTGTTGTTTGCAGTACAGGTTACATCTGCAGTTATTTGCTCCTTCTCGAATTCTCCAGCAAATTCTGATTTTGTTTCAGAGCTCTAGCGTATGCAGTTCTTTGTTTTACATTTGATTTCCCTAAAACTCTTATTTGTCGCCCTCCTTTCGGGTCATTATAAGGGCTTTTTTGCCCTAAACAATGATGGACCCCCAATCTAAATCCCGACGGCTTCTAGGTGCAGACACGGGATCAGGACTTTCTAGTTGTGGGTTTTGAGAGTGGACCTCGAGATTGCAACTCACCACATCTCCATCCAGGTCCAGCACCGGCAACCACGCGTGTTGTAATTTAACAATGGGGCCAGGTTATAGTCCAACAGGTTTAATTGGAAGCACTAGCTTTCGGAGCTCCGAAAGCTAGTGCTTCCAATTAAACCTGTTGGACTATAACCTGGTGTTGTGTGATTTTTAACTTTGTATACCCCAGTCCAACACCGGCATCTCCAAATCACAACAATGGAGCCTGGGCCATTAATGACTGAGAACTGGAAGAGCAAGCATTAACCAGCTGGTCCTCCGTAGAAGCGGTGTGAATGAGAAGGCGGGGCTTCCTCCAACCAATCGGAGTGAATGAAGAGGTGGGTATTCCGCCCACGCTGGTTACCCGGAGTGAGGACGTTTCGAGTTGGACGTCAGTTGCAAATCTGAGGAAGGGCTGAACTCAGACGCTTATCCAAATTCTGGAAGATCCAGAAACATTTTCATTGCTGCTGTTCCTGAAATGAACGTAGAGACCGCTACAAATACTCACTGCAGTGGAAAAGTTCCCCTTTTGTCCTCACAGGCTGCAGAAGCATCTTCCAGCACTTTGTCTCCCAGCAGTTGCAGCCTTTTCCCCCGAAACAGTTCTGCTGTTTATCCGGCGGTCGTGAATCCGTGGAATTTTCAATCACAGTAGGCTATTGAGGCTAGGTCACTAAGTTTATTCAAGGCTGAGAGAGACAATGTTTAAATCAGTAAGGGATTCGAGGGTGAAAGAAAAGTGGAGTTGATGGTTATGGTCTGAAAATGTGTTGCTGGAAAAGCGCAGCAGGTCAGGCTGCATCCATGGAGCAGGAGAATCGACGTTTCGGGCATGAGCCCTTCTTCAGGTTACGAGATCGACCATAATCTCTTTGGTGGAGCATACTCAAATGGGCTGAGTGGCCTTCTTCTGTTCCTGTGTCTTTAAATTAGATTAGATTACTTACAGTATGGAAACAGGCCCTTTGGCCCAACAAGTCCACACCGACCCACCGAAGCGCAACCCACCCATACCCCTACATTTACCCCTTACCTAACACTACGGGCAATTTAGCATGGCCAATTCACCTGACCCGCACATCTTTGGACTGTGGGAGGAAACCGGTGCACCCGGAGGAAACCCACGTGCAAACTCCACACGGTCAGTCGCCTGAGTCAGGAATTGAACCCAGGTCTCTGGCGCTGTGAGGCAGCAGTGCTAACCACTGTGCCACCGTGCAGCCCATCAATCTTCACATTTAACTGTCAGTCATCATATAACTGGTGCATTTTCTGTGAGGCAGCAGTGCTAACCACTGTGCCACCGTGCAGCCCATCAATCTTCACATTTAACTGTCAGTCATCATATAGCTGGTGCATGTTCTATGGCAGACCCTCTGCCAATCAAGAATGAACTCGTGAACCAATCAGCACTCTCTCCTCAGACAGTGTAAAAAGCTTGTTCTTTCTTTGCATTTGATAATTTATGTGAATTGTCGTGTTAAATGCAAGATTAAAACAAAAATCGATTAGCGAAGTATGACATTTTCCTTGGAGAGAGAAAAGCAAGGATGTTCTGTTACAGTTGTACACAGTATTGGTCAGATCACATCAGGAATATTATGTACAGTTTAGTTCTCCCTATTTTAGAAAGAATGCTACATTAATAGCAGTTCAAAGAAGGTTCACTCACTGGGATGGATGAGTTTAGCAAGCCAATATTAATTGGAGTTCAGAAGAATGAATGGTGATCTTATTGACACGAATAAGATCCTGAGGGAACGAAACTGACAGAATGCTGAAAGAATATCTTCCCTCAAGGAGAAGCCTTGGATAAGAAGGGCACCGTTGAAATTAAGAGGCTTTTATTTTAAGATGGAGATGAAGAAATATTGTCTTTGGAAGGCTCAAGGGTCTTACAAACTTGCTGCCAGAGAAGCATTGAGGAGGTGTCACTGAATACATTAGAGGCAGAGATAGATAAAATCTTGATAAATAATTGAGTTAATGACAGACAGACAATTGACAGACGAGAAGGAAGATTGAAGCCATGGTTAAGTTCAAGGAGTCAAATGGCCTGCTGATTTTGTTTTATTCACTTGGGTGTTGCTGGCTGGGTCAACATTTCTTGGCCGTCCCTCGTTGGCCTTGAGAAGGTGGTAGGGAGCTGCCTTCTTGAATCACGGCAGTCCATGAGCTGAGGAAGACCTTCTGTTGGAGGGAATTCCAGTATTTTGACTCAGCGATAATGAAAAAACAGCAATATGTTTCCACGCAAGGATGGTGTGTGGCTTGGAGGGGAACTTGCATGTAGTGTTCCCATATATCTCACGTCCCATCCTTCTAGGTGTAAGTGGTGATGGGTTTGGAAAGTGCTGCTACTGAGTGTCAGTGGTAGAGGGAATGGATGTTTGTGATTGCTTTCTCCTGGATTATGTCAAGCTTCTTGAGTGTTGTTGGAGATGTCGAAAAGAGAGTTTTCTTTCTCTTGTCTGTTTCTCTTTGCCTCTGTACTCTGGCTCAGTTTCCATCATCTAAACATGGCTAGGATATTTTTGGAGATGAAGTTCCTTTATATGTTTCCAATGGCCAATGCTTGTAATTACATTTAGAATCATTTCATTGGCCTTGAGCGTGGACTGGGTTGGAAGGATGGTTGCTCTGAGTTTTTTATTTCTCTATTTTCAAATTTATTCCCAAGATCTGCAATACTGGACTTGTTATTTCTCTATTTTTCTGATTTTCTTTCCTAAGAACTTGTATTGAAGAATCTGTACCTAGGTACTTTGCACCTAAGATGACATTGTCAGTGGCAACTTGTGAACTTTTTACCATACTCATTTGAGTGCACTTGACAGTAAAGCTGTCAATTATGTTTTCTTTACAATCTAAGTTACTGCATATCCTCAGTGAGAAAGTTCCAACTCCCAAAATCTACATAAGACATCTAACATCCATTCAGGTCGGGTCAGCCAAGCTGCATTCCAGTCCCTTAGTCAACTTTTGCCAACCCATCTAGCACTGGCCTGTGTATATCAAGGAGAATGGTACACTGAGCATTAGGCAGCTGGACATTAACGTTGCAGATGTCAGGTATCCATGCAGATCAGATAGTATTTAAATTATGACTTTAGGTGGTTCATGCCTGCTTGCTGCTTCTGCAGAAAGCTGTGCTCTTAATTTCCGTTTCCAATGTAGAAGAGGACCAAGGACAATTCTGGGACACACGCACCAACCAATCCCACCACCCTATGGTCAACCAGTTCAACTACCCCATCCACTCCGCCAAGGACATGCAAATCCTGGGTCATCTCCACCACTAAATCCAAGCCACCCAACACCCAGAGAAAGAACACCTCATCTTCCGTCTTGGGACCCTCCAACCACATGGCATCAACATCAATTTCACCAGTTTCCTCATCTCCTCTACCCCCATCTCATCCCAGGTCCAACCCTTCAACTCGACACCACCTTCTTGCACTGTCCTACCTGTCCATCTTCCTTTCCAACTATCTGCTCCACCCTCTCCTCTGACCGATCACCATCATCCCCCCGACACCTGCAACTACCTATTGCCTTCTCAGCTACCTTCCCCCCAGCACCACTCCCACCTCCCATTTATCTCTCAGCACGCGTCCTCCTCCCACATTCCCGATGAAGGGCTTATGTCCCGTGGATGCTGCCTGACCTGCTGAGCTTTTCCAGCGCCCGCATTTTTCGAATGTAAACAACCTTATAATGAAATTGTTATGAGAAAATTATTTTCTATTCAAGGATGTTTGTTATAGTTTCCATTAATTATTTCTCCTCTCATTTATCACTTGATCATTTATATAAACAATTTGGAGGAGAATATAGGAGGCATGGCTGGTAAGTTTGCAAATGACGCCAAAATTAGTGGTGTAGTGAACGGTAAAGGTTATTTAAAAGTACAATGGGATCTTTATCAACTGGACTAATGGGCCAAGAATGGCAGATGCAGTTTAAATTCAGATAAATGTGAGGTGTTGCATTTTGCTGAGACAAACCAGGGCAGGACTTTCACAGTTAATGGTAGGGTCCGGGGGAGTGTTGTTGAACAGAGAAACATAGAGATGCAGGTATTAGTTCCTTGAAAGTGGTGTCACAGGTAGACAGAGTGGTGAAGAAGACTTTTGGCATGCTTGCCTTCATCAGTTAGATAACTGAGGGTGGAGTTGAACCATCATGTTAGAGTCATACAAGACGTTGATAAGGCCACATTTAGAGTACAGCATACGATTCTGTCACCCTGACGTAGGAAGGATGTTATCAAACTGGATAAGATACAAAAATGATTTCCATGGAATTTTCCAAGACTGGAAGGTTTGACTCTGGATAGGCTGAGACGTTTGTTTTACTGGGGTGCAGGAGGCTGAGGGGTAACCTTAAAAACTTTTGTAAAATCACAAGGAGCATAGATAAGGTGAATAGCCAAGGTCTTTTCCTCAGAGTATGGGAGTCCAAAACTTGAGGGCATAGGTTTAAAGTAAGAGAGGGGAGGAGGGTGGCAAGATTTACAAGACACTTGAGGGACAATTTTTGGAATAGATGCTAGAGGAAGTGGTTGAGGAGAGTACAATTACAACATTTGAAAGACACTTGGACAGGTACATGGACAGAAAAGTATTAGAGGGATATGTGCCAACCTCAGGCACATGGGACTTCAGTTTAGGAAACCTGGTTGGATGAATGACTTGGGCCAAAAGGCCTGTTTAGTCATTTTCGTCCATGCCAACCAGATATCCCAACCCAATCTAATCCCACCTGCCAGTACCTGGCCCATATCCCTCCAAACCCTTCCTGTTCATATACCCATCCGAATTCCTTTGAAATGTTACAATTGTACGAGCCTCCACCACTTCCTCTAGCAGCTCATTTCAAACATGTTCCACCCTCTGCATGAAAAAGTTGCCCCTGAGGTCTCTTATACCTTTTCCCTCTCACCCAAAACCTATGCCCTGTAGTTTGTACCCCCCCCCCCATCCCAGGGAAAAGACTTTGTCTATATATCCTATCTATGCCCTTCATGATTTTATAAATCTCTAGAAGGTCACCCCTCAGCCTCTGATGCTCCAGGGAAAACAGTGTTCAATCTCTCATTATAGCTCAAGTCCTTCAACCATGGCAATATCCTTGTGAATCTTTTCTGACCGTTTCAAGTTTCACAACATCTTTCCAATAGGAAGGAGACCAGAATTGCACGTAATATTCCAACAGTGGCCTAACCAATGTCCTGTACAGCAGCAACATGACCTCCCAACTCCTGTACTCAGTACTCTGACCAATAAAGGAAAGCATACCAAACAACTTCTTCACTATCCTATCTACCTACGACTCCACTTTCAAGGAGCTATGAACCTGCACTCCAAGGTCTCTTTGTTCAGCAACATTCCCTAGGACCTTACCATCATGTGTATAAGTCCTGCTAAGATTTGCTTTCCCAAAATGCAGTACCTCGCATTTATCTGAATTAAACTCCATCTGCTACTTTTCAGCTCATTGGCCCATCTGATCAAGATCCCGTTGTAATCTGAGGTAACCTTCTTTGTTGTCCACTACACCTCCAATTTTGGTATCATCTGCAAACCCACTAACTATACCTCTTATGCTCACACCCAAATCATTTATATAAGTGATGAAAAGCAGTGAACTCAGCACTCCACTGGTTACTTCTGTGGGAAATACAAAGGTGGAGATTCCTTACGTTCAGTGCACATTTTCCATGAATCTTCCTAAAGTACAAGAATGATCTCACTCACTGTCACTTTGCCATTTTCATAACAATTAATCTGTGTCCCAAGTCCATACACTTGTCTATGGCCCATATCTTTTAATCCCTCTGCTTAACAAAGATTTATCTGTCTCAGTGTTAAAAATTAACAACTGATCCAGCATCCATTTGTGGAGGAATTCCAAAGATCTGCCACCTCTGTGTATAGAAATTCAAGAGCTCTCTTGAACTGTCAGACCCCAATTCTCATCCCTCTAGTTCTAAAATCACAAACCGGGGGAAGTAGTTTATCCTGCCTTTTCCTGTCAAATGCCTTCTAAATTCTAAAAAAAGGCCATGTTTGTATAACCTCTCCTCATAATCCCTGAAGTCCAGATATCATTCTTGTGAACCTATACTGTATTCTCTACAAGTCCAATATATCCTACCTAAAGTGTAATGTCCCATTCTGCTCACAGTATTTGAAGTTGGATCTAACCAGATTTTTGCATAATTGCAGCATAATGTTTGCACTTTTGTACTCCAATCCTCCAGACCAACATTCCATTGGCTTTCTTGATTATTCTCTGCTTCTGCTTACGCAGATGGCAAATGTTGAATGTTAACTGGGACCTTGTGGAGAAGACAGTCAATCTGGCAGGGAGAGACAAGAATTTGAACAAGGTTTTGAACTGTGCTTGTTGGGAGAATGGGCGGCACAGCAGTTAGCACTGCTGCCTCACAGCGCTAGAGACCCGGGTTCAATTCCCGCCTCAGGCGACCTGACTGTGTAGAGGTTGCACACTCTCCCCGTGTCTGTGTGGGTTTCCTCCAGGTGCTCAGGTTTCCTCCCACAGTCCAAAAATGTGCAGGTTAGGTGAATTAGCCATGCTAAATTGTTAGGTGAGGGGGTAAATGTCTGGGTCTGGGTGGGTTGTGCGTCGGTGTGGACTTGTTGGGCCGAAGGGCCTGTTTCCACACTGTAACTAATCTAAAAAAAATCTAGAATGTTTCTGACTGTGATGGCACAAAGATTTGAAAGCTTTCTGCCTCAGCTTCCATCATTAGCTTGTGAAAGTTCAGTGAATAGAAATTGATATAAGTATCACCAACATCTTCAGTGAGCTGAAAAGGTGATCCTGGTCAATGTCTGGAACCATACATTTTAAAAACTACTTAAGTAATTGACTAATGACTAACTACTTGACTAATTTTGTTATTTTCTTTTATTTGTCCTTTAACTGTGTTTGTTTACCTGTCTGTGTTTTGTGTGAATGGGGATGAAAACAAAAGCTATTGGGTTTAAAATCATAGGTTTAAATCTAAAATGTTTTGTTTAAGCTATAGACCTGGTGATTAGAATTGATTATCTGCAGATTCTGAGATTGTTTTTTTTGAAAATCTGGTTACAAAGTTTTGGGGTGAATCTGGAGGGACTTTGAAAGCTTTTGTTTTACTGTTTTGCAAATACAGAGGTAGAAGGGCTGATTTGGTTTGACTGTTCCTGTGTCTTAATGTTGTCATTTAACTCAAGAGGATTGGAATGTAAAAGCAGCTATGTGCTACTGAGACTTTGTAAAGCTGTTGCTAGGCCCCATTTAGAATACTGTGTCTAATTCTGGGCCCCACCCCTCAGGAAGGACATACTGGCACTGGAGCATGTCCAATGGAGATTCACACAGATGATCCCCAGAATAGTAGGCCTAACATATGATGAATGGCTGAGGATTGTATTCATTAGAGTTTAGAAGGTTGAGGGGACATCTAATAGAAACATACAAGATAATGCATGGCTTAGAAAGGGAGAAGGCTGGGAATTTGTTTCCGTCAGGCGGGGATACTAGAATCCATGGGCACAGCCTTAGAATTAGAGGGGGTCAATTTCGAACAGAGATGAGGAGATGTTTCTTCAGCCAGTGAGTGGTGGGCCTGTGGAATTCATTGCCATGGAGCGCAGTGGAGGCAGGGATGTTAAACGTCTTCAAGGCAGAGATTGGTAAATTCTTGATCTCGCAACGAATTAAGGGCTATGAGGAGAGTGCAGTTAAGTGGTGTTGAAATACCCATCAACCACAATTGAATGGCTGGGAAGACTCGATGGGCCGAAATGGCCTTACTTCCAGCCCTATTCTTATAGGAATCAGTATGCAGATACAGCAAGTGAAGTAATTAGGAAAGCTAATAGAATACAATTGTTTCTTGCAGGGGGACTTGAACAGAAAAGTAATAAGATAAAAGTCAGAAATACGATATGCCTTATTAGTCTCCTTTTTTAAAATTAAAGATGAAAAATCATTGAACACGAGGTTTCCTCTTGTGGGAGAATCTAAAACAGGATCTGTTTTAAAATGATGGGAAATTTGAGAGAGAGAGAGAGAGAGATAAGGAGGAATATTTTCTTCTGGAGTGTTGAGAGTTTTAGGAATTCACTGAAGACCATCAAACGGAGAAGCAGAAGTCAGCCATTCTGCCATTTAGTAAAATCATGACTGAATTGATCATCCTCAACTCCACTTTCCTATCTTTTACCGCTGGTACATAATACTGAACGTGTTCCTATCAGAGACTGTTTCAATATTCTGCTTATGAGCGTGGATTCACTCATTCATTTCAATATCTGTGAGTTTATAAAATGAGTCTTAAAGTTTTGTTTTACTAACTCTAGATTTTGCACTAGTTTCCTTCTTTCTGGTGGTTAATGGAAAGTCCATGCAGACAGTTTTTTTTAACTATACCTTGTTTCATAGTTTTATCATTACACATTTCCTACAGAGAGTGTGCTACAATTTATTTTGATGGTACATACTTGTCCCAGCATTCCCCTCTCCACAATACAGAGATCAGTGCGCAGTCGCAGTGCCGAAGCCTCGACGGAATATGCTGCAGTGAATAATGGCGCCGATGCGGCGGCTTTCTTGACAGATCCACACGGGGTAAGAACGAGCGGTGGGGGATAGAGGAAACGATGGATTCGGCGATTGAATCGAGTGGGTTCGTAACGATATTCTGCGAGCGGGAAACGCGGAAGATGAACGTATCGGCCCCTCATTTGCACAAATCGGGGTCGCGGCTCCTGACCATTAGGCCCCGGCGAGTGGCCGCCATGTTTGTCGGGGGCAGCCAGCGACGGTGCACATGCGCGGCCGCCACTTTGGTTGGGGGCGAGGATGTAGGCGTTGCCACCATTTTATTGGGTCAGTTTGCTAAAGGGCAGGGAGCAAGTTCCTGACAGTGGTTTAAGATGGAGACTACCTGTCCATCAAGCTGTAATATTACCTTTTGAGTTCCAGCATCCCAATGATGAGGGAACACGGACAGAAACAAAAGGCCAATCCTGCATTCCAGATCCCACTTCCTTGTGCCCTGCCTCATGTCTCCAAGGCACAAAAACAGAAGCTGTTGGAAAAACAAGGGTTATACCCGAAACGTCAATTTCTCCACCTCCTGATGTTGCCTGGCTTGCTGTGTTCTTCCATCCTCTTGCTCTTTTACCTTGGATTCCAGCATCTGCAGTTTTATTTGTCTCTAATGAAGCAAGTCCAGCAGCACCAGTAGAGAGAAATCAGGGGTTTCGGGGTCCAGTGACTCTTCCTCAGAACTGATGTTAGCTAGGAAAATGGCGGTATAAATGCAGAAGATTGGATGGGGGAGGGAGCTAAGGAGTAAGCAATAGGAGGAGGTAGAGCCCAACGAGAGAGAAGAACAATTGGAGTGGATAACAGTCTGCTTAGGAGGGTGAACAGCTGTTAATGGAGATTGTGTTGGTGACTAATGGACGGGCTGTATGTAATAGCAGACTGTCTGATAACAAGGCCTGCTGTGTAGGGGTCAGGGTCAGGACATGGGAGAGCTCTAGCCCTAAATTAATTGAACTCGATATTGAGTCCAGAAGGCTGCAGACTCCCAGGTGGAAAATGATGTGCTGTTCTTCCAGCTTGCCCTGAACTTCGCTGGAGCAATGAAGCAATCCTGAGACAGAAATGTTGGCCAGCGAACAGGGTGGTGTGTTGAAGTGGCAGGCAACTGGAAGCTCAGGGTCTTTTTTTGTGGGCAGAACATAGGTCTTTTGTGAAGCGGTCACCCAGTCTACACTTCATTTACCCAATGTAAAAGAGATCACATTGTGAGCAGCAAATGCAGTAGACTAGATTGTGTAAAGTGTAGGCAAAGCACTGTTTCACCTGTCAGGTGTATTTGGGCCCTTGGATACTGAGGAGGGAGGAGGTAAACAGACAGATGTTACATCTTCTGCATTTGCAGGGGAAGGTGCCGTGGGGGTTGTTGGGAGTGAAGGAGGAGTGAACCAGAATGTTCCAGAGGGAACGGTCCCTACAGAAGCCTGACAAGAGAGGGGAGAGGAATATGCATCTGGTGATAGCATCTCGCTGAAGGTGGCAGAAGTGGCAGCTAATGATCCTCTATATGTGTGTGATGGTGAGATGGTACATGAGGATAAGAGGAACAATTGGTGTTGCAGGAGGGAAGAGAGGGGGTGAGGGCCAAAGTGCAGGAGATGGATTGGACTCTACTGAGGGCGCTGCCAACAACAGTGCTGGGGAGCCCTCAGTTGAGGAAGAAGGTGGACATTTCAGAAGCTCCCTTGTCGAAGTTGGCATCAACAGAACAGATTAGAGGAATTGGAAGAATGCAGTCGTGTCTTTACAGGAAGTAGAGTGTGAAGATATTTAGTCACAGTAACGGTGCAAATCAGTGGGTTTATAATGGATATTGGTGGCCAGCTTTTCTCCAGAAATTGACAGAGATGTTGAGGAAGGAAGGAGTCAGAGATGGACCAGGTGAAGGTGAGAACAGGGTGGAAATTGGAAGCAGAACTCTTAAACTTTTCCAATTCCAGACGAGAGAGGGAAGCAACACCGATGATATCATTGACATACAGAGGAACCTCAATTATCCAGCTTCCAATTATCCGAATTTTGGATTATCCGAACAAGATCGCAAGGTCCTGATGCGTGGCTAAACTAAGTTAATCAGTTAATGCTGAATAACCGAACGAAATACTCTCCACCCGTGGCCTTCGGATAATCGAGTTTCCTCTGTACTGGTGAAAGAGCTGTGGGTGGGCTAGGAATAGGATGGAACAAGGAATATTCTATGTACCCCGCAAAGAGACAGGTATAACTGGAGCCCATGCAGGTACCCATGGCTATCACTCTGACCTGACGAAAATGAGAGGAGTTAAAGGAAAAATTGTTCGTGGTGTGGACAAACTTGGCTAGGTGGAGGAGGCTGGTGGTGAGTGGGATGGTTCAGGCCTTTGTTCCAGGAAGAAGCGGAGAGTCCTGAGACCATTCTGCTGGGCGATGGACATGTAAAGGGATTGCATGTTGATGATAAAGAGGAAATGGCTAGAGCCCACAAACTGGAAACTGGTGTAAAGTGTCAGACGAGTAGGTGGGCAGGGACTGGACCGGGCAGAAAAGACCAACTCAAGGTAGGAAGAATTCTGTGGGGCAGGAGCAGGCAGAAACGATGGGTCTACCCAGGCACTCCTGTTTATGGATTTTAGAAAGGAGGTGGAAGCGAGTTGTGTGGGGTTGGGGGACTATCAGTTTGGAGGCAGTGGAGGGGGGAGATCACTGAATGAAATGAGGTTGGTGACCATAGTTAACTATGGCCTGATGTTCAGTGGTGAGGTCATGGTCCAGAAGCAGATTGCAATTTTTGAGAAGATTTGTGGCTACAGGAATAATCATTCCAACACCCACAAAGGGAGCTGCGTTAGGATATAACTTAAACATAGTGGGAAGGTGATGGCCTCGTTGTATTATTGCTTGACTATTAATCCTGAAACCCAGAATAAGGTTCTGGGGACTTGGGTTTGGATCCCACGACTGCAGACGATAGAATTTTAATTCAATTAAAAAAAAAACTGGAATTAAGAGTTGACCACAGATCCATTGTCAATTTTTGGAAAAACCCATCTGGTTCACTGATGTCCTTTAGGGAAGGAAATTTGCCTTTCTCACCTGGTCTGGCCTACATGTAACTCCAGAGCCTCAGCAATGTGGTTGACTCTGAACCGTCCTCTCAAATGGTCTAGCAAGCCACTTGAGGAACTGAATTGCCGTCTTCTGCTCCTAGTTCTTCCTCCTCGTGTGAACGAACAGATTCCATCCATTTCTCAGCCTGCCTTTGTGAGGATGCTCTCACTTCATATTCTGTATTTTGAATCACTTTCACAGGGTATTGGAAGTGGAGGATGTTCAGCCAGGAAACTCAAACCAAACATCACCCGTGGAATCTGACACTTTCTCAAATGATCACAATCTGAATATCATTGGATTTTGAACATGGAAGGAAAAAACACCAATCACACTGGGGGAAATTAAACATGTGTTTTGTGTTCAGCTGTCATCTGGAATGTCAAGACACAAATTTGTTTGAGAAGTGATGGAAAAGTGGGAACTGTGAGAAGGAATTCAATATTTATCTGAGCTGGAATCGCACAGGTACAGTCACTCTGGAGAGAAATTATTTGCCAGCTCCAAGCGTGAGAAGCAGTTCACTCAGTCATCCTCTCTGCTGGATCACCAGTGAGTTCAGTGAAGATAGATCTATTAAATGTCCAGATTGTGGGAGTTCCTACAAAAGTCTGGGAACTTATGTCTCGTCAATCTGTTCACAATGACGAGAGACCGTTCGGGTCCTCTAACTATGGAACTCAGTTCAGAGAGTCATCTGAACTCATTATTCACAGACGATCTCGCACTGGAGAGAAACCATTTACCTGCTCAGAGTGTGGGAAGGGATTCACTCAGTCGTCCACCCTGCTGAGACATCAACAGCTTCACACTGGGGAGAGACCGTTCACCTGCTCGGAGTGTGGAAAGGGATACACTCAGCCATCAGAACTAACTCTACACCAGCGAATTCATACTGGTGAGAGACCGTTCACATGCTCCATGTGTGGAAAGGGATTCACTCAGTCATCTACCCTGTTGAGACACCAGCGGGTTCACACAGGGGAACGACCATTCACCTGCCCTGAATGTGGGAGGGGATTCACTCAGTCATCTGACCTACTGATACATCAGCGAGTTCACACAAAGGAGAAACCGTTCACGTGCTTGGAGTGTGGGAAGGGATTCACTCATTCATCCACCTTGCTGATACACCAGCGAGTTCACACTGGGGAGAAACCATTCACTTGCTCAGATTGTGGGAAGGCATTCACGCGGTCATCCTACCTGCTGACACACCAGCGCATTCACACCGGCGAGAGGCCGTTCACCTGCTCCAAGTGCGAGAAGAGATTCACTCGGTTATCTAACTTGCTGACACACCAGCGAGTTCACACTGGGGAACGACCGTACATCTGCCCAGAGTGTGGGAAAGGATTCACTGATGCATCTAATTTGCTGAGTCACCAGCGAGTTCACACTGGCAACAGACCTTTTAAATGCACAGTCTGTGGGAAGTGCTTTCAATGTTCTCGGGATTTGACACGCCATCAACGTGTTCACACTGATGAGAAGCCATTCAGATGTTCTCACTGTGGAGCTGGGTTCCGGCGATCATCTAACCTCACTGTACACCAGCGAATTCACACAGGGGAGAGGCCGTTCACCTGCTCCCAGTGTGGAAAGGCATTTACTCATTCAACTGCCCTGCTGAGACACCAGCGGGTTCATGAATAACTGCAGTATTTAGAATTTGCAATTAATTATGTCCAGACTGAACAATGTTCATTGGAGTCCATTTCTATTGATGTTAACAAATTCCAGTCTAGTTATAAAGATTAATATCCTAGATAAAAGTCAAACACATTTGGTTTTGCGTAAAACCCACAGTGTGTCAAATCTTTGTAATATCTCTCTAGTTCCTTTTGAAGGGCACTCCCCCTCCCTGTCACCTCCATCCTCAGCTCCACCAACAATTGTGAGGAACTCACAGGGCCAAAATTGTCTCGAAACTCAAATCTTTCTCCATAGTCTTCAGACACACAGCCAGTTCACTCTGGATGGAAGGGGTTTGGAAACCTGTATTGTCTCACGTTGCAGCTATGCACCCATTTGTCTGCTTCTACTTGGGAAGAAGTTCAGCGATTGTCCAACCTACATCAGCACCAAGTTCACACTGGGGAGAGATTTGATTTTTGTTTTGAATTGATTTGATTTATTATCACGTACCTAAGTACAGTGAGAAGTCTTGTTTTGCAAGCAGTACATAACATCATAACATTCAAGGATATACAGATCAGCAGGTGTTTAGGTAAAAAATGAGGTCTGCAGATGCTGGAGATCACAGCTGAAAATGTGTTGCTGGTTAAAGCACAGCAGGTTAGGCAGCATCCAAGGAACAGGAAATTTGACGTTTCGGGCATAAGCCCTTCATCAGGAAGATGAAGGGCTTATGTCCGAAACGTCGAATTTCCTGTTCCTTGGATGCTGCCTAACCTGCTGTGCTTTAACCAGCAACACATTTTCAGCAGGTGTTTAGCCTGCTTCATGTGTGGGACGCAGGATTCATTCATTCGACTAACCTGTTGGCTGATCGGTTAGTTCACACTGAAAAAATCTTTTAAGCATCAGGATTGTAGGATGGGTTAAAAATTCTCCATGGAGCTGATTTGTAATTAATGCATTCAAATGACATAAGACTATTCAGCTACTCCCACTAAAGGACTGAACTTGGGGATTGTGTGATATCAGTATCCAGCAACATGTTCATATTGAGGGGAAGACTTCCACTTGTTCTGTACACTCAGTCATCCCACCTCCAAATACTTGACCACACTTTTTTTTAAAAAAAGTTAATGTTCTATAAGCAGAGTTGTAAAAGTAAAATGGACCTGCTGACGCAGTA
Organism: Hemiscyllium ocellatum; assembly: GCF_020745735.1. Lineage (NCBI taxonomy): Eukaryota > Metazoa > Chordata > Chondrichthyes > Orectolobiformes > Hemiscylliidae > Hemiscyllium > Hemiscyllium ocellatum. The sequence goes on from NC_083446.1 coordinate 12,758,138, forward strand.
ACATAATCACACATGCTGTTCATATACTCCATGTGTGGGAAGAGATTTACTCAGTCATCTTCAATCCTAGCACAATACTTCAGTGATTGCAGGGGTTGTACTCTGCTGTTATTAGTGCTGTTCATTCTTACCTTTGAGTTGACTTCTATTGATATTGATAATCCCAGTAACTATGCTGGAGTTCATTGTCTGGATAAATGTCAAATCATTATCAACAGAAGTGAACACATTTGGTCTGAACACATTTCCGGAATTCTGTCTTCTGCAGCTATTGTTTAAGGCTAATCTGGTGGTAGGATTGTACAGCAGGAACACAACTTAAGCCTGGACGTGGTCCCTCAGCACTATGCTGAGAGGGACAAATGCCATTATAGTCTTTACTGTCAGCAAATACAGATGAGAAAGTCCCCATCTGGATTAATCCTGAGGTGTTTAAGAAAAATGTTTCATCTGCTCTTTTCTTAGAAGCACCTTGACAGCTGTATTTAAAGTCAAGAAGAACAATGTGAACAGTGGAAACAGGCTGTCAAGTCAGGGATTTATGTAGAACACAGAATGTCACAGCGCAGTACAGGCCCTTCAGCCCTTGATGTTGTGCCGTCCTGTGAAATTAATCTGATGCCCGTCTAAACTTAACTGTTCCATTATTATCCATATGCATGTCCAATGCCTATTTAAATGTTCTTAATGTCGGCAAGTCTACTACTGTTGCAGGCAGGCTGATCCACACCCCTACTACTCTTAAGTAAATAAACTACCCCTGATATACAGTGATCTGTTGCTGACTGAAAGTTAAATGCCTAATGTTCCCAGTTTGAAAATAACTGTGGTGCTAGTGTGCTGTTATTATGTAACAAAATTTGCAAAATAAAACTGTTCTCTTTCAAAACTGAACATCGACCATTGTTGGACTGCAAAGGGTCATCTAACTTCTTACAACTGCAGTGTTTGTAAAGTTCCAGAAAGGTTGCAAGTGGATTACAAAGAGGCCTTCACAGGCATGAAGAACTTTGAAATTCAGTGAGCATTTCCATGTGGGTAAATTTTAAAACTCATTGTCATGATGGTTTGCTTCAAAACAAAAGGCATTAATTTATAAGGACTTCTAACATGTGAAAGTCCTTGGCTTCTTTGAACACTGTAAACAGTCAAAAAGAATTCAAAACAATAATGCCATTACCACATATTTGATTTGGGAACATGATCTAGGTTGCCTATCTGAAAAGACAGGAAAAGCTGCCTATAATGAGGGGAGATGATAATAATCACTGGACCATTAAACCAGAGACTCAGTTAGTGACGTGGGACCAGAATTCAAAGCCAGCAAAGCCCACCTCCCATGAATAAATAAAAGAAAGTCCTTGAAAGTCATGAGGTGGGAGGTCTTGAAACTTCTTCAGAGAAACAGCGTGGATCAGGGCCAGAGAGAAAACGAGCAAACCCAGTGATTGGACTTATTGTAATTAAACAGACAGCCATAGCCCCACATGCAGTGCCATAAAAGTAAAAACAACAGATGTTGGTCACTTATCCTGCTCCAACTGTTAAGCTTATCTGTGAAAACAACTTCATACAATCTGATGTTGGAAGCCATCATAGCTGCTGACGCAATCTTGAAGTTTTCAGACATTCACTTCAGAAACACTACACTTAATTCAAAATACTAGACCTGAATCAAGCAACTGATTCACTTCAATTCATATTTGTGCATATGTATACGTGGATTGTATAGTTTGCTCATTACTTACCTTCAGAGCAAGTGTGTGAAATAAATTATTTTTAAGCACAAAAGGCTTTGCTGCTGGGTTATATTAAGTTGATACGCACAATGGGAGGAAATGTACACATCTGTGTACAAATACATTGTTCATGTGTGACTTTGACATAACAACTTAAAACGGTGACTTCATATTGTATCCACCATTTTAAGGCAGATGTTAACTCACAACTTTCTTGAAGTTTCCATTAATATAGAAGGAGAGGCTTGTTAACAGCTGTTTGGTGCAAATAAACATTTGGTCGGCCACAATGTGAACTCCAAATAGCCTGGGCCAATGAAATCCATGTTCTGTACAATAGGATCTTGAAAGCATTTAGTTTTACCATCGCCAAAGTTGCACCTCCTCCACCCCCAAACTCAAAAATCAACAGATGGTGAAGTATTTACAAAGGTAAAAAAGATGTCCCACTGGCTGTACACTACTGTGAGCTGTGCTCCCATGAAATGTACATCTTCCAGTCTATAGTTAAGGCTTACCTATCTGGAATAGATCAATTTATTCCTAAGCTCTGCTTCCTGTTAGCCAGTCAAACATTTAGTCACATGAATATGTTTTATTATTATGCCATATCTTCTGGTTCAGTAACTTTAATACAGCACTTTGTATCAAATTCTTTTTGAAAGTACATTGCATTTATTTTAGATACAAACTTGCATTGCCATTAGCCTCCAGGGCTAAGGGCTAAAAGCTAGAAAATAGGATTAGTATAGTTTAAAGAGCTGCAGATGCTGGAATTCTGAAACAAAAAACAAACTGCTGAAGAAACTCAGCAAGTCAGGCAATGTCTGTACAGAGAAAGCCGAGCTAATGTTTCTAGTCCCGTGATCCTTCCATTCTTAATGGTCACTAAACTGTTAACTCTGCCTCATCTCACAGATGCTATTAGACCTGCTGAGTTTCTCCAACAATTAGTTTTTGTTCCTTAGTAATAAATTCTGGTGATTTCCCAACATCACTAGGCCAAGTGTCCTATTGTTTCCTGCTTTCTTCTTGAATAAAGGCATTATAATGGTTATTTTCCAAACTGGAACATTGGACAATTATAACCAAGACATCCACTATCTGCTGCAACTTCCTTTAAGATGTTAGGCTGTAGGCCATCTACTGCTGGGGATTTGTCTACCTTTTGGTCTAATAGTCTCCTAGTGCCTTTTTCCTGATGACTGGCTGTTTTAGATTGCTCCCACACATTACTTTGAGAATTGAAAATCATGAAATTAAAGAGTCACAAAATACTTGTGCAATACCTCTGCTATTTCCTTGTTCTCCATTATCAAACTTCCCATTCTCGTTTTGCAGAAGACCAACACTAGCATTATTTACTCTTTACCTCTTGCAGAGTTTTAATTTGATACTACCCTTATTAAGCTACAGAGAGTTTCTAAATGGGATAAATCTTTGCTGAGTGTTTTTAAATATGATGTGGAGGTGCTGGTGTTGAACTGGGGTGAACCAAGTTAAAAATCTCACAATACCATGTTACGGACCAACAGGTTTATTTGGAACCTTTGGAGCTAGCTCATGAAAGAGCAGCATAATTCCTTAAAAGTCTGTTGTCGCAACTACATTAATCAAGTATCCAAGTTTATTTTAGCTAGCTTTGTCTTCAAATTCTAATATTTGCCTTCATTCCAGTTTAGAAGAGCATCTGAGATTCGTACCTTCTCCTTTTCAACCTGCAAGGGACAGGTATTCAAGATTCTCTCTATTTCCATTGGAAGTTCAGAAAGTCCTTTCATGGCTGATTGTTTGCAGAATCATTCTGATTAAACTGCACTGTTGGTTTTTACATGGATCATGATACTCCCACACACTATCAAATTTGTCTTGTGTCAGAGTCTGGACATGTCCTTGCCAGAGGTAGCAGGTTTACACTCTTTTAGGTTTGTCACAAGAAATATTTTTCAAGTGAAAAGAAAGGGGAAGTGAACTTTTCCTTATAATTTCTTGTGATTTCATAACATAATTGTTTTTTTTTAACAGATTATCCACCTTGTGAACATAGAACAAACAGAGCTGTACAACACATGAACTGACCCTTCGGCCCACAATGTTGTGCCGAACATGACACCAAATTAAATTAATGCTTTCTGCCTGCCCTTGGTCCACATTCCTCCATTCCTTGCATATTCATGTGCTGATCTGAAAATCACTTGAACGCCCTATCATTTCTGCCTCCACCACCACCTCTAGTAATATGTTCTCAGACTCCTATTACTCTCTGTAAAAAAAACTGTCACTCCTTTGAACTCCTACCCCCCAAAAATGCATACCTCCTACTATTAGACATTTCAATTCTAGGAGATCCAAGATGGCGGCGACTCAGCAAGTCTGAGTTTACAGTGCTCTTCCCAAAACCTGGGTAAAGTGAGTTACTCACCCCCACCACACTTACCAAACCACCCAAAAAAAATTTTCTAACCTTAATTAGCTGCTTACTATTATATTTAAGCAGTTTAATATTAAGTGGATAATGAGTAAACCAAAGGGATCCCGCAGCTCTCAGAAAACAAAGACCCCTCCCCCACCCTCTCCTCCTTCGGCTGCAGCTGCAACGTCGGCAGCCATCCTGAGGGTCCTACCGGTAAAAACGGGCCTTGAAGAGATGATTGCTAGGCTGGAGGCGACGCTCTGTGATTTTATCGTAGAGTCCCGACAGCGCTGGAATGCATTCGAAGAAAAGCTGCAAAAACACAGCCAGGCCATCGGGGAACCACAGGGCCGAGTGGAGGGGGCGGAACTAAAGGCCACGACCTCCGAGGCTGCAGCTCAAACAGCTGCAGAACAGGTGCGAGCTCTGGAGCAGAGAGTCCGGGCCTTTGAAATCTACATGGATGACCTGGATAATAGAAATCGAAGAAAAAATATTAGGTTGCTGGGCCTTCCCGAGCAAGAAGGGAAGGGACAGCTAGCAGCATTTCTGGAGCGATGGTTGCCGCAGCTTTTAAACCTGCGGGCTGAAACGGACCGGGTAAGGGTGGAGTGGGCCTACCGGGTCACAGTACGCGGGCCTGGCTCGAACCAGCGCCCACGCCCGGTCCGGTTCCGGCTGCAGAGTTATAGGGAGAGGCAGGTACTCCTGGATGCCTCTAGAAATCTTGGAAAGGATCCTAAAGCCATGATCCATGAAGGATCCAAGATTATGTTATTTCAGGACTTCTCCCCAGCTTTGGCCCGAAGGAGGAAGGCGTTTGATGAGGTGAAGAAATGTCTAAGGGACTTAAATATTCAATACACCTTACGCTACCCAGCGACGTTATGCTTTAACCACGAAGGATCCGAGTATAATTTTAGATCACCAGAAGAGGCTAAGGAACTTTTAGACTCGTTTAAATAAATCGTAAGAGACAATTTATGTTGGCTTGCCTTTTCCACACTCCGTGGGGAGAAATGGATACTTTATTATATTTTACTTTTGTTTCTGGGAGCGGGGTTGTCTTCCCTTGCTTTGTTATGTTACTATAGTTAACTGTAATCTGTTGGAGTTGTAATTTTATAGTTATGTGTGTTTGTACGTGGCATTGATGCTGTCAGATATACTCAGGTGTGGGTGGGGAGGGGTGGGGGTGGGGCGCTCACTGTTAACTCTAGCTCGGTATTATATCTAAATCCTATTAAGGAGCGCTCGGGTCAAGGTGGGACACTGTTTGGGAGAGGATATGGTGGACCTATGGAAAGGAAGTAAGGCCCCCTGAGAACAAGGGGGAGGATCTCCATTTAATAGTTTCCTTTTTATCATATTGTTATGAGTGTATTAAAGAACACTGTCTCTTATTTGAAAGATGTAAGCGACTCAATTGTACACTCTGGATAATTGTAGATTAGATTAGTAGTTAATTGAGTTTCATTTTTTTTTCTTCTTCAGTATCATTCCTTTGTCAAATTTTGATGATTATATATTTAAGATCTAATTTTATATTAATGTTTGTACTTGAAAGTTCTGTTTATTTTTGTAAATTTGTCAAAATGTTAAATTTCTAATAAAAATATCTAAAAAAAAAGACATTTCAATTCTGGGGAAAAAAATATTCTGACCATCAACCATATCTATGCATCTCATAATTTTAGAGACTTTTATCAACTCTCCCCACAACCTCTGCTGATCCAGATAAAACAATGAGTTTTTCTAGCCTCTTATTATAGATCAATCTCTCTAATCCAGACAGCATCCTGGTAAAACACTTCTGCACCCTCTCCAAAGCCCTCCTATCCTTTCTATAATGTGGCAACCAGAATTGATTGCAACCTTGGCTGAACCAAAGCTTTATAAAGCTGCAACATGACATCCTGACTCCTGTACTCAATTCCCTGACCAATAAAGGCTAGCATAGACCTTCTTTACCATCCAAGCATGGCCACTTTCAGGGAGCTATGGACTTAAACCCAAGATTCCTCTGTACATCAATGCTGTTCAGGGTCCTTCCAGGAACTGAACATTTTAACATTCAATCACCCAAAGTTCAGCACCTCACCCTTATCTAGATTAAACTCCATCTGCCATTTCTCCATCCATATCTGCAACTGATCTATATCCCACTGTAACCTTTGACAACTTCCTACACTATCCACAACTGTATCATCTGCCAACTTACTAACCCACCCATCTACATTTTCATCAAAGTCATTTATATATGTATCATAAACAGAGGTCCCAGAACGGATCTCTGCAGAACACCACTAGTCACGGACCTCCAGCCTGAAAAAAAACATACTGTCACCACAATGCACTGTCTTCTGTGGGACAGCCAAGTTAGAGAATTAGAACATCCTTTATTGTCACATGTACTCAAGTACAGAAGTATAAGAGTACAGCAAAAAGGTTTACGATGTTGTCTCTTATGGCACTATCTTAGATCTGACTGCACCAGACCCCAGTCCAATAACTGTGCCCACTCCACTCCAAGCTCCACACCTCCTGTCAGCTGCTCCAAGGTAAGTTTCCTCCGGGACTCGCTCCCCACGCCGGCCTCTGCTCTGGGGCTACCCTCTTGATTTTTATGATCCCAACTGGTGCTATGTCTGGACAAGTCAGATTTCAAAATGAAACTGGTTAGTTTTTTTTCCATTTTATTTTACTGGTGGTTAGTCACTGAAACAAATCCCATGAGGCTGCAGGGCTTCTTTAACAACAAAACATAAGTTTATTACACAAAAGATGCAAACAAAAAAATACAAACCAAGCTTTTAGAACAGATATAAAAAATTTAAAAATGTTTCAACCTATTTTCCAACACCATTGCTTCACCGCTATTAAAATCCAGATATTACATCTTTATTCCAAATTTTAAAGTTCAATTTAACTGGTTCTCCCCAATTTCTGTCTAGTGAACCATGGGGTCTTTATACATTCCTCACAAAACTGACAGCTCAGACCTTCTCTGCTTCAAATAACCTGCAGAATACTAATCAAACATTCCTGTTGAAACATACCAAAGTTTTCTACTGAGTAATTCATTTCCTAAACTTCCCTGAAAATCCCCTTTCTTGTAAAGAGGTGAAACGCTCTTCTGACCTCAGTCAGGTCTCCTCTGAACTGCTCTAAAAGCTTTCAATCTCTGAGTTTTTGAAGGAAAACAAAATCAATCTTTGAATATTCTGAACCAAAAACAAGCTAATGGCCTTCGATGGTCAGCCAGTTATAAACAATATTTTCCTGGCGTAGGATACTCCAGCCACAGCTCCTCTCCTCCACCTGTTCTTATTCTCGTTTCTGGAGTTTATTTTTCAAATTTTTGATTTACTTGGAGAGGAATGGAGGAGGAGAGTCCCAGATGGGAATCTGGCGTGGGAGGCCAGAGTCCCAGAACGCAGGCCGGGGCAAGGAGGCGAGTCCCAGACCAGAAGCCGTCATGGGAAGGCGAAACCCAGACTACAGGCAGTGGGGAGGCAAGCCCTGTTGCGATCTGGAGGCTAGGTGCTGGCACAGACTTGGGTGAAAAGATTGTAACTCGAGTCCTTCAAAAATGTTATTCTTGTGCTGGACTTTTATTTATTATTCTTTCAATTCTATACCAAATACTTAAGTATCTTAATACTTAATCAAATACTTAAGGGGGGGGGCGGGGTTTGGTGGTTAGCACTGCTGCCTCACAGCGCCAGGGACCAGGGTTCAATTCCAGCCTCGGGCAACTGTCTGTGTGCAGTTTGCACATTCTCCCTGTGTCTGCATGGGTTTCCTCCGGGTGCTCTGGTTTCCTCCCACAGTCCAAAGATGTGCAGGTCCGGTGAATTGGCCATGCTAAATTGCCTGTAGTGTTAGGTGTATTAGTCAGGGGAATGGATTGCTCTTCGGAGGGTCGGTGTGGACTTGTTGGGCCAAAGGGCTTGTTTCCACACTGTCGGGAATCTAATCTAATCTGCATCTAGGTATCTTGTATATAAGATGGCACTGTAAGCAACGACACTGCAAACCTTTCATGCTCTTGTTCGATTGCACGTGACAACAAAGCTAATTCAATTCAATAAAAATAATGCCAAATTTAGACTCCAGGGGCTTCCTGCTGTCTGGATTAGGTCACCCGAAGGAATGTATGACCTAGCTTTTTATTTTAAAGAAACAGTTCACAAACAGAAATCATATGCCATTATTTTGAAATTCAAGCGCTAAAATAAATTGACATATTAGTTAAACATCTTGCATCAAATTTCTCAAAACTAATCTGACTAACTCAACTATTTCTGAGCCATGAGCTTGTTTCCCAAATTGCACACCACAGAAAAAGCAACTCAAATGATGACAATCAGCAGCACAAACACCTGAACTGCCTTAACAATAAATGCCAAAACTGTTCTGGTAAAATGTGACAACTGTTGACATAGTTCACGTACTCATCTGAAGATCATCTCTCATAATGGTAAATATTTGACGTCATAAGTACAGATGGCTCAAACAAAAGTTCATACATGAAATGGAAAGATTCTCCAGCTCTCCATTCACCTGCAGATTGATATTTTCCAGATGATTCTGGACCTAGTTCAATTTAACATTGCCTTTCTTACCCTCTTTGGAAAGTCTATCACTAATATACTTATAATCCACATCTCTCACGCTTCTACAATCCACAGGCTATTACTATGTGCTTGTTTTCTCTCTAGGACTGCATCAGTCATCTCCTGTTATTTGACAAGCATTCAAAAATTGGACAAAGGCAAACCACGGAGTTAAACGCTTAGTGTAGATGGGAAGGATTTAGATTTTTGAGATATTGAGGCCACTTTTGGGAAAGGAGAAAGCTGTTCAGAAGAGATACACTTCATCTGAGCAGAAAAGGAACTAATTTCTTGGCTGAGAGAGTAAATATTGTCAAGGGAGGGGATATAGACTTGTCAGACAGCAAGGGTGGATTGACTAATGGGCCTAGTTTATGAAGTGCCAGAGGGGGCAAAAGAGAAATGGAAAAGAAAGTGAGGGAAGGCTTAAGTGTTGACAATAGACAAAAAAAAGGTCACCTTCCAATGAATGAGAGATAGAGCAAGGTTAAAGTATAGGCATGTAAATGCATATAGTGAACAAAATTGGGGAACTAGAAGCAGAAGTCGCTCTGATGGGATATGACGTATTAGCATTGGCAGAAATGTGGCTCAAGCCTGGAAAGGATTGGATCCTTCACACCCCAAGTTGTAAGGCTTTGAGGAGAAACAGTGGGGATAAAAAGGGAGGAGGTGCAGCAGTCTCAGTCAAAGGTAGTACTTTTGCCCTTGAACAACACGCAGTTCCTGAATTAGAATCTATATGGTTGAAATGAGGAACATGAAAGATGATCTTGCTGAATATTTATTATGGAAGGAAGGATGCACTGGCCCTGGAGCGTGTTCAGAAGAGGTTCACAAGAATGGTCCGAGGAACGGAAAGCTTAACATATGAGGTACATTTGAGGACTCTGGGTTTATAAATTAATGGAATTTAGAAGGATGAAAGGGTATCTAATTGAAACATACAGAATACTGAATGGCCTGGACAGAGTAGATGTTGAGATGTTTCCATTCATAGGAGAGACTAGGACCAGAGGGCACAGCCTTAGAATAAAAGGAAGACCTTTTAGAACAGTGATAAGGAGAAACTTCAGGCAGTGAGTGGGGAATCTATGAAATTCAATGCCACAGAAGGCTGTGGAGGCCAGGTCAATCAGTATATTTAAGACTAAGACAGATAGGTTATTGAGTATTAAGAGGATCAAGGAAAGTGAGAGAATGGAGTTGAGAAACTTATCAGCCATGATTGAATGGCAGAGCAGACGTATTGGGCTGAATGGCCTAATCTCTGCCCCTATGCCTTATGGTCTTATGTGCAGGTGAGGTGGATTGAGGACATGCTAAATTGTCCATCGTGTCCAGGTACATGTAGGTTAGATGGATTAACCATGGGAAATGCAGGAGGAGGTGGGGGGGGAGGAGTTGAGTCTGGGTGGGATGCTCTTCAGAGGGGCAATGTGGACTGGTTCGGCCAAATGACCTGTTTCCACACTGTAGTGATTCTATGTGTTGTTGTTCTATATGATGTATATGGACTTCAGTGAGGCATTTGATAAGATTCCACACGGTGGGCTATTGCACAAAATAAGGAGTTTCAGGATTGAAGGTGATTCAGCGGTTTGGATCAGAAATTGGCTAGCTGAAAGAAGACAGATGGTGGTGGTTGATGGGAAATGTTCATCCTGGAGCTGTTATCAGTGGTGTGCCACAAGGATCGATCTTAGGGCCACCGGTTTGTCATTTTTATAAATGATCTGGACGTGGGCATAGAAGGATGGATTAGTAACTTTGCAGATGACACTAAGGTAGGCAGAGTTGTGGATAGTGCTGAAGGATGTTATGGGTTACAGAGGGACATAGATTAGATACAGAGCTGGGCTGATACGTGGCAAATGGAGTTTAATGCGGAAAAGTGCGAGGTAGTTCACTTTGGAAGAAATAAAAGGAATGCAGAGTACTGGACTAATGGTAAAGTTCTTGGCAATGCAGATGAACAGCGATCTGTGTCCTGATGTATAAATCTCTGAAAGTTGCCACTCAGATTGATCGAGTTGTTAAGAAGGCATATGGTGTGTTGGTGTTTATTGGTAGGGGGATTGAGTTTAGAAGCCACCACGTTATGCTTCAGCTGTATAAGACACTGGTAAGGCCACATCTGAGGTATTGCATGCAGTTCTGGTCACCGCATTACAGGAAGAATGTGGAAGCTATGGAAAGGATTCAGAGGAGATTTACTAGGATGTTGCCTGGTATGGAAGGAAGGTCTTACGAGGAAAGGCTGAAGGAACTGAGGCCATTTTCATTGGAGAGAAAGTGGTTGAGAGGTGACTTACTCGACACGTACAAGATAATCAGAGGGTTAGATAGGGTGGATAGTGAGAGCCTTTTTCCTTAGATGGTGAAGGTTAACATGAGGGACATAGCTTTAAATTGAGGGGTGATAGATTTAGGACAGGTATGAGAGGTAGTTTCTTTACTCAGTAGTAGAGGCATGGAACGGCCTGCCTGCAACAGTAGTAAAATTGCCCAAGTTAAGGGCATTTATATGGGCATTGGACATACATATGGACAATAATGGAACGGCGGAGGTTAGATGGGCATCAGATTATTTTCACAACATTGAGGGCCGAAGGGCCTGTACTGTGCTGTAACGTTCTATATTTGTATTTGGGGAATAGCAATCATAATAAAAGGTTCAACATTAAGTTGGAAAACAATGAAAATCAGTGAATGATTAAGATTCCAGACTGAAACAGGGTAGATTTGAGGGATCCTAAAGTTGAACTGGAGCACATTGATTGAAAATGCATTTTGGGTGATAAAACAATGGATGAAAAATAGGGAGAATTTCAAAAGAGAGATGAAGAGGGTGCAAGCTAGGTACATATCCATGAGAAATAAGTATGGGGTATTCTAAGCTAGAGTACCATTAATAAGGATATTAATGAGAAAATAAGGAAGAGAAAGGAGGCATATAATACACAGTAGGCTGATAAAAGCAGGAGAGATGGTAAGGCTGGAATAACAGAAGCTAAGGGGAAGCATGAGGAAAAGATGGCAGACTGTGCTAAACCAAACAGTAAAATGTTCTTCAAATATATTAATAGTAAAAAAATTAATGAAGGATAGAATAGGGCCCATAAAGAATAAGCAGGGTAAACTACTGACTGAATCAAAGGGTATTGCAGAGGTACTAAATGAATATTTTCCTTTTGTCTTTAGCAAATTCAAAAATGTTGACAATGGCCAAGCCAAAATATGAATGTTGAGAAACTGACCATTATAGTCATAGATTAGGAAGAGGTACTAAAAAGATTGGCAGCACTCCAAGTAGAGAAGATGCCAGGCCCTAATGGGATGCATCCTAAATTGCTGAGAGAAGTAGCAGAATAAATCACAGAATCACTGACAGAAATTTTCCAGGTCCCTCTGAACAAGGATAAAGCCCAGGGACTTAAGGATTGCAAATGTGACACTGCTGTTTAAGAAAGGAGCAAAGAATAACCCAGTAGACTACAGACCTATCAGCTTGACATCAAGAGTGAGAAAACTGATGGAGGCCACAATAAGGTAAACATACATTTAAAGAAGAATAATTTAATATTAGACAGCCAACATGGCTTTGTCAAGTGCAGGTCATGTCTTACAATTTTCTTTGGTGGATAAGGGCAGTGCTATAGTTGTAGTATGTTAGGACTTTCAGAAAGCATTTGATATGGCGCCACAAGTTGAGTTGGCTAGCAATTAGAAATGTTTGGGGTTGATGGATCCTTGGCAGTGTGGTTTAGAAGTTAGCTAAAAGTTAGAAAACAGAGGGTAGGTATGGATGGGCATTTCTCAGTTGGAGATGAATTGAAAGTAGTGCTCCCCAAGAAATGGGACCCTTGCTTTTTCTGATTTATATAAATGATTTGGAGATGTGTGTTGAGGGCAAAATCTCTAAATTTGTTGATGCTACTAAGCCAGGGAGAATACTGAATTGAGAGGTTGACATTAACAAATTGGCCAAATGGGCAGAGATCTATCTGGCAGATAAATAAGAGGCCATGCATTTTGGTAGAAGAAACAGATACAATACCAGCTCATTGATACAACTTTAAGGAGAGTGCAGGAGCAGAGGGACACGGACAATTCCCCCAGGTGAGGGGAAACTGTTGTTAAGTAGGCTTTTATTATCCTTGGGTTTATAAATAGAAGCCTAGAGTATAAAAGCAAGGAAGTGATGCTATACCTCTACACATCATCAATCAGACCACAGGTACGTCCAGTTCTGGACACTTTATTAAATGAAGAATGTGGAAAGAGTTCAAAGAATATGTACTAGAATTATATTGGGAATAGGGATTTTAGATACAAGGAAATATTAGAGAAATTGGGCATATTCTCCATGGAACAGAAAAGATTAATAAGTGACCTCGAGATTTTTCAAATTCGTGAACAATTTTGACAGGATAAAGAAGGATATTCTGTTTCCACTAGTTGTTATGTCTGTAACTAATGGTCACAATTTCAGGACTGTCAGCAAGAGAGCTAGGGGTGAAGGGAGGAGAAACTTCTTTACTAGAATTTTTAGGATTTAGAATTCAGTCTGGGGCTGTGCTGGAGGTGGATTCCGTCGGAGATTTCAAAAAACGAATATACATTTGAAAGTGATGAATTTATTGAGCTACTGAGATAGAGCTGGTGAATCAGACGAGCTGGTTAATTCTTTCAGAAGCCAGTACAATCACAATGGGTCAAACGGTCTCATTCTGCAGTTTCACTGAGGAACTTCTCCACATGCTGAAAGAAGACTATTAATAGCAGAAATATATCCGCTCAGTCACTCATGAACTCGCTGGTGTCTAAGCAGTTGGGATGAATCAATAAATCCCTTCCCGCACTCTGAGCAGGTGAATGGTCTCTCTCCAGTGTGAACTCGTTGATGTTTCAGCAGGTTGGATGAATCAGTGAATCCCTTCCCACAGACGGAGCAGGTGAACGGTTTCTCCCCTGTGTGAACCCGCTGGTGTACAATGAGGTCAGATGACTGCCTAAACCTCTTACCACAGTAGGTGCAGCTGAACGGTCTTTCCTCGGTGTGAACTCGCTGGTGTTTCAGTAGGGTGGACGAATCGGTGAATCCCTTCCCGCACACGGAGCAGGTGAATGGCTTCTCTCCAGTGTGAACCCGTTGGTGAGTCAGTAGATGGGATGAATGAGTGAAACCCTTCCCACATACAGAACAGATAAATGGTCTCTCCCCAGTGTGAACTCGCTGGTGTACAGTGAGGGTGCCCGAGTGCCTGAACCTCTGTCCACAGTAAGGGCAAATGAATGGCCTCTCCTCAGTGTGAACTCGCTGGTGTGTCAACAAGTTGGATGACTGAGTGAATCCTTTCCCACAAACAGAACAGGTGAATGGCCTCTCCCCTGTATGAATTCTCTGGTGTTCAATGAGGTCACCTGACTGTCTAAATGTCTTCCCACAGTAAGTACAGCTGAATGGTCTTTCCCCAGTGTGAACCCGCTGGTGGACAGTGAGGCTGGCTGACTGCCTGAACGTCTTCCCACAGTCAGTGCAGCTGAACGGCTTCACCTCAGCATGAAGTCGCTCATCTGTCAGCACATTGGAGGCATCGACGAATCCATCCTCACAATCAAAGCAGGTCAAGGTCCCCTCTCCAGTGTGACTGCGCCGATGTGTTTCTAGCTGGGATGGGTAACTGAATCCCTTCCCACAGACTCCACATTGCCATGGCTTTTCACCAGTGTGACTGCGTCGATGGATTTCCAACTGGGATGGATAATTGAATCCCTTCCCACAGTCCCCACATTTCCACGGTTTCTCTCCAGTGTGACTATGTCGATGAATTTCTAGCCTAGATGGATAATTAAATCTCTTCCCACAGTCTCCACATTTCCACGGTTTCTCCGTGGTGCAGGCATCCTTTTGACTCTCCAGGTTGCACAATCAGTTGAAGCCTCATTTACTCTCTAAACACATGTACAATTTCTCCCCACTGTGAATGATGCACTGTTGTTTTTTCTTGCTGTGTAACTGTCTAAAGCACTTTCCACAGTCAGTACACTGGAAAACTCTCACTTACATATGTGTCCTGATGCTTTTCCGGCCATACAGATGTTTGAAATCATTTTCCACTTACAGATCAGATAAACACATTCAAAGACTGGTAATATTCAGGTCCTGATGAACCAAGTGACTGTCAGATCTTGGCACAATGTCCAATCCCATCCTTCTAATTTCTGTAAAAGAAGTTTACAAAAGTCATCATTCTAAGTATAGGAGAGAAATCCAGAACAGTCAATGAGTTTCTATACACCATTTTCCCCTCTCGTTTCACCAAAACTACAAATCTCCATCCCACACACTCATCTTCATCTCTGTGCTAAAATCCAATAAAGCACTGGAAATACTTTTCTGTACTCTTTAACATGAATTCACTTCAATCATTAATCATGGCAGAACATGAATATAAAGGTCCCTGACCAACAGTACAGAATAGTAGACAACAGTCTCATATCTAAAAGTGACCGCATAAACATTAAATGAACTGAGAAACAGTTTTTCCAAGCACCCCATTGTTCCTCCTGTCCCTCGCAAAAACTAAAAACCTGGAATTAATCTCATGAGCCATTATGGTTCTGATTCACTTTCTGAGCAAGTCTAATTAAACGTTGAGAAGATAAACACCTAGGTTGATAGGTTTGCTTGCTGAGCTGTAGGTTTGATATCCAGATGTTTCATTACCTGGCTAGGTAACATCATCAGTGGTGACCTCCAAGTGTTGTCTCCTGCTTCCTATTTATGTCTTTCTCCTGGATGGGGTTCCTGGGGTTTGTGGTGAAGTCATTTCCTGTTCATTTTCTGAGGGGTTGATAGATGGCATCTCGATCTATGTGTTTGTTTATGGCATTGTGGTTGGAGTGCCAGGCGTCTAGGAATTCTCTGGCATGCCTTTGCTTAGCCTGTCCCAGGATAAATGTGTTGTACCAGTCGAAATGGTGGCTTTTTTCATTCATGTGTAGGGCTACGAGGGAGAGAGGGTCGTGTCTTTTTGTGGCTAGCTGATGTTCATGTATTCTGGTGGCTAACTTTCTTCCTGTTTGTCCCATGTCGTGTTTGTGCCAGTCCTTGCATGGAATTTTGTAGACGATGTTGGTTTTGTCCATGGGATGTACTGGGTATTTTAAGTTTGTTAGTTTTTTGTTTGAGAGTGTTGGTGGGTTTGTGTGCTACTAGGATTCCGAGGGGTCTTAGTAGTCTGGCTGTCATTTCTGAAACTCCTTTGATGTATGGTAAGGTGGTTCAGGTTTCTGGCTGTGTTTGGTCTGCTTGTCGTGGCTTGTTCTTGAGGAATCTGCGCACTGTATTTTTTGAGTATCCGTTCTTCTTGAATACGTTGTATCGGTGGTTCTCCTCTGTTTTGCGTAGTTCATCTGTGCTGCAGTGTGTGGTGGCTTGTTGGAATAGTGTTCTGATACAGCTTCATTTGTGTGTGTTGGGATGGTTGCTGGTGTAGTTAAGTATTTGGTCAGTGTTTGTCGGTTTTCTGTATACACAGGTTTGTCGCGGAGATCCCATCACTTTCAACAACATAGTCTACAAACAAACCAACAGCACACCCATGGGATCTCCGCTATCAGGATTCATAACGGAAGCAGTAATGCAAAGACTAGAACAAACAGCCCTACCAACTACCAAACCAAAAATCTGGGTCTGCTACATAGATTACACATTTCCCATCACAACAGGAAACAAGATAGAAGAGACATTTAACAGCATCAACACCCTCACAGGCATAAAGTTCATCAAGGAGGAAGAAACCGACAACAAACTCACATTCCTGGACGTCACAGTCGAAAGAAAGGACAACGGAGAACGACAAACCTGCATATACAGAAAACCGACAAACACTGACCAAATACTTTACTACACCGCAACCATCCCAACACACACAAACGAAGCTGTATCAGAACACTATTCCAACGAGCCACCACACACTGCAGCACAGACGAACTACGCAAAACAGAGGAGAACCACCGATACAACATATTCAAGAAGAACGAATACTCAAAAAACACAGTGCGCAGATTCCTCAAGAACAAACTACAACAAGCAGACCAAACACAGCCAGAAACCCTAACCACCTTACCATACATCAAAGACGTTTCAGAAATGACAGCCAGACTACTAAGACTTCTCGGAATCCTAGTAGCACACAAACCCACCAACACTCTCAAACAAAAACTAACAAACTTAAAAGACCCAGTGCATCCCATGGACAAAACCAACATCATCTACAAAATTCCATGCAAGGACTGCCACAAACACTACGCAGGACAAACAGGAAGAAAGTTGGCCACCAGGATACACGAACACCAGCTAGCCACAAAAAGACATGACCCTCTCTCCCTCGTAGCCCTACACACGGATGAAAAAAGCCACCATTTCGACTGGTACAACATATCTATCCTGGGACAGGCTAAGCCAAGGCATGCCAGAGAATTCCAGGCACTCCAACCACAATGCCATAAATAAACACATAGATCTAGATGCCATCTATCAACCCCTCAGAAAATGAAGAAGAAATGACTTCACCACAAACTCCAGGAACCCCATCCAGGAGAAAGATATAAATAGAAAGCAGGAGACAACAGCTTCGCTTCACTCAGAGGTCGCCACTGATGATGTTACCTAGCCAGGTAATGAAACGTCTGGATATCAAACCTACAGCTCAGTGAGCAAACCTACACCCTTAATCTCAACCTGAGCTACAAACCTTGCACAAGATAAACTGTTGGCAATCCCTGCTCCAATCTCCATTCCCGAGCTACTGCCTCCATCATTTTCCATGGAACACTGAAATTCTGCCAGCCTGTTCACAGCCTCTGATCACGTGCGCCATGACTAAGATCACCTGTTTACACCTCAATAATAGTATCCAACCTTATTCCTGACTCAGTGAATCTGCAGCAGAAACCCTTATTCATGTTTTTGTTACCTCCTGGCTTGACTGTCCCAATGCAACCCTTGTTGGTCTCCCACATTACCCTCTAGACATTTGAAATCATCCAAAATGTTGTTGTTGGTAACTCACAGCAATTCCCATTTCCCATCATTCCTGTGCTCACTGAGCTAAACAAGCAACATCTCCACTCCTTCCCCCTCCTTGTGCTCTAACTCCATAAGCCTCTAAGATACTTCTCCTCTGATAAACCTAACACTCTTGCACAATCCGAATTTTCATTGCTCCACCATACGTGCTGGAATTCCCTCCTTAAACCTAACTTTTCTCTCTTAACCCTTCTTCTATCACCAAGTGTTTTGATCATCTGCACAGGTACCTCCTGACCCTCCAAGTAACTATTTGTTTTACCTCATTGGCTGTGAAGTTCACCAGGGTGATTTATTATGACAAAGGCATTGTATAGACAGAAATGGTTATTGTTGCTGCTGACTGCACCCCTTGCCTCCCATTTTATAACAACCCAATGATTTTCCCCAGACACTCTCTCTCGTTTATTGCTCCTGTGGGATCATCATTCAGTTTTCTGATTCCTGATGAAGGGCTCTGGCCCGAAACGTCGAATTTCCTGTTCCTTGGATGCTGCCTGACCTGCTGTGCTTTGACCAGCAACACATTTTCAGCATCATTCAGTTTTGCCAACCCATGAAGGTGAGGGTTGCGCATGCGCAGCATACCATCCTCAGCAGCATGGCGGCTGGCGATACGCCTGAGCCCTCGGCAGCCGTTAACTTGGGCCTGTTTTCTGAAGAGAACTCGCCACTGGCTCCTGCTCTGAGTGAACACCGAACGGGAGCTTATTATTCGGGGTTTAAGGCTTACACTGAGTCTGTGTGAAGCCTCTCGTCAGTTCACCGAAAGGGTTTTCCTCCACCACCACGAATTCCAACCGACCACTGGTGTCCTGCTTCAGTTCCTCACTGCGCATGCTTAGCTCGCGCCGTCCCGGTGATTGACGGTAGCCTCCAACCAATACGAAGAGAGGGCGGAGCTGGAGGGTTGGTTGTGAGCCTCTATTCTTCCAACCAATCGGAAGGGAGGGGGCGGGCCGGAATCCGCCTATCGCTCATTGGTTGAAACTGATATTCATTTGCAAGTTTGATTTGTGCTGAACCCCAGGAGGAAACTAGAGCTTCAACTTTCTGGCCTCAAAAAGATGGAACCCTTGGGCTGGAGAAAACATTTCGACGTTTGTTACCGAAATGGGGCATATGATGAGACAAGTCAAGAGCCGATTTAAAGGAATGACTGGCAGACAATGTGGGTGGCACGGTGGCACAGTGGTTAGCACTGTTGCCTCACAGCGCCGGAGACCAGGGTTCAATTCCCAACTCAGGCGACTGTCTGTGTGGAGTTTGCACATTCTCCCAGTGTCTGAGTGGGTTTCCCTCCGGGTGCTCCGGTTTCCTCCCACAGTCCAAAGATATGCAGGTTAGGTGAATTGGCCGTGCTAAATTACCCATAGTGTTAGGTAAAGGGTTAAATATAGGGGTATGAGTGGGTCCCGCTTCAGCGGGTTGGTTTGGACTTCTTGGGCCGAAGGGCCTGTTTCCACACTGTAAGTAATCTAATCTAATCTACAATGGAATGTCACCATTAGAATAAGGAGAGTACCAGGTTTTCAATAAATGAACTGGCAGTATAATCCTGTCATCATTCAGAACAACAGAATGTAAAGGAACAACGATCTTAAAGACAACCACATGTCATATGTATAGAAGGTTGATGTTGAGTCAGGTTCAAAGGAGTTAAGACCTTACGGTGTAGAAACATTGAGCCATTTGGCCCATCAAGCCTGCGACACTATTGATATCTGACCTTTCTTTAGGATCTCATTACCTTTATTAGTGCTCAGACATAATCTAGTCCTGTGTCGAGAATGTGGTGCTGGAAAAGCACAGCCGGTCAGGCAGCATCCGAGGAGCAGGAGAATCGACGTTTCGAGCATAAGCCCTTCATCAGGAATGAGGCTTATGAGCCACAGGGGCTGAAAGATGAACGGGAGGGGGTGTGGCTGGGGGGAATGATAGCTGAGAGTACTATAGGTAGATGAAGGTGGGGGTGAAGGTGATAGATTAGAGAGGAGGGTGGAGTGGATAGGTGGGAAGGGCAGTGGACAGGTAAGACAGGTCAAGAGGCTGGTGCCAAGTTGGAAGGTTGGATCTGGGATAAGGTGGGGGAGGGTAAATGAGGAAACTAGTGAAATCTACATTGATTCTATGTGGTTGAAGGGTCCCAAGGTGGAAGATGAGGTGTTCTTCCTCTATGCGGTAGGTGATAAGGCTTTGGCGATGGAGGAGGCCCATGACCTGCATGTCCTGATGGGAGGGGGAGTTAAAATGTTTGGCCACAGGGCAGTGGGGTTGCTTCATGCATTCGTCCCGGAGATGTTCTCTGAAGGGTTCTGCAAGTAGGTGTCCTGTCTCCCCAGTGTAGAGGAGACCACATCGGGAGCAATGGATACAGTAAATGACACGTGTGGAAGTGCAGGTAAATCTCTAATGGATGAGGAAGACTCCTTTGGGACCTTGGACAGAGGAGAGGGGGGGGAGGTATGGGCGTAGGTTTTGCAATTCTTGCAGTGGCAGGGGAAGGTGCCAGGAGGGGATGGTGGGGTGTTGGGGTGTGCATGGACCTGACCAGAGTCATGGAAGGAATGGTCTTTATAGAACGCAGATAGGAATGGGGAGGGACCCCATCACTGGTGGTGGGATCTGTCTATAGGTGGCGGAAATGGTAGAGGTCCTGTGATAGTTGCCTCTTTGGTTAGTTGCTTATCTCATTAATGGCCTGATTTTGAAAACCTGCTCAACTTGTGTATCCCTATGATGCAGATCCAAGCAGGTTTCGAAGCCAGTTTTACCATTTTTCATCATGCTCTGAAATAGGGCCTCAGCCACAGAGTATATGACACCATGGAAAGGTTGATTAAGTGGGTTGGAATATGGGAGATGGATGATAATTTAATGAGTTATTCAGTCTGGTGGGGCAGTTTAATGGTGAGAGATTGGAATTTTTTTCATGCAGAGGAACCTGAGTATCCTTATACATCAACAATTAACAATCTTTTCAATAACACAGCAGACTTCAATGAACCAAACAATTCCACAATGCGTCCACTTTTTTCACATCATCTCAACTCTGCCCTTTGGCCACGTGTGATTGGAATATACATATTTTAGAACCAAAGGCCAATACCAAACTTTTAATTTGAGGATTAATTTTCACAGGTTTTAGGAGTTTAATTTTGGTTGCATAAAAAAACTGTTTAAGATGAAACAATGTTTTCATTACTTTCATACTAAATTTTGTTGGACACTTGAACAGTTCTAATGGCACACTTGCTGCTGCTATACACAAATCACTTAGTTAACATACAAATGCAGCAAGCAAATACAATACGACAAAAGCACAAAGGCAGGCTGAAAAGTTGAGCTGAATGAATTTGGTCATTAGTGGGGCTGCATGAGGACAAAGTGTTCATAAAAGGGTTGTCACAAGACTGCAATTGGTTCGCTAGTGTCATTCAGGGAAGGGAACCTGCCACCTGATCTGGTCATAGAGGTTCTGGCTTTCGTGACGAGCGGGAGAAAGCGACAGAGATAGAGATGGAAAACAGGACAGAGGGAACAGTCTGTGTACACCTGCAACTCAAAACAGAATTTGAACAGACCTTCCCAAACCAACAAAGCCCAAAAGGACAAAGAGCAGTTGGTGCTTGGGAAATCTATCATTTCCCATATACCAGGTTATAATCCAAATGCTTAAAAACACAAGCTTTTGGAGCACTGCTCTTTCATAGGTGAAGTGGAGGGAAACACAAAAAAAGACACTGCCAACATTACTCACCCTACTTGTATTATTCGTTGATACATTTAACTATCTGGAATTAGTTTACCATTATCTTTCTCTTTAATATATATATAAAGGTACATACACTGTGCCTATGCTCTTCCCTCCACTTTACTTGATGAAGGAGCAGCACTCCAAAAGCTTGTGACTTTAAATAAATCTTTTGGACTGTAACCTGGTGTTGTGTGACTTCTGATTCTGTGTCCACCCCAGCCCAACATCAGCATCTCTACACATTCCTAATTCATCAGTGTTTTGACAATGGGAAAGGTTGTTCTGTGCACTTGAAAAGAAATTTAGTCCATCTTCCAACCGAGTAAGAAACCAGTCAGTTCACCAGTGACCGCAGAAGTTTGGTTTTGCAGTTCATCATGTACAGGACTGAAACATCTTCACTCAGAGTTGGTGTTTATTTCTGTTGATATTAAATATCCTTATAACTAGTAATGAATATATTATTCTGACAATTTCTTTATTTCATAAAATAACACTATTTCCACAGGAGAAATAGTGTTATTTTATTAAATAAAGAAATTGTCAGAATAATAAATTCATTCACCAGAGACCCAGGTTCAATTCCCGCCTCAGTGTGGAGTTTGCACGTTCTCCCCGTGTCGGCGTGGGTTTCCTCCGGGTGCTCCGGTTTCCTCCCACAGTCCAAAGATGTGCGGGTCAGGTGAATTGGCCATGCTAAATTGCCCATAGTGTTAGGTAAGGGGTAAATGTAGGGGTAGGGTTATGGGTGGGTTGCGCTTCGGCGGGTCGATGTGGACTTGTTGAAGGGCCTGTTTCCACACTGTAAGTAATCTAATCTAATCTATATTATAATTATTTATAGTATCTTAGAATCCACTCTGCAAGCAAAGCACCATTCTTCAGGCTATTCTCAACATTTTAAGAGATAAGACTAAACTGTGATATACTGATAGTTCTTGTAGTTTGATGATTGCACTCACGCTCATGGAATGATCTTTATATTGGGCAGTTTGGATGATCACTTTATTACCTCTGTTCAGTCTACAAGCTGGACCCAGAGCTTCTCGTCACTTGCTATTTTAATTCTCCACCCTGCTCCCACTTTGACCTCTCTGTCCTCAGCCTCCGGCACCGTTCAAGAGACAGCAGCTTTTCTTTCGATGCCACACTTTGGTGTCAGGTTGAATACCATATAACATAACCCCGAATAGAGTCATAAAGTCCTACAACACAAAGACAAGCCCCTTTGGCCCAAACTGGTCCATGCTGACCAAAACGTCCATCCACGCTAACCCCATTTCCCTGCACTTGGCCAATATCCTTCTAATCCTTTCCTATCCATGAATTTGTCCAAATGCCTTGTAAATGTTGTTAATGTACCCACCTCAACCACTTCCACTGGCAGCTCATTCCATATGCATACCATCCTCTGTGTAAAAAAGTTGCCCATCAGGTTCCCTTTTATTTTTTTTCCTCTCTAACCTTCAACTGATGTCCTCTGGTCTTCGATTCCCCAAGCCTGGGAAAAAGACTGAGTGTACTCACCTGTCCATGCCTCACATTTTCTTAAACACTTCTATTAGATCCCCCTCAGTCTCCTACACTTTAAAGAAAAAAGTCCAAGCTTGTCAATTTATTTTGTACTCTTTCCAGTTTAATAACATTCTTCCTATAGCAAGGTTTTTTTTGGATTAGATTACTTACCGTGTGGAAACTGGCCCTTCAGCCCAACTAGTCCACACCGACCCATCGAAGCGTAACCCACCCAGACCCATTCCCCTACATTTACCCCTTCACCTAACACTATGGGCAATTTAGCAAGGCTAATTCACCTAACCTGCACATTTTTGGATTGTGGGAGGAAACCGGAGCACCTGGAGGAAACCCACGCAGACACAGGGAGAATGTGCAAACTCCACATAGAGAGTCGCCTGAGGTGGGAATTGAACCCAGGTCTCTGGCCCTGTGAGGCAGCAGTGCTAACCACTGTGCCACCGTGCCGCAAGGTGACCAACCATGAACACAATACCCCAAGTGTGGTCTCACCAATGTCCTGCACAACTGCAACATAACTTCCCAACTTCTATACTCACTGCCCTGACTGATGAAGGCCAGTGTGGCAAACGTTTTCTTCACTGCCCTGTCTACCTGTGACTCCACTTTCAGAGAACCGTGCACCTGAACTCCAAAGTCTCTCAGTTCCACTGCACTCGTTAAGGCCCTACCATTCACCATGAAACTCCTACCTTGATTTGACTTTCCAAAATGCAACATCTCACACATATCTATATGAAACCCCATTTGCCATTTCTCGGCCCACTTCCCCACCCCAGCTGATCAGGGTCCTGCTGCAATTTCTGACAACCTTCCTCACTGCCATGATACCACCTATTTTAGTGCCACCTGCAAACTTACTACTCATGCTTTCTACATTCTCATCCAGATCATTGATATCAATAACAAACAGCAATGGGCCCAGCACCGACCCCTGAGGAACACAGGCCTCCAGTCTGACAAGATTCCTTCCACGATTACCCTCAGCTTCCTACCATCAAACCAATTGTGTATCCAATTTACCAAGTCCCCTGGATTCTATGCAATCTAACTTTACAGAACAGCCTCCCTTGTGGAATCTCATCAAAGGCCTTACTGAAATCCATATAAACTATGTCTTCCACCCTTCCTGGCCGCTTCATCAAAGAATGCTCCTAAACTTGTGAAGTATAATGAGAATGAGATGTAATAGCCCACTTTGAATAAAACAAAATCGCACCAGCAAATGGGAATTTGAATAACTCAGCATGTGTATGGTTCGACGGAACATGTACATTCAAGTCAGTAAAGTATGAACAAGATTAATAAATAGATAGTTTTCTTTTGGCAATGTTTGCTTACTTTAGAACATCGCAAGAAACTGGATGTGATTGTCCAGCCACTACCTGAGGTACTAGAACTTTACTAAAGGAGTTAAGCAAAGATCTTCAAACTGATACTTCCTTGGACTTCTGACAAAGTTACCTAAATGTCATGAGTGGTTTGTATCAGATGCCACTTTTAGCATGATATTGGGAAGGAAGTGTTAGAAAGCAGATATGATTTATAGCCCCTGAAGAATAAAATGTGGAAATGCATGGGGGAGCTGCCCTGAACAGCATGTCCCAGACATACTCAGAGATTTGACAACAGAGCAACATGACCATTGTAAATCATTAAGGGACACTCCACATCGGAACTGACTTTAATGTAATGGATTCTACCAACAGAATCAGACAGAGTGGCTTTTACGTAAAAGTGAGACAGAGAACCTGTATTGAGGAAATACCTACAAGGTGGATGCAGGCAAATAGTGAGAGCTGCAGAATCTTGAAATTCCCACAGGAACTTTTACCTAAACCATAGGGATTGACGACGTGTCAACAATTTAGAATTGTGAGAGCAAATCTAGTTATTCTAAGTTGACAGGTTTTCACACGTTGGTGATAGCATTTTGAGATTTATTCCTGGAGGCAGATCGAGGGCTTGTGTTCTGATTCTGATCTTTTTAGTAGCTTAGGTATTTTCTCTTAGGTATTCCATCATGAAATTAGGTAAATAAGATTGGAGCTGAGAGCTGGAATAGCCTGAAATCAATATGGATGGTACTTTCTGAAGACTGGGAGATTGGTAACAAATTGCTGAATAATACTTGATATAACTGTCTTTGTTACGTGGTATACTAAGGGTTATAGATGCGAATTTTGGTTTCAGTTTAAGGCAAAATACAGGTTGTTTAATCTCCTTTTGGCTTATTATGCCTGCAGGTTTATAAATAACGCTTCCACTTTTAACCTAGTTTAGAGTCCTAGAAGTATGAAAGCCCTAGGGTTTTTATGGGGAAAAATGATAGTGGAGCTGTGATCTAAAGCAAGATTGGTGGTGCTTGGTTCAAAAAGGAAGGATGTGAGAAGAAATTTGATCTGCTGTGTTGGACTAAAGAAATTGATTCTTCAGGTTTACAGAGAGTCAGAGTGAATTCTCATGAATTGGACAGAACCAAATAGCTCTGTAATGAGAGAGGTCCGACTATGGAATAGACATTCACAAAGCGTCTACATCCGTCTGATGGACTGTTGTATGAAACTGTCAGTGATGCCTATATTTGGACAAGGAGGTTGTATTGTAGGGGCATACTGAAGACCCTCAGAGAAGAAAAGAAACTCTCTTCCCAAGTATGAATCTGTTTAAAAACCTGTCTGCATGAAAGCCGCGGTAAAAAAAAAGAGCAATGTTAGGTCTGTTGGATTTCATTCAAAGTAGAAATTTATATTGATTAAAATTATTATCTTGCTCGCTCATTGTTGTGCGTGTTGTTTTGTTGGAATATGTCCAGTAAAGACTGTTTTGGTATTTCAAGTTAATTCTGATGTCCTGCTGCTCCATTTTTGTACCCTAGGTTATTCTCCACATTCTATTCTTTAAATGATTGTGGTGCATCCCGTCCTTAAAAAGTTCAACTCATCCAGTATTCTGGGATCATGTCTCCTGATAAAAACCTGAAAACATTGGTTGAACATTATAGAAATGGAATCCTAATCCTAGATTCTCGCTGTCTTATAAAGAAAGTTTTCTTAGCAGTTTTCTGGCTGGACAGGCCTGTCATCTCTGCCCAGGACATATCTCGAGCCCTGAAACAAGACTGGTACCACTGGACCTGTATGGAATCCAACTGTCCATGTGTAAAGATCAAAACAGACTCTGTGCAGAATTGGTCATCTATTGGTTTGACATCGAGAGCAGGAAGCCATTTTTAAGTTGTTGCTTCTTCTTCAACTCTTTGAAAACCCTGTCCAAATTAATTAGGTTTATTGGGGGGTAAGTGTGACCACAGGATCACTAAGACTGCAAGCAGTCTGACTGGTGACACTCTGCAGAAAGATATCAGAGGCACTGGAGAGGGCACAGAGAAGAGTAACAAGAATGATGCCAGAAAGATGTGGGTCTAAATTTCAGGAAAAAAATTATAAAGACTGGGTCTCCTCTCTCTTGAGAGAAGAAGACTTAAGGGGTGACCAAATAAAGATCTTTAAAATGTTTTTAAAATTTTGACAAAGAGCATACAGAGATTGTGGGGAAAGGTGCAATTAGAGATCATCAATATGATATTCCCCAAGAAATTAACTAGAGAATTCAGAAGAAACTTCTTCACCTAAAGAGTGCTGAGGTTGTGGAGCTCACTATCAAACAGCATGGTTAAAGTTGAAAAGTGTGGTGCTGGAAAAGCGCAGCAGGCCAGGCAGCATCCAAGGAGCAGGAGAATCGACGTTTCGGGCATAAGCCCTTCTTCAGGAATGAGGCTGGTGTGCCATTGGGTTGAGATAAAAGGTGGGGGGGAGGGGGGAGGAATTTGGGGGAGGGGCGCTGGGAATACGATAGGTGGAAGGAGGTGAGGGTGAGGGTGATAGGCTGGAGAGGGGGTAGGGGCGGAGAGGTCGGGAAGGAGATTGCAGGTCAAGAGGACGGTGCTGAATCCTGGGGTTGGGACTGAGATAAGGTGGGGGGAGGGGAAATGAGGAAGCTGGAGAAATCTACATTCATCCCGTGTGGTTGGAGGGTTCCTAGGTGGAAGATGAAGGGCTTATGCCCGAAACGTCGATTCTCCTGCTCCTCGAATGCTGCCTGGCCTGCTGCGCTTTTCCAGCAATACATTTTTCAGCTCTGATCTCCAGCATCTGCAGTCCTCACTTTCTCTTAGCATGGTTAAAATGAACAGTATCAATGTATTGAAAGGAAAGCTAGACAAGCATGAGAGAAAATGGATCAGAGGAATATGATGATAGATTTACATCAGGAAAGATGAATGCCAGCTCATCTGTAGAATCTACACTGGTAAGACTGGTTGTGTCGAGTGGCCTGTAGCTATGTCCAAAAACACTCCTTGATCTAACTCCATCTAGTCTTATTCCTAGATTCCCAGTTCAGTGAAAATAATTGATATTTACCTTCTGTTCCCCTCAATGTGTTTGATTCTGCTGTTAATCCAACCATTAATTGCCCCCAGACTGACCCATTTTCATTCTGACTGTTAGAGTTTATTTGTACTTATTCTAATGATTCCTATAGCCAAGCTGGAGCTTAATATCTTGATGTCTGTGAAATAAATCAGCTTGGTTTCACATACACAGTCTGTCAAGTCCTTGATTTCTGCAGGGTAAGCAGAGACTAATTGACATCCTGTTACTGACTGTTGCATTATTTTGGATATTTTCGTCTTTCTTAATCTAGATTATTTCATGTGCATCAAACTCCTGATATCGCTGAGAGAGCCTTTCTTCACCCTTGGGTGAATGATTAGATTAGATTCCCTACAGTGTGGAAACAGGCCCTCCGGCCCAACAAGTCCACACCGACCCTCTGAAGAGTAATCCACCCAGACCCATTCCCCTAACTAATGTACCTAACACTATGGGCAATTTAACATGGCCAATTCACCTGACCTGCACATCTGTGGATTGTGGGATGAAACCGGAGCACCCAGAGGAAACCCACGCAGACACAGGGAGAATGTGCAAACTCCACACAGACAGTCACCCAAAGCTGGAATCAAACCTGGGTCCCTCGTGCTGTGAGGCAGCAGTGCTAACCACCTTGTCGCCCTAATGCAAGGGACATAAGAGATGAACCACATTGCTGAGGATCTGGAGTCGAAATGTAGGCCAGATCAAGCAAGAATAGCATAAGGACATTAATGAACCCATTTTCTAACAATCAGCAACAGTTTCACAGCAATGGTTTCATAGAATCCTACAGTACAGAAAGACATCATGCGGCCCATGAAGTCTGCACCATCTCAGTCAAATCCAGCCCCCCCGTATCCCTATAAACCCATATTTACCAAGGCCAATCCACCTAACCTGCGCATGTTTGGACTGTGGGACAACACTGGACCACCTGGTGGAAACACATGCAGATGTGGGGAGAATGTACAAACTCAAGACTGGAATTAAACCTGGTGTTGTGAGGCAACGGTGCTAATCACTGAGCCACCATACCATCCCATGGCTGTCGGTGGAATCTTACTTTCCATGTTTGTTACTGAATTAACATGCCACCATGGCAAGGTTTGAATCCAGGTCCCCACATTACCTGGGTCTCTGCATTAATAGCCTAGTAATTATACCACTAGGCCATCATCTCCCCATTAGGAATGGCTGAAGAGGGATGTAAATATTGTCTTTTGTTCTGATGTGCGGAGCTGCCCCTTCATTGAGGATGGGGGTATTTATGGAGCCTTAATCAGTTGTTTAGTTGTCCATCACCTATCATGACTGGGTATAGCAGGACTGTAGATTCCAGATCTGAGCTATTGGGTGTGGAATTAATCTTGTCAATCGCCTGCTGCTTACAGACTCCAGACCCACAGCAAAGTGGTTTTCTTAACTGCCCTTCGGCAATTAGGATAGCTAGTAAATGCTGGTCCAGACAGTGGCGCCCACATTTCATAAATGGATGAAAAAAAAATACAATTAACTGAATGGAATTTGACATTCCATTCCAAAAACCAAAAACATTTCTACTCACTAGGACATATTAACACATATTGAGGCATTCCTTTTTTCCCTCATGTCCAGAATTAGGACAGAATTAATCTTCTCCCAGGAGGCACTGTGGCTCAGTGGTTAGCACTGCTGCCTCACAGCACCAGGGTCCCAGGTTCGATTCCAAACTCAAGCGACTGTCTGTGTGGAGTTTGCACGTTCTCCCAGTGTCTGCGTGGGTTTCCTCCCACAATCCAAAGATGTGCAGGTTAGGTGCTAAACTGCCCATAGTGTTGAGTGCACTAGTTAAAGGGAAAAGAGGTTTGGGTGGATTAATCTTCGGAGGGTCGATGTGGACTTGTTGGGTCAAAGGTCCTGTTTCCACACTGTAGGGAATCAAATCAAACTGCCCTCACTTTCCTGCCAGTTCATTTGTTGTTTGTCTACAAACAAAAATGAAAATTGCTGGAGAAGTTCAGCTGTCTGGCAGCATCTGTAGACAGAAATCAGAATTAACGCTTCGGGTCCAGTTACCCTTCCTCAGCGGAAGCTGTGATTTGGAGATGCCGGTGTTGGACTGGGGTGTACAAAGTTAAAAATCACACAACACTAGGTTATAGTCCAACAGGTTTAATTGGAAGCACACTAGCTTTCGGAGCGTCATTTCTTCATCAGGTGATAGTGGAGGGCTCAATCCTAACACACAGAATTTATAGCAAAAAATTTACAGTGTGATGTAACTGAAATTATACATTGAAAAATTGATTGTCTGTTAAGCCTTTCATCTGTTAGAATACAGTGATAGTTTCACTTCTTTCACGTGTAAATCACAAAACCCTTTTGTAAAAAGTTGCATTCTCGGGTTAGCTGTTAACAATGGTGATAGCTGGACAATATGTTGAAGGTGTTGGCCCCCTGTGTTCTGTGTTCTCTGTCTATGACCTGATGTTTAAATTGATTCTAATCTAAAAAGGTGAGATAATGGAGTTTTACATGAATTCATGCAGTTTTTGAGCAAAGTACAATGTAACCCTGCAAGTACAAATTCACCCCACAAAATATACATGTGCATGTGGGTCTTTGTCTGTGTGTGTGTCTGTCTGGGTTGGGGGTTGTGAGTGTGAGAAAGTGTATGTGTGTGTGTAGTGAATGCAGAGTGTCTCAAGTCTGTGAGGGGGTGCATGTGTGAGGGTGGGAGTGTGTGTCTGTAATGGTGTGTCCATGTGTATGTGTGTATAGGAGTGCCTGTGAGTGTGTGTGTGTGTAGGAGTATCTGTGTGTGTGTACAGTGCAATGGTGATCACCTGTAATGTGACATGAACCCAAGGTCCCGGTTGAGGCCCTCCCTATGGGTACCGAACTTATCTATTAGCCTCTGCTCAGCCACTTTTCTCTGCTGCCTGTCCCGAAGTCCACCTTGGAGGATGGTCACCCGAAGGTTCAAGGATGAGTGTCCTGGACCACTGAAGTGTTCCCCAACTGGGAGAGAACGCTCCTGTCTGTTGATTGTTGTGTGGCGCCCATTCATCCATTGTCGTAGCATTTGCTCGGTTTCCCCAATGTACCATGCCTCAGGACATCCTTGCCTGCAACGTATAAGATAGACACCGTTGGCTGAGTCACATGAGCACCTGCCACGTACATGGTGGGAGGTGTCCCCACGCGTAATGGTGGTATCTATGTCCACACTCTGACACATCTTACAGCACCTACCGTGACAGGGTTGTATGGAGTTGTCCCGAGAGCTGGGCAGCTTGCTACAAACAACGATCTGTTGGAGGTTTGGTGGTTGTTTAAAGGCAAGTAGTGGAGGCGTGGGGAAGGCCTTGGTCAGGTGCTCATCCTCATTGATAATGTGTTACAGGTTATGAAGAACATGGCGTAAATTTTCAGCTCCGGGGAAATACTGAACAACAGAAGGGTACCCTGTCGGTTGCAGCAGGTGTTCTCCAGCAACTTCGGTTTTGTTTCTGATTTCACAGAAAAACAGAATCTCTACAGTGTGGAAACAGGCCATTTGGCCCAACAAGGCCATACTGAGGAGTAACCTCCCAGATTCATTCCCCTACCCTCTTACTCTACGTCTACCCCTAGCCTACACATGAACACTACAGGCAATTTAGCATGGCCAATTACATCTGCAGTTCTTTCAGTTTTTATTTGGTCGCTCTGTCTAACCAATATTCTCTTAAATTGGCCTTTGAAATATTTGTGCGTTTGTCTCATCATATTCCCCTTTTTATTTAATCCCAAGTTTTGAAACGAGTGCTCCAGCAATACACTCTTTACAGCCACAACCAGGAAGACCCACTTCCATCCTGGCATCTGAACTAAATAAAGGAAGGTCTCAGCCAATGAGAGCGCGGCGGGCTCTACCCCGCCCCCACTTCTTTCAATCTAATTCGTTGGAGGACCAATCACCCATCTCGGTCCTCCAGCCACGCCCCCTCTGTCAATCAATTTCGTTGGAGGACCAGTCTCCCCAGCTCGGTCCTCCCGGCACGCCTCCTCGTCCTATTGGCCCGGAGCCGCCGTTAGTCACATGTGCACAACGCGCCTGTCGATGCTGGTCCCCAATGCGCAGCAGCAGTGCGCGTGTCGGATTCGGGAAGAGGTTCGCCCTTCACGTCTTTCGGAGACAGGCCTCGGCGGAGTCTGTAGCCGGAGCGAATGGGCTGAAAATCCGTAAACAAACACCCAACATACGTTTCGAATCCCAGTCAAAGGTACCCGGTCGCTTGTTTTCACCAACCTGCGACGTGTTCGCGGCTTCTTCGCTGACAGGCCCCCGCGTGGACTGCCGCCTCCACCGGGGCTCTGCTGGAGGAGGACGCAAGCGCAGCCGCCATCTTAATGTGGTGTGGCACATGCGTGGCTGTCATTTTGTAGAGGCGGCGTGCTGCAAGGCGCATGCTCTGGGTCAGAGAATGTTGAGAATATTTTCCCCTGGAATGGGACAAGTGTGTTTTATAGGAATTTACAAAGTTAAAAATCACACAGCACCAGGTTATAATCCAACAGGTTTAATTGGAAGCACAGTTGTTTTCAGAGCACTGCTCTGATACACATTCATCAGGTGTATGTGGAGGGCACAGTTGTAAGACACATAATTTATAGCAAAAGTTTACACTGAGATGTAACTGAAATTATACATTGAAAAAGACCTTGTTTGTTTGTTGAATCTTTCATCTGTTCGAATACTATGTTAGTTTCACTTCTTTCGTATGTAAATCACAACTTTTTTTTCAAGTTACATTCTCAGGTTAACTGTAACAATTGGTCATGATTTGCAGATGCCTGTATTGGACTGGGGTGTACACAGTTAAAAATCACACAGCACCAGGTTATAGTCCAACCGGTTTAATTGGAAGCACAGTTGTTTTCATCACTTGATGAAGGACATCGCTCCGAAAGCTAGTATGTTTCCAATTAAACCTGTTGGACTATAACCTCATGTTGTGATTTTTAACTTTGTAACAATTGGTGTTAGCCAGATAATATGTTGAAGGTATTAATGCAGCTGGACAAATCATAGGTTAGGCCACTGTTGGAATATTGCGTGCAATTCTGGTCTCCTTCCTATCAGAAGGATGTTGTGAAACTTGAAAGGGTTCAGAAAAGACTTACAAGGATGCTGCCAGGTTTGGAGGATTTGACCTAAAAGGAGAGACTGTTTTCCCTGGAGTGTCGGAGGCTGAGGGGTGACCTTATAGAGGTTTACAAAATTCTGAGGGGCATGGATAGGATAAATAGAATCTTTTCCCTGGGGTTATGGAATCCAGAACTAGAGGGCATAGTTTTATGGTGAGGGGAAAGATATAAAAGAGACTTAAGGGGCAACTTTTTCACACAGGGTGGTACGTGTATGGAATGAACTGCCAGAGGAAGTGGTGGAACCTGGTACAGTTGCAACATTTAAAAGGCATTTAGAAGGGTATATGAATAGGAAGGGTTTGGAGGGATATGGGCCAGATGCTGGCAGATGGGACTAGATTGGGTTGGCATATCTGGCTGGCATGGATGGGTTGGACCGAAGGGTCGGTTTCCATGCTGTACATCTCTATGACTGTATTACCCCCTGTGTTCTCTGTGCCATAATGTTTAGACTGATTCTAATCTAAAAAGGGAGTTATTCCTGATGAGGAGCTTTTGCCCAAAACGTCGATTTTCCTGCTCCTCGGATGCTGCTTGATCTGCTGTGCTTTTCTTGCACCTCTCTGATCCAAACTCTGGTTTCCAGCATCTGCAGTCCTCGCTTTTGCCTAAAAGTGTGTTAACAGAATCATTTATAGCAGTTGAGGAGGAGAGTATTTAGACACAGTAAAGTTGAAAACAAATATCTGTCTTTTATGTACATTTTGAAAATTCTGAATAGTTTGGATTGGTCCATATAGCTGAAATGCTTCCACATCTTGGAGAATCCAATAGGGAGTCATGAATGCCCGAGAGAGACTGATGCATCGATAGAATTTATTTCTTTCCTTAGTTATTGAAATGTGACATTCGCTATTGCAGGAAATCATTGCAATTATCTGAAAGTCTGAGATGATGTCAGTAGGTTCAGGTGGAATGGAAATTCCGACGCAGATGAGAGACTGAAAATTTTTGGAATGAAATGTTTTACCACACTGATGCCTGGGGTGGCAAGACTGACCTATGAGGAGTGATTTGAGTCGGTCAGAATTGTATTCACTGGAGTTTAGAAGAATGAGAGTAGATCTCAAAAATCTACAATACTCTAACAGGATGAGACAGGTTAGGTGCAGGAAGAATGCTCCTGATGGTGAGGGAGTCTCTAACCATGGGTCATCATTAAGGGTAATGAGCAAACATTTTACGACTGAGATGAGCATTTTCTTTACCCAGAGAGTGGTCAGCCAGTGGAATTCACTACTGGCTGAGGCCAAAATATTGTGTTTCCAATATAGCTCTGTGGCTCAAAGGATAAAAGTAATGGAATGGAGGGGGAGGGGGGTGACAGGGCAATATAAGGGTGTATTGCTCGATGATGAAGGGCCAAGCTGGATCAGGGGGTCGAATGGTCTACTCTTGCTCTTCTATATTGTAATATACTATAAATCTGTGTTTCTAAGTAAAAGCCTGATTGTATATTGGATGTTCTGTGTAATTCCTTGCAAACTCCTTTTACAGGATATTGGAAGAGAACGTTTGCACTTTGGAAAGTCAACCCAAGCCTCATGTCAAGACGTTCTCTTGAATCTCAAGATTTGCAGATTGAAGGGAGATAATAACAGGCTCAGCTGGAAACTGGTGAAAGGCCGCTGTTGGAAGGGATAGACCCAGCAGGGAAACATGCTGACACGCCAGCGAGCTCGCAAAAGCGAGAGACTGTTTACTTGCTCTGTGTGTGGGAAGAGCTTTAGTTGTTCGTCCAACCTACGGGCACACCAACTTGATCACATTGAGAGGCATCTTCAACGCTCTGACCCTGGGGACATCTTTGAATCCTCTAAGGAAATAGTGAAAAATCACATTGATGAGAGGCCGTACAGTTGCTCCCACTGTGGAAAGAGGTTTAGTCTGTTGTCCTGTCTCGGGGAGCACCAGCTCCTTCACATTCATGAGAGACCGTTCAGCTGCTCTCACTGTCGGGAGGTTTTCACTGGGCCAGAGGATCTCGCTGAGCATCAGCAAGTTCACACCAAGGACAGGCCATTCAGCTGCTCCCACTGTGGGAAGAGATTCACTCAGGCCTCCCATTGCATTAATCACCAACTGGTTCACTCTGCTAAAAGACCTTTTAAATGTTCTAAATGTCAAAAGACATTTAAAAGAAAGATTCATCTCTTGAACCATCAGACCACACATGTCAAGGAAAGATTGTTTTTCTGTTCTGTGTGTGACAAGAGATTCACTCA
This sequence comes from Hemiscyllium ocellatum, assembly GCF_020745735.1. Taxonomy (NCBI): domain Eukaryota; kingdom Metazoa; phylum Chordata; class Chondrichthyes; order Orectolobiformes; family Hemiscylliidae; genus Hemiscyllium; species Hemiscyllium ocellatum. Next base: position 12,793,141 of record NC_083446.1, read on the forward strand.
TCCATTCCACCTCCTGACACACAAACGGATTCACACTGGGGAGAGGCCATTCAGTTGCTCTGCATGTGGGAAGAGATTCAATCGGGCATCTGACCTTTCAACACACAAGCGTGTTCACACTGGGGAGAAACCATTTTCATGCTGTGTGTGTGGGAAGAGATTCACTCGTTCAACCTACCTTCTGATGCACAAACGTATTCACACAGGAGAGAGGCCGTTTTCTTGCTCTGTGTGTGGGAAAAGATTCAGTCAGTCATCTATTCTGCTGACACACCAGCGGGTTCACACTGGGGAGAGGCCATTCATCTGCTCTGTGTGTGGGAAGAGTTTCCCTCGGATGTGTCACCTTTTGGTTCACAAACGTGTTCACACTGGGGAGAAACCTTACATTTGTGGTGTGTGCGGTAAGGGTTTTGCTCGTTTCCACCATCTGCAGAAACACCGTCTTATTCACACCAGGGAGATGGTGTTCACCTGCACCACATGTGGGAAGGGATTCACTTTGTTGTCTAGATTGCAGAGACACCAACGTATTCACGTTGGGGAGAGGCCGTTCACCTGCCCCGAGTGTGGAAAGAAATTTGCTCAGTCACACAATCTGGTGAGACACCAGCAGGTTCACAAGACGCTCATCTGCCCTGTGTGTGGGAAGAATTTCACTCAGTCATCTAAGCTCGAAGCACACCAGCGAGTTCACACCGGGGAGAAGCCATTTCTCTGTGCCGTGTGTGGGAAGCGGTTCCCTCGTTTGCCCTACCTTAAGATACATGAGCGAATTCACACTGGGGAGAGGCCGTACATCTGTCCTGTGTGTGGTCAGGGATTTGTTTATTCATCCCACCTTGTGAGACACCAACGTAGTCACAGTGGGGAGAGGCCGTTTAAATGCTCTGTGTGTGGGAAGGGATTCACTGATCCATCCCACCTGCAGAGACACTACAGAGTTCATGCCAGGGAGAGGCAGCTCACCTGCTCTTTGTGCAAACAGAGATTTAGCCGGCCATCCAGCCTCCTGAAACACCAGCAAATTCACGTGTTTGAGGCAGAGCTAGATTCTGTTCTTGCTGCTGTGAGACAGATCAAAGGAGGTGTTAGCTGAGTGGTATTATTGCTTGACTTTTAATCCAGAAGCCAATAGTGCTCTCGGGAGCCAAGTTCAAATCCTGCCATGGCAGATGGTGGAGTTTGAACTCAACAAAAATCAGGAATGAGGAGTCTAATGAAGACGACTAAATCATTGCCAATTGTTGAAAAACCCAACTGGTTCACTAATGATCCTTTAAGGAAGGAAACTAACATCCTTACCTGGTCTGGCCTACATATGACTGCAGCTCCACAGCAAATGGCTGACTCTTAACTGCCCTCTGGACATTTAGTTATGATAATAAATGCTGGCTGGTGATGCCCATATCCCATGACTGAAGATTTTTTCCTTTTGAATCTAGATTATTTTAGTTCTTGTCCCTTTAATTATTCTCACCAACAGGTTCGAGCTCCTGACACCTCTTAGGGGTGTCTCTTGTAACATTAATATCCAGAGAATATAAAGTAAATGCTTCCATGGATCACCCCCAGCCTATACCTCATATCATCTACTGGACGTCATGTATGCCTCACAGTATCTCTGCACCTTGAATGTGTGACTAGAACACCACACCTGCAAACCTGGTTTCAATGTACATCCAGTCAGTGTACTGAACGGAGACCTGCAGGCTGCTGATAGTGTTAAGCAGCCAGTTTGTTCCTGATCTACTCTGCTGCTTGTAATTTTGAAATTTGTCTGAATGTAACCTTGCTGTTCTGAAATGTGGATATGCATTAATGAGGCTCGCATCCTATGTCGAGTGTTGTAAAACTGCAGAGTAGTGAAATTATCTCCAACCTGTTTCGAACTTTGTTTAGACCAGACTTAGAGCACTACTTACAGTTATGGAGGTTATATAATGAAAATGTTAATCGAGGCACTCAAGGGAATGCAGAGAAGTTTGAGAAGGATGATGCCAGACATGTGCATTCGCAGATCAGAAAATAATTAAAGAGCTAACCCTAAGTCTCCTGACAAAACAAGACTGAAGTGGTGACCTAATAAAGGTCTTTAAAATAATAAACGGTTTTGTTAGAAAGAAAGTAGAGAGAATCTTTCTCCTTGTGAGGGAGGCAATAACGAGAGGCCATCAATACAAGATAATCACTGAAGAAATCCCAGAAGAAAATTCAGAGGTAGTTTTTCTCTCCAAGTGGGGAGAATGTGAAGCTTGCTGTCATAGTGTGGTTGAAGTGAATAGTATGATGTGTTTAAGGAGAAGCTGGACAAGCACAAGAGGAGGAAACAGCATAGGGAGGTATAATGGTATCTTTAGATAAGGAAAGATGGAGAATCAAGTAGAATGTGTACACAGGATGAATTGGTTGGGCCAAATGTCCAATTCTGTGCTACCTGTATTATGTAATTGTGTGTAATTGAACTCTGAATGCAAACAATATTATTTCTGCTTGTGTTTGGAGGCTTCATGACATTAAGCTGAAGCCCAAAACCAAATGCCATCAGGACATTGCACCAGACAGCAGAGTGGGGAGGGCAGAGTCTTGGGTCTGATAAAGGACCACATCAAAGCTTGAGAACATTTCCTCAAAAGATGGCTGAGAACTATTGGGATGGCAGGAGAAAAAAAAAAAATCACAGTGAGGTTTTCCCTAGTGCTGGGTTCAACAGCATGAAAACCACTCTCCAGGAAATCTAACTAAAGCAGATCATGTCACCTATATGGCTGATTACAGAATCCCTCAGAAGTCCCAGAGATGTACAGCACGGAAACAGACCCTTCCGTCCACTCATCCATTCTGGCCAGATATCCTAAATTAAACTAGCACCATTTGCCAGCACTTGGCCAATATCCCTCTAAACACTTCCTATTTGTAACTCATCCTCATGCCTTTTAAATGTTGTAATTGTCCCAGCTCCTTGAGTCCCTTTTAACTTTTTGTCATCTCCTCCTAAACCTATCTTTTTAGCTCTGAACTCTTCCACCCCAGATAAAGACCTTGTCTATTTATCCTATCCGTGCCCCTTATGATTTTATAAGCCTGTGTAAGGTCACCCTTCCGCCTCCAACGCTGCAGGGCAAGCAGCCCTAGCCTATTCAGCCTTTCCCGAAAGCTCAAACCCTCCAACCCTGGCAATATCCTTGTAAATCTTTTCTGAACCCTTTCAAGTTTCACAACAACCTTTCCTATAGAAGGGAGACTAGAATTGCACACAGTATTCCAAAAGTGGCATGATCAACATCCTGTACAGCAGCAACATGTCTTCCCAACCCCTAGACCCAATGCTCTGACAAATAAAGGCAAGCATACCAAGTGCCCATCTTCACTAACTGTGACTATGAACCTGCACTCCAAGCTCTTTGTTCAGCAACAAACTTCTTGCCTTTCCAAACTGCATGGAAACAGACCCTTTGTTCCAACCGATCCATGCCAGCTATAATCCTAAACTAAACTAGTCCCAACTGCCTGCACTTGGTCCAGATTCCTCCAAACTTTTCTTAGTCTTGTACTTATCCGAATGACTTCTTAAAAATTGTAACTGTACCTGCAAGCACCACTTCCTCTGGAAGTTCAATCCACACACAACACTCTGTGTAAAAATGTTGGCCCTCGTGTCTTTTTTTAAATCTTCCTCCTCTCCCCTTAAACATATGCCCATAGTTTTGAAATCCCCCACCCTGTCATTCAATGGGCAACAGTATCAGAATAAAACAACAGCAGGGAGATTCATACAAACCACACAACACTGCAGAAATTCCTCTAGTACCAATGACAACTACATGATGCATCAGTTCTGTGGATGTTTAGGCTAATCTCACATCATATGCTTCAGGTATGAGAGCAGCCACAGAAGATGATTAAATAATTTATGGCTTGAATGTATGCCCCACAATGGGCTGTCCACCTCAATTTTTATCTCTGTTTCCAGGTGGGTTAGCTGTTATACATCTGGTGAGGGCACAGAATTTACTGTTTGCCTTGTGCTTTGGGTGCTTAACTATCTGTTTATATTACTGAATTGCTATTAATAAAGTCAGTAGACGACAATCTGTTGCTATGAACTTGATTTATGTGGTGTCTGAAATCAAAAGGAGCAATATTTAGAGTCTACAGAATGAACAAAGAAATGTATTCATGAGACACTGTGGGCTATCAGCAGAATTGTACCAGTACAATTTGCAGTCTCATACCCTGTCCTTTCTTGCCGTTGCCATCAATCCAGAGGATCAATTCTCCTTCGATGAAGAGTGCATATGGGCATACCAAGAGCTGCACTCTTGGAGTGCTTAAAAATGAGGCATTAGCTTGGTGAGGCTACAGAACAGGATCATTTGTGTGCCAAACAACATCAGCAACAAGTTGTAGACAGGGCAAAATAATTCCAAAACCAGCAGTTCAAATCTAAGGCCTGCAGTCCTACTATGTCCAGTCATAAAGTGACAATTGAACGACTCTCTGCACTTGGAAGCACCACAAGCCCTCAATAAGATGAGAGCTCAGCTTTTGAGTGCAAAATATAAGGCTGAAATATTTACAATGGAAACCAATGGGCATCCAGTGGTTAGAATCATACCTGACACGTAGGAACTTGGTTGTGGTTGTTGGAGGTCAGTCATCTCAACTCCAGAGCATCTCTAGAGGAACTTGTCAGGGTAGTGTCCTCTGCTCAACCACAGTTCATCGATGACCCTCTCTACATTATAAGGTGAGAAGTGGGAATGTTTGCCAATGTTCAGCATTATTAGTGACTGTGCAGATACTGAAAAAGTGCATGTTTGAATGTAACAAGATCTGGACAGTATCCAGGCTTGGACTGACAAGTGGCAAGTAGCCTAGCATTTGTGTGGCATGTTATGACCTTCACAAATAAGAGACATTTTCACCACTAGCCTTTGGCATTCAACAGTGTTACCATCACTGAGTTCCCTCACTATCAGCATCCTTGGGGTTATCATTGACCAGGCATTCACTGGACTCACCACATAAACACAGTGGCTACAACAGCAGGTCAAAAGCTAGGAATACTACGGCAAGTTAACTCACACCTGACTCCTCAAGTCCTTTCCACCAACTGCAAGGCACAATTCAGGAGTGTGATGGAATACTCCCCACTTGCCTGGTTGAGTGCAGCCCCAACAACACTCAAGAAGCTTGACACCATCCAGGATAAAGCAGCCTGCTTGATTGGCACTACATCCACAAGCATCTACTGCCTCCCCCACCTACACAGATGTATGGGAACACCACCACCTCACCATCCTGACTTGGAAATATATCACCATTCCTTCACTGTCATTGGGTCAAACGCCTGGAATTCCTTCCGTAATGGTATTGTGGGTCAATCCACAGCAGGTGGACTGTAGCATTCATGAAGGTAGCTCCCTACCATCTTCTCAAGGGCAACTAGGGATGGGCAATAAATGCTGGTCAGCTAGTGATTAAACATCCCACAAAATGAAAAAAAATCTCTGCCTTCTCCAGAGGTCCTCAGCATCTCCATTGCCAGTCTTCAGCCAATTCAATTCACTTCCTGTGAGGCCAAGAGCAACTGGAGGCACTGGAAACTGCAAAGGCAATGTATCCTGACAGGACACCAGAGCTGCTTGTGTCCCTAGCTATGCTGTTTCAAGACAGCTACAATACTGACAACTATTTGACAATACAGTTATGTGCAGCACAGAAACAGGCCCTTTAGCCCAATTCGTCACTGCCGACCAGATTATCTAAACTAAACTGGTCCCATTTGCCCACGCTTGGCCCATATCCCTCTAAATCATTCCTATCCATGTACCTGTCCAAATGTCTTTTAAGTGTTGTAGAAGATAGGGTGATTGTACTCATCTCTACCACTTCTTCTGGCAGCTTATTCCATATACACACTACTCTCTGTGGGGAAAAAAGTTGCCCCTCAGGTCCCTTTTAAATCTTTCCTGTCTCAACTTAAACCCAGGCCTTCTAGATTTGGTATTCCCTACTCTGGGGAAAAGACGTTGGCTATTCACCTTATCTATGCCCTTAATGATTTTACAAACTTCTATAAGGTTACTTCTCAGCCTCGAACACTCCAGGGAAAAAAAGGTCTCGGCCCATCCAGCTTCTTATATGCTGGGACTTCCCTGGCTGTAATGCACTTTGAAGATATTCAAAACGTAATATTTCCTTATCTGCTGTTCAATGTCTCTTCTGTCTGTACTTTATTGTTTAATTTTTTTCTATTCATCCCTCATTTCTCTATTCATCCCTCTATTCATCATCTCATTTCTCCCTACTTTTTTTCCCCCATCTCATCCACTATTTCCTTATAACTCAAACCCTCCTGTCCCCATTAATAGCTATTCATCCTCCTAACCAGATCGTAATCCACTCCTTTGTCCAACTGTTTTTCTCTCTCTTTGGGATCTATCCCCACCTATCATTTATTTCTTAACCCCTCTCCCACCCTATCGTCTGCATAAAAATCCATATTTTCCTAGCTACTATTAGTTCTCAGGAAGGGTCACTGGACCTGAAATATTAACTCTGATTTCTCTTCACAGATTCTGCCAGACCTGCTGTGCTTTTTTTTTCTGCAACTTCTGCTTTTATTACAGGACAAAGCATTTGTTTGATTGTCAGCACAAGCGGAGATTTGGGAACATTACCACCTGCAGGTTCTACTCCAAATCCCTCACCATCTATTTTTGGAGATACTTCACCAATGGTCAGCACAGTAGCTCAGTGGTTAGCACTGCTGCCTCACAGCACCAGAGACCCAGGTTCAATTCCCCCTCGGGCAACTGTCTGTGTGGAGTTTGCACATTCTCCCTGTGTCTGCGTGGGTTTCCTCCGGGTGCTCCAGTTTCCTCCCACAGTCCAAAGATGTGCAGGTCAGGTGAATCAGCTGTGCTAAATTGCCCGTAGTGTAAGGTACATTAGTCAGGGGTGAATGTGGGGGAATGGGTGTGGGTGGATTGCTCAGATGTGGACTTGTTGGACTGAAGGGCCTGTTTCCACACTGTAGGGAATCTAATCTAATCTAATCATTTCTTCAGTGTTGTTGGTTCAAAGAAGGTGAATGGCTTATACCAGTGTGGGCTTGCTGGTGTACAGTAAGTTGAGATGGTCCCTTGAGCCCAGCACGTGAACAATCTCTCCTCAGTGTGAGCACGTTGGTGAGACATCAATTCCCCTGAAGTTTCATAGCACTTTCCATAATCTGAACGTTTGAAGGGTCTCTTGTCAGTGTGAGTTCGCTGGTGTGTTGGACAATTGACTGAATCCTTTCATTGGAATGGATGAACAACTTTTCACCTGTATGTTTTTGCTGATGTCTCAGAAGATTGTTTCAATGGGAGAGTCCTTTCCCACACTCTGAGCAGATCGATGGCGCCTCTCTGGTATGAATTCTCCAGTGTCTCTACAGACTGGATAATTGAGTGAATCCCTTCCCATAGTCAGAGCAGATGAATGGCCTCCTCCCAGTGTGAGGGCGTTGGTGTCTTAGCAAGGTGGATGAATTGGTAAATCCCTTCCCATACTACATACAAGTAAATGGCCTCTCTCTGGTGTGAGAGTACTGGTGTATGATGAGTTCAGATAAGCGCCTGAACCCAATCTTACAGTGGGAGCACCTGAATAGTCCCTCATCAGTGTGAATTCTCTGATGTGGCAATAGTTTGGATGACTGAGTGATTCCGTCCCACACTCTGTGCAGGTAAACGGTATCTCCCCAGTGTGAATTTGTTGGTGGATGAGCAAACTGGATGACTGAGTGAATCCCTTCCCGCACTTGGTTCCTGCAGAAGACTGACAAAGGACGGGAGGGAAATATGTATCTGGTGGTAGCAAGTCTCTGAAGGTCGTGAAAATGGAAGTCAATGATCCTCAGGATGTGGATGCTGGTGGGATGGCTGGTGATAGAGGTTTACAAAATTATGAGGGGCATGGGTAGGATAAATAGACAAAGTCTTTTCCCTGTGGTCGGGGAGTCCAGAACTAGAGGGCATAGGTTTAGGGTGAGAGGGGAAAGATATAAAAGAGATTTAAGAGGCAACTTTTTCACACAGAGGGTGGTAAGTGTATGGAATGAGCTGCCAGAGGAAGCAGTGGAGGCTGGTGCAATTGCAACATTTCATGGGTATATGAATAGGAAGGGTTTGGAGGGATATGGGCCGGGTGCTGGCAGGTGGGACTAGATTAGGTTGGGATATCTGGTCAGCATAGACAGGTTAGACTGAAGGGTCTGTTTCCATACTGTACATCTCTATGACAAAGGCCACCCTATTGCTGTTGCGGGAGGGACGACAGGGTGTGAAGGTCAAAGTATGAGAGATAGTTTGGACCTGGCTCAGGGTCTGCCAACAACAGTGCTGGGGAATCCTCAGTTGAGGAAGAAGGTGGACATTTCAGAGGCTCCCTTATTGAAGTTGACATCATCAGAATAGATGCAACGGAGATAGAGGAATTGGGAGAATGGAAAAGAATACCTACAGGGTGTGAGGATGTGTAGTGGAGGTAACTGTGGGAGTTGGTGAGTTTATAGTGGATATTGGTGGCCAGTCTATCCCTGAAATGAAAACAGAGATTTTCAGGAAGAGGAGGGAGGTGTCAGAAATGGACCAGGTGAAAGTGAGGGAGGTGTGAAAATTGGAAGTGAAATCGATAAACTTTTCCAAATCTCAAGAATACAAAGTCATCTGCCCTGATATCTTCTAATATATCTCCAGTATTGGTTACTATCGTTTCTGTGAAACTCCTCAAAATGAACTTTATTCTACAATAGGATGTGGGCAAGGTCAGCAGCTGTCCGTGCCTAATTTCCTCTTGATTGGGTTTGCTAGGCCAAAGGCTTTGACAAAGATCAAAGCCTTTTCACTAGTCACTATTGTTGAGATTGGATTTAGGTTGAATTTAAATTCCATCAACCGCCTTGATAAGATTTGTACTAATTACCATTTGACCGTTATATATGAGAGCAATAATAGGCCATTCAGCCCATCAAATCTGTGCCATTCGATGAGATCAAGGCTGATCTGATGATTGTCAACTCCACTTTTCCGCCTTTCCCACTTAACCCTTGATTCCCTTATGGATTAAATATCTATCAGTCTCAGTCCTGAATATCCACAATGACACAGCCTCGACAGCATTCTGCAGTAAAGAATTCCACAGATTCGCTACCCTCTGGCAGAAGAATTAACTCCTCACATCTGTCTTATAAGGGTAACCGCTTACACTGAAATTATTCCCTCTGGTCCTAGACTCTCTCACAAGGGTAAATAGCCTTTCCACATCATCTCTGTCGAGTCCCCAGTCCTGCATGTTTCAATCAGGTTACCTTTCATTCTTCTAAACTCTGACAAGTACCCAACCTCTCCCCATGAGAAACTCCCTCTATATGTGTGATCAGCCTGGTGAACATACTCTGCATTGCCTCCAATGTTCACAGACTTCCAGTTGTGGTAAAACTAGTACCTGTGAGTCTCATATAACAACAAGCGGCAAACCCATTCCATCATCAGAGACATTGCTCCCTATAAAGTTGGCTGCCACACATGGCAGCCATTAATGGGCTTGCTTACTGGCGGCAGTGGCTTTTGCTTGCTGCAAACCGAGGGGCCGAGAAATTGTTTATCCCTGCTTGCATATTGCAGACACCTTTATGAAGGCTTCCCAACCACTGTCTGGATTCAACCCTCCTTTCGGCTGCCATTCTCTTACTGTTTGTGGAAAAAAAACCTCTTCCCTGCTGTTACTGACTCCGTTCCAAGCTCTGTCTGATTCTGTGCCCGAAATTCATTTTCGTATTCTGGAGTTTCCTCACCACGGGAATACTGGGCAAAGACCCTGCCATGGGAAGTGTGAATTATTCATCATGATTTACTTTCTTTCATAAGATAAATATTGAGATTAGAGGATTCTATAATAAAGTTACAAGACAAATTTTACCTCTGAATTATCTGGCTCTAACAGAAGTCCGGAATCCTGCAGCAAGTAATTTGATTCCTGACTCACCAAAAACTGTCCACAAGGCACAAGTGTGACAGAATATTCTTCACTTGCCTGAATGAGTGCAGCTCTAATAACACTCAAGAAGCTTGACACCATTCAGAACAAAGCAGCCCACTTGACTGGCACCACATCCTTAAACATTCATTCCTCACCACTGCTAATGTTCATTAGGAGCAACAAGATGTACTGAAGGAATTCACCAAAGTTTCTTCCAAAGCCATGATCACTACCATCCAGAAGGACCATTTTCTTTTCCAAGTTTTTTTCCAAGCCACTCACTCATCACTGGAAATATGTCAGTGTTCCTTTAGTATTATTGGTTAAAATACTGGAACTCCCTCACTAACAGCATTTTATGGGTGTATTGATACAAAATGGACTGCAGTGGTTCAAGCAGGCAACTTATCACCACCTGGAGGGCAAATTAGAATGGGCAGCAAATGCTGGCCTAGCCAGCAAAACCAAACCACTGAATTTTTTTTAACAAGAAACCTATCTATATGGGCCTACCATTATCAGTCAGGAAGAATGAGTGTGGGGCTTAGTGGAAAATCAAGACTCCCTAAAATGACACAAATAACAGTAGTATTAACAGCCTAAAGTCATGTAAACTCACTGCATTTCAGTAGGAGAGATGCAGGAATGAATTACTGAATGTTTAATAGATTCAATCCTGTTTGAGGGTGTTATTATCCATCAAATCCTTTAAACATTCAAAGTTAGCGGGTTTGGAGGTGGGAAAATGAAGTAAATCATTTCACACTCGCAAAGTACCTGAATGGTATCTCTCCAATGCAACTGCGCTTCTCTCTCTGGAGATGGGATAATTGAATAAGTTACTTACAGAATTAGCTTGTGAAAATACTCTCCCTGGTGTGAACGTGTCCATGAGTTTCCAGCTGAGACAGAGAATGGAATCACTCCCTAGTCAACAACAATGCAGTGCATTTATATATCACCTTTTTCTTGTAATAAAAGTAGCCTGAATTGCTTCACTTGGGTATTAATATTCTCATATTAAGACAGGCTCTGCTTGTGTCTCAGTTTACTCTCAGTCATATGGTATAATGTTCATCCAAATAAAATGATAATACATCTTTTACCAATATACATCAGTGTCTTTGTACAATTTCCTTTATGGTTGTAAAATAGTAGATAAATAAGATCTGTGCTGTGGTTTGCCTGCTGAGAGTAGAAGGCATTGTTTGTGTATTTCACACTGCTACACACATGTACCTATTTTATTAAAATATCTGAATAGTTTAGTTTTCTCCTCCCATGTTCATTTGTACTGCTCATCCATCCAGCTGAACCCATTTCTATTCCTCACTTACATTTTAGCTCACTATTTTCCTCAGTACCCTTTCTTGTATTTTGTTTCCAACCTACATCCTTCCCAAGTGTTCAGATTATGTCAACACAGTTGTAAGACAAACATGTTTCTGGTGCTGGTTGTTGATGCTTGTGCAGAAGGTATTCCTCTTCGAGAGTCCCATCTGAAACATGAACCTTTATGCTCGGGAAATGTGTTTCTCTGAGGCCGGGGAATCAGTCAAGATCTAGTTAATAATCGTGGGAATTGAGTCCACAAATATGAAGTACCATTTGCTGGCTGCTCCTGTGCTCTTTGGTTCTCATTTACAAACAGGGACAGTTTTCTCTTTACCTATTCTGTTCAGACGACTCATGATTTTAATAACTTCTAGAAAATCTCCTTTTAGCCATCGCTTCTGCAAGACAGCAGACCCAACTTCTCCAATTTTCCCTCATTACTAAAGTTTCTCAATGCTGGAATAACCTCATAAACTTATTCCACACTCTCTCCAATCCATTCACATCTTTCCCATAATGTAGCATCCAGAGCTGTACGCAATACTCCAACTGAAGTCTAACAAGAGTCCAATTTAAGTTAATCATAAATTCCCTCCTTGTGTACTCTTAGATTCCTATTAATGAAGGCTAGGATTCTGTATATTGTATTAACAAATCTCTCCATTTGTTCTGTCACCGCCAGTGATTTGTGTACATATACAGCTAGACCTCTCTGCTTCCATATACTCTTCAGAATTAGATTCCTTTCAGTATGGAAACAGGCCATTCGGCCCAACAAGTCCACACTGACCCTCCGAAGAGCAACCCACCCAGACCCATTCCCCTACATTTACCCCTGACTAAAGCACCTAACATTACAGTCAATTTAGCAATCCACCTGACCTGCACATCTTTGGACTGTGGGAGGAAACTGGAGCACCCGGAGGAAACCCACGCAGACACGGGGAGAATGTGCAAACTCCACACTGACAGCCACCGGAGGCTAGAATCGAACCTGGGACCCTGGTGCTGTGAGGCAGCAGTGCTAACCCATTGAGCCACCATGCTGCCCCAAAATAATCCCTTTTGATTTATATTAGAGTCACATAGAGTTGTACAGCACGGAAACAGACTCTTCGGTCCAACTCATCCATATCAACCAGATATCCTAAATTAATCTCATCCCATTTGTCAGCACTTGGCTCATATCCCTCTAAACCCTTCCTATTCCTATACCCACTCAGATGCCTTTTAAATGTTGATATTGTTTCTTCAGAGTTTTTGTCCCAAAGATTTGTATTATCTACAAACTTTGAAATTGTCAACTGCACATCCAGAACTAGATCATTTATGTCAGGAAAGGCAGTGGTCCCAATATTGACCTCCGGGGTGCTCCACAATAAACCTCTGCCAACCCAAAATTGTCCTTTAACCCATTACTCTCTGTCTCCTATTGTTCAGTTAATTTTGTATCCTCAATGCTCTTGTCCTTTTTTTTATTCAGGAACATTTGACTTTCTTCATGCCATACAGTGGAAGTACACTGATTTCAACCTAGCTCATGTTTCCTCTGGGATTCAATAACCTGCACATCCTTCAGGAACTCACATAGAACCTGATGGATAAACGATGGAAAACAAGTCTCTTGATAACACAAATCAGAGGGTGTTAATTGTCAGATTCACCTATCAGCTTTCAAAAAAAAAGGAAGACATTTTGTGGTGAAATGATTTAGAAAATTGTGAGTTTGATCTGTCATTCTCACTCGGGGACTGCGTTAATGCTACTTGGAGGTTTAGTCAGCTTGATATAATCTCCCTGCATTGTTCCGAACCAGTGCTCAGTGAATGGGAGATCTGGCCCATGTTAGGGTCTCATTGCATCCCAGGGATGGGCAATAACTTACTGGGTGCAGGTGCAGGCATCACTTTCTGTTGGCAGCAGAGTATTGGAGGGATTGTGGCTGAAATATTTCAGCGTGTCCCTGTCTTGCTTCATTTGAACCTGAAGAAGAGTGAATCATTGAAGGATTTGGTCGAATCATTTCATAGATATCTAGTGGCTCGGATGCACATAGGTGTGAGGTCTAATTATTTTCTCACCATATTTGAAGGAATATTCATTTGAAGAAAACGGGAAGAAATTTACTGAACAACGGCAGAACTAACAAGCGATGGGGAACATTTTCTTACAGCCAAAGTCTCCATGACAATCCAAAACTGTGCAATAGTGAATGTTGAAACAAACACAAGAGAATGCTGGTGAATTATGACAGATCTGGCAATATCTGTGGAGAGAGAAACAGAATTAACATCTTGAGTCTGTATGACTCTTCTTTAGAACTGAAGAAGGTCTTACCAGATCTAAAGAAGAGTAATGCTAGATTCGAAACATAAACTCTGTTTTTCTCTCCACAAATGCTGCCAGATCTGCTGCGTTTCTGTAGCATTCTCTGTGTTTGTTTCAGATTTCCGACATCCGCAGTATTTAGCATTTCTTGGTGTTGAATGCTGGTGCGGTGAAATGGTGAAGGCCTCATCCTTAAATTGACTCAATCCACCAATCTTTAAGTTCGTAATGGAACAAATTGAGACACTGCGCTGCAGAAACTGAGGCAGTGAAATCTACAAGGTTCCCTCAAACAGATTTTGAGAATGCTAGAGAAACTCAGCCATTCTGGCAGCATCTGCGGAGACAGACAGAGTGACTCTTCTTCAGAAGTCAGGGAGTTCAAGCTTCAGATGGTCTCTTCCAGGAATGATAATCATCCTCTATCAGTTTACTCTTCTGATCCCACTCACTGCAGAGTCATCTATGTCATTGAGATCCAGCTCTCCTACGACTGGAACCATCTCCTTCTTGCACTTCTGCTTCTTGTCTGTTGCCACGTGTCTGATCACTTCACAGCCGAGATTCAGTTTAAATTCTTGTCAATTAATCCTGGTTCTTTCAATGTCTCAGATCAGGTAAAGTTGCCAACAATGTCAGCATCAGTGTCACAGCATCTTAAAGAAGGGAAAGGTGACTTGACCAGCTCTGGTCAATCAGACAGGTCACTCTTCACTCTTCTTCGAGTCTTATTCACAAAGAGATTTGAAAGATTCACAAGCTACTATTTTGTTTTGTTTCAATATTTCCACCTGCCAACGGATAATATTTTCCAAAAATCTCACCACATCCTTCAGCCTGCAGTATAAAATTTCCTACAGTGCAGGTAGAGGCAGATGGACTAAACCATATCCATGTAACCATGCATTTTACCCTGATTAATCCACTCAGCCTGGCAAAAGTGAGGACTGCAAATGCTGGAGATCAGAGTCAAGATTAGAGTGGTGCTGGAAAAGCACAGCAGGTCAGGCAGCATCTGAGGAGCAGGAAAATCGACGTTTTGGGCAAAAGCCCTTCATCAGGAATCAGATTTTCCATCACCAGTCTAATTTTGACTTTAATCCACTCAGCCTGCACATCCTTGGACACTACAGACAATTTAGCATGGTCACTACCATACCTTTGGACTGTGGGAAGAAACTGGAGCACCCTGCAGTGTTATGGACTGGGCCAGACCACTCAAAACAGTCTTAAGCAGGCAGGCCTAGACCTAACTTTGCAATTTGTTTTGGTAGGTATACAGTGAAAATTACCTGGAGTAAGAGAGCTAGGTTGACTACTAGACTTTAAAACAGACAAAAACTTTATTCACAAAATTACACAATGAAACACAAAGAACAGAATAATGATCCCCCACAGAACTCAACCTATCCAGCTATTATTACACTATTCTGAATACACACAACAGTCCCAATAAGCAAACTCCCTTTAAAAACCAGTATAAATGGAACACATGCTTACAGGTTGAAGTTGAGGGGCAGAAAGGACCCAGAGTCTCCACACAGCTCCTGTTGAACTTCCCAGTTGAGGACTGAATTAAAAACTGTTTAGCTCAGCTCAGCTCGCTAAAGAGCTGACCACTCCCCTCTCTTTATAGAGGTCACTTCTAAAGCATGACCACTTTGACCTGAAGTCTCATCTGTTTACATATAAACAAAAGGCCTCTCAAAACCCTTTTCATCTCTGTACCAAACCAGACTAATCAGAGGCCAGCCCCGTTTATTGCCCTCTGAGAAAAATCAAGGACAGTCTCCTTGAGCCAAGGAACAGCTTTTAGGAAAAAAAAGGGACTAGCTTTATGACAGCAGACATGAGGAGAATATGCAGACTCCACACAGACAGTCACCCAAGGCTGGAATTGAACCTGGGTTCTTAGTGCGGCGGGGCCACTGAGCCCCCATATCCACTGCCAGGAATGAATAAACTCAGTTTTATGGAGAGGATCCAGACTCCAGGATTGCTCCTTTAGGGCAGAAAGGTTAAACAAAGATTCCATGGCACTGTTGAAATTATGGAGATGGGGAACAGGGTAACACTGAGCTTGACACAGCAGATAGTGAGAAACTGCATCCACGGATGAGGGTCAGTAAACAGAGGACTGTCAAGATTAGAGTGGTGCTGGAAAAGCACAGCAGGTCAGGCAGCATCCGAGCAGCAAGAAAATCGACGTTTTGGGCAGGAGCTCTTCATCAGGAATGAGGCTGGGAGCCTTGGGGTGGAGAGATAAATGGGAGGGGGTGGGGCTAGGGAGAAGGTAGTTGACAGTCCAATAGGTGGCTGGAGGAAGGGGTAAAGGTGATAGGTCGGAGTGGAGGGTGGAGCAGATAGGTGGGAAGGAAGATTGACAGGTGGGACTGGTTAAGAGGATGGTGCTCAGCTGAAAGTTTAGAACTGGAGTAAGGTTGGGGGGGGGGGGAAGGGAAATGAGGAAACAGGTGAAATCCACATTGATGCCCTGGGGGTTGAAGTGTTCCAAGGAGGGAGATGAGCATCATCCTCATGACCTGTCCCACCTGTCAATCTTCCTTCCCACCTATCCGTTCTACCCTCTTTTCCGACCTATCACCTTTACCTCTTCCTCCATCCACCTATTGCACTCTCAACTACCTTCTCCCCAGGGAGTGGCGGTGGAGGAGGCCCAGAACCTGCATGTTCTCGACAATAAATGACATTCATGGAAATGCAGGTGAAACTTTGAACAATGTGAAAGGCTTCTTTGGGGCCTTGGATGGAGATCAGACCTCCAACCTGACCTGGTCAGGTCCAAGCCTCCCAACAATCCACCCTGCCCTCCTGGCACCTTCCCCTGTCACCGCAGGCATTGCAAAACCTGTGCCCACACCTCCCCCCTCACCTCCATCCAAGGCCCCAAAGGAGCCTTCCACATCCATTAAAGTTTCACCTGCACTTCCACAACTGTCATTTATTGTAATCGTTGCTCCCAATGCAGTCTCCTTTACACTGGGGAGACTGGACACCTTCTTGCAGAGCACTTCAGGGAACATCGCCGGGACACCTGCACCAATCAACCCCACCGCCCTGTGGCCCAACATTTCAACTCCCCCTCCCACTCTGCCGAGGACATGCAGGTCCTGGGCCTCCTCCACCACCACTCCCTCACCACCCGACGCCTGGAAGAAGAACGCTTTACCTTCCACCTCAGAACACTTCAACCCATGGGCATCAATGTGGACTTCACTAATTTCCTTATTTCCTCTCCCCCACCTTACCTCAGTTCTAAACTTCCAGATCAGCACCATCCTCATGACCTGTCCCACCTGTCAATCTTCCTTCCTCCGTTCACCTATTGCTCTCTCAACTACCCTCTCTGCAGACCCACCCCCTCCCATTTATCTCTCCACCCCGAGGCTCCCAGCTTCATTCCTGATGAGGGGCTCCTGTCCAAAATGTTGATTTTTCTGGTCCTCGGATGCTGCCTGACCTGCTGTGCTTTTCCAGCACCATTCTAATCTTGACTCTAATCTTCAGCATCTGCAGTCCTCACTTTCACCTAAACAGAGGACTGTGGTAAGACAGACTTGCCTCAACGTCATGCTTTTCACTTCCAGTGAAAATCTCAAAGTGCTCTGAAGTCCTTTTTGAAATGTTGACTTTGTTGTAATGTTGAAAATGTGTTGCTGGAAAAGCGCAGCAGGTCAGGCAGCATCCAAGGAGCAAGAGAATCGACGTTTCGGGCATGAGCCCTTCTTCAGGAATCCTTTTTTCTTTGTTGTTATGTTAGAAACATGGCAGGAATATCCATCAAGCAAACTCTCAGAGACAGCAAGGGCAGAATGAGCAGAGAATGTGTTTTTGTGATGTGACAGTGTAGCCATTGAGCAGGACACTGTTGTTAATTCCTCTACTTGTCTTCCAAATATTCTCAAGTGATTTTTGACATTCTGGCACCTAAAAATAACCCATCCATGTGTTATCTTTCCAGATTAAATAAGAAAGGAGGGTCTCACCACACCTGCACTGAACTTCAGTTTTGTAGCCAACCTGGCATTTTTTTCCTTTTCCTCTCTTATGAAAATCAATACAAATTTATTTGGCAGCCTATCTGCAGTTTCAACTGTTTCAATTCCAGTATCACCTCTATTTGTCTTTTGGAGTGCATGTTACTATCAATCACTCTTTGTGTGGTTTATAGAATCCCTACAGTGTGGAAACAGGTCATTCAACTCAACAAGTCCACACCGACCCTCAGAAGAGTACCCCACCCAGACCCATTACCCCTCCCCTATTATTCTACATTTTCCATGACTAATGCACCTAGCCTCCACATTCCTGAATACTATGGGGCAATTTAGCATGGCCAATTCCCCTAACCTGCACATCTTTGGACTGTGGGAGGAAACCGGAGCACCCAGAGGAAACCCACGCAGACACGTGGAGAATGTGCAAACTCCACACAAACAGTCACCCAAGACTGGAATCGAACCTGGGTCCCTGGTGCTGTGACGTTAATCTTTGTCAACAAACAGATCGGTGTCAGTTGCTGAGTGTACAAGCTCAATAAATGATCTGGATGTGAAGGTACGAGACATGATTAGTAAGTTTGTGGATAATACAAAATTAGGAGGTGTGGTTGGTAGTGAAAACATGTTATCAAAACTTACAGAAGGATCTTGATCAGATGGGGAAGTGGGCTGAGGACTGGCAAATCTAATTCAACACAGATAAGTGAGGTCAGTCCAAGGTAGGACGTATACAGTAAATGGTAAGATCCTGAAGAGTGTTGTAGAACAGAGGGACCTAGGAGTACAAGTATATAGTTCTTTGAAAGCGGTGTCATAGGTAGACAGGGTGGTGAAGAAGTTATTTAGCATGCTGGCCTTCATTGGTAGAGGCACTGAGTATAGGAGTTGAAATGTTATGTTATTGTTGTATAAGTCTTTGGTGAGGCCGCACTTGGCGTATTTTGTACAGATTTGGTCACCCTGTTATCGGAAAGACATAGTTAAACTGGAAAGAGTGTGAAGAAGATTGGCAAGGATGTTGCCAGGACTAGTAGGCTGGGTTATAGGGAGAGGTTGGCCAGGATAGGACATCATTCCTCGGAACATAAGAGAATAAGGTGAATTGAGGTAAATAAAATCATGAGGGGCATAGATGAGAAGAATGCATATAATCTTTTTCCCAGGGATAGGGGATTGAAAACTAGAGGGCATAGGTTTAAGGTGGACCTGAGGGGCAACATCTTCTCATAGAAAGTGCTGTGTATATGGAATGGGCTGCCAGAAAACGTGTTGACAGAGCAATAGCAACATTTAAAGAAACTTTTGTTTAGGTACATGGACAGGAAGGGTTTAGAGGGAGATGGACCAAATGCAGGCAGTTGGAACTAGCTGAGTGGGCACCAGTTTGAACTGAAGAGACTGTTTCCATGCTAAATTACTCTAGGACTCTATGCTAATAGGTCTGCTGAGTGACCATTGAAATTTTTTGACAATATTTACTGTGACAATGCTATCACGTTATTTTGTCCCAGGCTTGTTTGAAGAGAGGTTGTAAAGGCAGAGGGTCACGTTTAACACTGAAAAGCCAGTGGCCAGTTCTCCCACTTCAGGTTTTTTCTCATTTGTTTTCAGCTGTAGCAATCACAAGGTGTGTGAACCCAGGGGAGTTGCAAGCTTCAGTAAAGAATTCCTGACTTTCTTCTGAAATCTCCCTTTGGATGTTGTTCCCTCCTGCCTGTAAGAACCTGTGTTTGAATTTATCGTTTTGCCAAGGGGTACTTATGGGATGTTATTGTATTGCAACGGTCAATTAGTAATAGTTGTTGAATTAGGTGGTGACTTTTTCCAATAGTTAAGTTATTCTAAATTCTGTTTTCTTTTGTTCATGTTTCAACTGTAGTGTTTCAAAAAATTCTAATTTGCTTAAAACCAAGTGGGTTGACCAAGTGGAACTCCACTTCACATCTGCCTTTAAGATAAGAAAACGTGAGGGTCTAGGCTACCTGCTTAAAATATTTTGAAGGGGTCTGGTCTGGTCCATAATATTACTGTTTTGTGCACCATGAAGTTTCACCTCTTCTTATTTTGCAGATTATTTTCCAGCGCTTCAGGTAGAGAAGTAGTCATGTGGCTGTATGATGCTGTGTTCAGTTGTTATTTATTAATAATAATAATAATTGCATAAGCTTTGATCCATTCAGATTTCACACTGGAAACTGCACATGTCAGGCCAACATGATAACCACCATTTTCGTCGAAATGCTGCACTCAGTAAATCCAGTGATCTGCCTCAAGTGTGAATCTGTACAGTAATACACTTCAGGTATTTTCACCAAGAAACTGCTTTCCTCCAACTGGAGAGGCAAGAACTGAGTTCATATTCACTAGATGATGGGTCAGTCAGTTAAGACTGAGGTGAGGAGACATTTCTTCACTGGACAGTTTTGTGAATCATTTGAATTCTCCAACCCAAAAGTCAGTAGATAATCAGTCAATGAGGATATTGAAGTTTCAGCTGGAGAGAAAGTTTTTGGAGTCTAAGGCAATCAGGAACTGTAGGAGCACATGGCAATTTGATACCGAGGATGGAGTCCATTATGATCTGACTGGATACAAATAGTTGAGGTGCTGCTTGTTATCGTGACATGGCTGCTCTTTCTGAGGTCAAAGGTCCTGTTTTGGTGACGTGGGCGTGTATGGAGAGATGACTGGCTAATTAATAGGAAACAGAGAGTAGGCATAACGAGGGCTTTATTCATTGGCAGGATGTAATGAAGTGATACGCCAGTGCATGAAACTCAACATTTTTCACAATTTATACAAATCATTTGGATGAAGGTTTTCACAGAATGGTTATGACATTTTTTTTTATAGATATTTTTATTGGGAATTTAACATTTTGACAAATTTACAAAAATAAGCAGAATTTTCAAGCACAAACATTAATGGTTATGACATTTGATCAGGACACAAAGATAGATAGAATGCAACGCTGTGAGAAGCTTTAGTATGGAAAGGCAAAATGTGTTAGCACAGAATTGGAGCACTGAAAAGATCATTCCTGTGCTGTATTGTTCTTTGACATCAGGAGGATACAAAAGAGAAGTAGATAGGTTAAATGATGGGGCAAATATTTGGTAAATGCAGTTTAGTATGAGAAAATGGCAGAAAGGATAAAAGAAAGAAATATATCATTTTAGTGGTTAGAAATTGCAGATTTCTAAGATGCAGAAAGATTGGCCCAAGTGTATGAATAACAAAGAGTGATAATAGCCAAACTGCAATTTTCCTCTTGTAAAATCTAGAACTTGGGATCACTGTTGGGAAAATAAAGTATCTTCCTATCGAGGCAGAGATAAGGAAGAATACTTTCTCACAGAAAGACACAATTATTAAGAACTCTCTTCCTCAAGAGGTAATAGAAGCAGAATCATTGTATGTTTTATTAGGCAGTGGTAGATTAGTAAGGAAGGAGCTAGGAACTTATTGGAAGAGACCAGAATATTCAGTCATCAGTTGATACAATCCCTACAGTAGAAGGAGCCCATTTGCCCTATTGACACCGCAAACTTCACACAGACAGTTGCCCAAGACTGGAGTTGAACTTGCATCACTGGTGCTGCTACACCGTATCTGAAAGGATTTTGATAATTGGAAATCAGTGGACAACAAGCACTAAGTTGATACAAAACCCAGGCAGTTTAGTTACATTCAAACATGTGACCCGAACATGATTTGAACACACAGCCTTCTGATGCAGAGTCAGATATGCTGCAATTGCACCGCAAGCTCACACTGATAATATTAGCCATGAACTTAGTCACCTTGCAATAGGAAAAATATTATTAAATTGGAGAGGTTTCAGAAAAGGGTTTGAGTTATATGGATAGGCAGGGACTGAGGGGTGACCTTAGAGAAGTTTATAAATCATGAGGGGCCATTGATAAAGTGAATTGCAAAGGTCTTTTCCCAAAGGTGGGGGAGTTGAAAACTAGGGGGCATAGTTTTAAGGTGGGAGGAGACAGGTTTTCACACAGAGGGTGGTTCATATGTGGAATGAACTGCCAGAGGATGTGGTTGATGCAGGTACAGTTGTCATATTTAAAGACATTTAAAAGGATGGGTACATGAATAGGAAACGTTTAATGGGATATGGGCTGAATGCAGGCAATAGGGACCTGTTTGGTTTGGGAAACTTGGTTGATATGGATGAGTTGGACCGAAGTGTCTGCTTTATGACTCTGTAACTTATTGGATGGTGGATCAGTGATTGAGTGAGCAACTCCTGTCTCCAACTTGTGTGTTCGTCTACTCCATATATTCATACTGGCGATTCGCTTCAAGGGATCTGTGCAAGAACACCTACCAATTGTTTTAACTCCTGCTTCATCACCAATTGCCTTCTTTCTGGCAGTTGAGGATGGAGGATGCATGCACTATAGTTTCAGGATTTATTATTAGACTTTCCAAATCAAGTTTCCCTTCCACAAGTTGATAACATTCAGCAACAAGTCACAATTGCCTGACTGTAATGTTCAACAGTGGAGGGTTTACCCAGCATTCTCCGAGGTGAATGTCCACAATGGGACAGCAGTGCACAGGCGCAGTTCCATATACTACAGGGAGCATGCGCCCAGCGAGTAATGGCGACGGCGAAGGTTTTTTTTCACGGACTCATAAACGGTGAGAATCTGTGGGAGGGGGAAAAAGTATTCTATTTAGTGCGTCGACCGAGAGCTTTCGAGGAAATATTATATAATCATTAAATTTCAAACAGGATAGGGTCCCCTATTTGCACTGGTCGGGGCGGGGGGGGTTGGAATGTTATAGGTCTGTGTGCTAGGCCCTTGTCAACGGTCGCCATCTTTAGCGGGGCAACGGGCAACGTCGCGCGTGTAAGGCCGCCATGTTTGTTGGGGGAGAATGGTCGGATGGTGCATGCGCAGCAGCCATCTCAGTGTCATCTGCAGAGGCTTCCTGAGAGTGGTTTAAAATGGAGCTGAGATAACACCACAGGAAAAAGGAGTTGGCCACTTAGACATTCGAGCCTCCTCCAGCATTCAATAGGAGGACTGCTGATCCGACATTCTTCACGTCCACTTTCCCTGTAACTACTGATTCGCTATAGATCAACAAATGAAGGATATGTAGGTTAGTTTGATCTTAGAGTAGGATAAAAGGCTGGCACAACATTGAGGGCTGAAGGGCCTGTATTCTATGATCTATCTCAGAGTCATATTACATGGAAACAGACCCTTCGGCCCAACACGTGCAGGCCTATCTGGTGTTCTAAAATCATCTACTCCCACTTGCCTGCATTTGGCCTACATCTGTAGAAACCCTTCCTATCCCTGCACCTGTCCAAATGTCTTTTAAATGGGGAATTGTACCAGCCGCTACCAGTTCTCTGGCAGCTCATTCCATTTACTCACCACCCTCAGTGTTTAAAAAGTTGCCTCTCCATCTCTTGTAATTCTTTCCCCTCTCACTTTACGCCCTGTAGTTTTTGACTCCCCTACACTGGGGAAAAGACTTTGGCTGTTCACCTTATCTATGCTTTCGCAAGATAATCCCCTCAGCCTCCTATGCTCCAAGGATAAAAGTCCCAGCCTCTCCTCAAACCCCCCCAGTCTCGGTAACACGCTTGTAAATCTTTAGTAACATCCTTCCTATGGATTAGATTACCGACAGTGTGGAAACAGGTCATTTGGCCCAACAAGTCCACACCGACTCTCTGGAGAGTAACCCACACAGCCACATTCCCCTACCCTACCCTACCCTACATTTACTCCTGACTAATTTTCCACCCAGGCGTGGTCGACGATGCTCTCCACCGCATCTCCTCCACTTCCCGCTCCTTCGCACTTGAGCCCCGCCTTTCCAATCGCCACCAGGACAGAACCCTACTGGTCCTCACCTACCACCCCA
Source organism: Hemiscyllium ocellatum (assembly GCF_020745735.1). NCBI lineage: Eukaryota > Metazoa > Chordata > Chondrichthyes > Orectolobiformes > Hemiscylliidae > Hemiscyllium > Hemiscyllium ocellatum. Next base: position 12,816,765 of record NC_083446.1, read on the forward strand.
CCAACCTCCATATACATCGTATCGTCCGTCGTCATTTCAGCCACCTCCAAACAGACCCCACCACCAGGGATATATTTCCCTCCCCACCCCTATCAGCGTTCCGGAAAGACCACTCCCTCCGTGACTCCCTCGTCAGGTCCACACTCCCCACCAACCCAACCTCCATTCCCAGCACCTTCCCCTGCCGCAAGAAATGCAAAACCTGCGTCCACACCTCCCCCCTTACTTCCCTCCAAGGCCCCAAGGGATCCTTCCATATCCGCTAGAAATTCACCTGCACCTCCACACACATCATTTACTGCAACCGCTGCACCTGATGTGGCCTCCTCTATATTGGGGAGACAGGCCGCCTACTTGCGGAACGTTTCAGAGAACACCTCTGGGACACCCGGACCAACCAACCCAACCACCCCGTGGCTGAATACTTCAACTCCCCCTCCCACTCCACCAAGTACATGCAGGTCCTTGGACTCCTCCATCGCCAGACCATAGCAACACGACGGCTGGAGGAAGAGCGCCTCATCTTCCTCCTAGGAACCCTCCAACCACAAGGGATGAACTCAGACTTCTCCAGTTTGCTCATTTCCCCTTCCCCCACCTTGTCTCAGTCCCAACCCTTGAACTCAGCACTACCTTCCTAACCTGCAATCTTCTTCCTGACCTCTCTGCCCCCACCCCCACTCTGACCTATCACCCTCACCTTGACCTCCTTCCACCTATCGCATTTCCAACACCCCTCTCCCAAGTCCCTCCTCCCTACCTTTTATCTTAGCCTGCTTGCACACTTTCCTCATTCCCGAAGAAGGGCTCATGCCCAAAACGTCGATTCTCCTGCTTCTTGGATGCTGCCTGACCTGCTGCGCTTTTCCAGCAACACATTTTCAGCTCTGATCTCCAGCCCTCACTTTCTCCTGACTAATACAGCTAACATTACGGGCAATTTAGTATGGCCAGTTCACCTAACCTGCACATCTTTGGACTGTGGGAGGAAGCCCACACAGACACAGGGAGAATGTGCAAACTGCACACAGACAGTTGGCCTGAGGCTGGAATCGAACCTTGGTCCCTGGGACTGTGAGGCAACAGCGCTAACCACTGAGCCATCATGCTACCCCCAAAGCAGGATGACCAGAATTATGCCCAGTGGCCTTACCAATATCTTGCACAGCAGTAACATGACATCCCAACTCTTGGAGTCAGTGCTCTCTGACCGATGAGGGCATCCTGTCTACCTGTGAGTCCATTTTCAAGGAACTATGTACCTGCACCTCAAGGTCCCTCTATTCGACAACACTTCCCAAGGCTCTAACATTATTGTGGAGAAAGAAATGGAGGGCAGAGACGTCAGGGAAATAAATACTGATATTTTAAAAGCAGTTCACAGAACTGAAGAGGAAGTGCTGAAGGTCTCAGAAAATTTAAGGTGGATAAATCTCTGGGACCTGATCTAGTGCAACTCAAGACTTTGTGGGAAGTTGGCGAGGAAACTGCAGGGCCCCTTGCAGAAATATTTGTCTCATCTATAACTACAGGTGAGGTGCTGGATGACTGGAGAGTGGCAAATATGCTTCAGTTTAGGAAGAGATACAAGAAGAAGCCTGGGAACTACAGACCTGTGAGTCTGACTTCGGTAGTGGATAGGTTGTTAGAAATGATTCTGAAAGATGGGATTTATATGCATTTGGAAGGCAAGGAATGATTAGAGATAGTCAGCATGGCTTTCAAACATAGAACAATACAGCAGAGTACAGGCCCTTTAGCCCACGATGTTGCACTGAACATTTATCTTAATCTAAGATCAACCTAACCTATGCACCCCTCAATTTACTGCCGTCCATGTGTTGCTTAAATATCCCTAATGTCTCTGACTCTACTACCACTGCTGGCAATGCATTCTACACACCCACCACTCTCCCCGTAAAGAACCTACCTCTGACATCTCCCCATACCTTCCTACAATCACCTTAAAATTATGACCCCTCATGACAGCCATTTCTGCCCTGGGGAAAAGTCTTTGGCTATCTATGCTCTCTTGTACGCCTCCATCAAGTCACCTCTCTTCCTTCTTCTTTCCAGTGTGAAAAGTCTAAGCTCACTCGACCTCTCTTCATAAGATAAATCCTCCAATCCTGGTAAATCTCCTCTGCACCCTCTCTAAAGTATCTACATCCTTCCTATAATGAGGGGACCAGAAATGGACACAATATTCCACATGTGGTCTAACCAGAGTTTTATAGAGCTGCAGCAAAACCTCGTGTCTCTTAAATTCAATCCCCCTGTTAATGAAAGCCAAAACACCATACGCCTTCTTAACAATCCTATCAACTTGGGTGGCAACTTTGAGGGATCTATACACATGAACCTCAAGATCTTGCTGTTCCTCCACACTGCCAAGAATCCTGTATTTAAGTCTGTATTCAGCATTCAAATTTGACCTTCCAAAATGAATCACTTCTCAGGTTGAACTCAATCTGTCACTTCTCAGCCCAGCTCTGCATCCTGACAGTCATGTTGTAGCCTGCAACAGCCCTTGACACGATCTACAACACGGCCGACCTTTGTGTCATCGGCAAACTTACTAATCCACCCTTCCACTTCCTCATCCAAATCATTTATAAAAATTATTAAGAGCACAGGCCCAAGAACAGGTTCCTGCGGACACTACTGGTCACCTATCTCCAGGCGGATTACTTTCCATCCATTACCGCTGGCTGTCATCTTTCGGCCAGTTAATTCTGTATCCAGACAGCCAAGTTCCCCTGTATCCTGTACTTTCTAACTTTTTGAATGACCCTACCATGGAGGACTTTGTCAAATGCAATACTGAAATCCATGTAAACCACATCCACTGCTCAACTTTCATCAACTTGTCCCGTCCTCAAATAACTCATTAAGGCTTGTGAGGCATGATCTGTCCCTCACATAGCCGTGCTGACTATCTTTAATCAAACTATGTTTTTCCAAATAGTCATAAATCCCATCTCTCAGAATCCTTTCTAGTATATTGCTTACCACTGACGTAAGACTGACTGGCCTGTAATTCCCAGGGATTTCCTTTTTCTGCTTTGTGTGAGGAAGACAGTGTCTCACAAACTTAACTGAGTTTTTTTGACGAAGTAAGCCAGAAGATTGGTGAGGGCAGAGCAACAGACATTGTTTACTTGAACTTTGACACGGTTCCACATGGTAGAGTAATGAGTAAAGTTAGGTCACTGGATTCAGGGTGAGCTTGCCAGTTGGATACAAAATTGGTTTAACAGCAGGAGACAGAGGGTGATGGCAGAGGGTTGTTTTTTGACTGGAGGCCTATGACCAGCAGTGGTCCACAATAATTGGTGCTGGATCCACTTTTACTTGTCATTTATATAACAATTTAGATGAAAATATAGAACGGATCTGATTTGATTTTATTCATTATTGTATGTACCTAAGTACAGTGAAAAGCTTTGTTTGTGAACAGTACAGGAGATCATAGTAGGCAAAGACATACAGATCATAGGGTGCTTGGACAGAGTGAGGAATACAGGTTACACTGCACAAAGGGTGTGTGAAGCAAGATCAGTATTATCAAGATCAACATTATTTGAAGTTAGGAAGAAAGGGTGTCGTTGTATCTTCTTGACCATCACATCTATGTGGGGATTATCGTCACTTCTCAGAACATGATACTCTCAACCTCCGCACCGTTGATGTAGATGGACTAAGTAAGTTTGGAAATGACAACAAGATTGTGGTATAGTGGACAGTGAAGAAGGTTATCCAGGATTACAAATAGCTCTTGATTAGTTGGGTCAATGGGCTGAAGAGTGGCAGATGGAGTTTAATTTGGATAAATGAACTATTGCATTTTGGTGATACAAACAAGATCAGAACTTTTTAAATTAAAAATAGGGCTTTGGGTAGTTGTGGAACAGAAAGACTTAGGGGTTCAGGTACATAATTCTTTGAAGGTTTGTATCACATTAAGAAGGCTTCCAGCACGCTTTAATTGCTCAGATGTTTGAGTATAGGAGTTGGGACATTATGTTGAGGTTCCCAACTCAGGCGACTGTCTGTGTGGAGTTTGCACATTCTCTACGTGTCTGTGCGGGTTTCCTCCCACAGTCCAAAGATGTGCGGGTCAGGTGAATTGGCCATGCTAAATTGCCTGTAGTGTTAGGTAAGGGGTAAATGTAGGGGTATGGGTAGGGTGCGCTTCGGCGGGGTCGGTGTGGACTTGTTGGGCCGAAGGGCCTGTTTCCACACTGTGAGTAATCTAATCTAATCTTGTACAGGACCTTGGTGATGCCTCTTCTGGATATTGTGGCCAGTTCTGGTTGTCCTGTTATAGGAAGGATGTAATTAAATCAGAAGAGATTTACCAGGATCTCGCCGGAAATGGAAGGTTTGAATTATAAGGAGAGACTGGATAGGCACAGGAGGTTGAGAGGTGATCTTATAAAAGTTTATAAGATCATGAGGGGTATAGATAAGGTGAATGGAGGTGTCTTCTACTTAGGAAGGAGGGTTTCAAGACTCAGGCATATTTTTTAGGTGAGACGAGAAAGATTTACACAGAGTGGTTCATGTGTGAAATGAATCTCTAGAAGTAGTGCATGTGAGTAAATTTACAATGTTTAAAAGTGATTTAGATAAATACATGACTAACAAATGTTTGGAGGAATATGGGCCAAGTGCAGGCAGCAGGGACTAGTTTAGTTTAGGATTATGGTCAGCATGGACTGGTTGGACTGAAGGGTCTGTTTCCATTCTGTATGACTCAATGACTCTATTAATTGATCAATTGGGGAAGTGGGTTGAGAAATGGCAAAAGAATTTAATATAGATAAATGTTAGGTCTTCCATTTTGGAAAGTCAAATCAAAGCAGGAGTTTCATGGTGATTGGTAGAGCCTTAAGGAGTGTCGTGGGATCGAGGGGTCTTGAAGTTCAGGTGCATGGTTTTCTGAAAATGGAGTCCCAGATAGACAGGGCGGTGAAGAAGGCTTTTGGCACACTGGCCTTCATCAGACATGAGTATAGAAGTTGGGAAGTTATATTGCAGTTGTACAGGACATTGGTGAAGCCATACTTGGAGTATTGTGTTCAGTTTTGGTCACCTTGTGAAATAGTGATGAAGAAATTTACAAGGATGCTGCCTGGACTCAATAGTCTGAGTTATAGGGAGAGATTGGACAAGCTGGGATTTTCTTCTTTAGAGTGTAGGAGACCGAAGGGGGACCTTACAGAGGTGTATAAGATCATGTGAGGCATCTATTTAAGGTTAGAGGGGAGCCAATAAAAGGGAACCTGAGGGGAATCTTTTTTACACAGATGGTGGTACGCATGTGGAATGAGCTGGCAGCGGAAGTGGTTGAGACGGGTCCATTAACAACATTTAAAAGGCATTTGGACAAATACATGGATAGGAAAGGATTAGAAGGATATAGACCAAGTTTGGGCCAAAGGGCCTGTCTCCATGCTGTGGGAAGGGCAATGGAGCCAGTGGCAAGACAATGGAGTTGATCTTTCCAATATTTAAATGGAGAAAATTTCTGCTCATGCAGCATTGGATGTCAGACAAGTCAGGCTAGTGTGAGACTTGGAGGGGAACCTGGAGGTGATGATGTTCACGTCCACCTGTTACCCTGGTACTTCTATGATGTGGAGGTGGCAGTGTTGGACTGGGGTGGACAATGTCAGAAGTCACATGACACCAGGTTTTAGTCAGAACAGGTTTACAGAACAACCTTGATTATCCGAACGAGATGGACGGGGAATATTTTGTTCGGATAACTGATCTGATTGTAAACAAAGGAAGCCATACTGAACATAAAATGTTAAAAAAGCATGTTTACAGTTTTTATTTCATTCACTCAATAAAATGTGTACAAACACTGGATATTGCTTAAAAATTCATGACATGTTACAAATAAAATCACTTCTTGTGTAAATAAAATTCATTGAGGTAGGGGCCAAATCTTCAAATATTCCTGAAGCACTCTACATATGTCTGGAGGAGACTTGAGGATCTAATGCTGTGCGCTACCAGAGTTTGTTTAAATCTATAATTTTATGAGTCTGCTATTTAAACAAACTAATCTTCGCGTTCTGCAAATTATAGATTTTCAAGTGCTTTGTTCAGAAGTATCTTGGTATTTTAGCAGCAGGAAATAATACTAAAGCAACATTTCAGTCTGCAAGGAGCAAATTGCACAAATCCAGTTAAACTGAGAGGGAGGAAACCCTCACCATCACAGAAGTATGGAAATCCCAGCATTAAACAAGGTCCTCAACACCTTCTAAAATCACAAGAGCATTTGTCAGTTTCTTCTGAACTCAGTGTCTGGAAGAAAGACAGAAGCACCACCTCACTCATGCGTTTACTTCCTCTGCCTTTTTTTTCATGAACAGCCTGCTAAAGTGACTGGAATAAAGCACTTACTTTTGTAAAGGGCTACGTAACTAACCCTTATGTAAAAAATATCCAGTCGCTTTTGCTTGAGTTGCTTGTGTTTCTTTGTTTTTGCAGCGTTTTCACATGTTCTTCAGTACAGGTAATCCAAATTCATTTTTAATCATTGTAAACAAAAGACACAAACGTCGCACCATTGTCGGTAACACCTCTTTGATGGAATGTTTTTATGGGACCTTGAGATCTTGTTCAGAAAACTGAGGTTGTTCTGTATTTGAAATCACAAACTTTCAGAGCATGCTCCTTTGTCAGGTGAAGCCATGTTAGAACAGTGCTCCAAAAGCTTGTGATTTGAAATAAACCCGTTGAACTATAACCTGGTGCTATGTGATTTCTGACCTGGACCTTCTCAGTGGTGAACTTTGGTAATTTGAAAGATTCTACAAACATTTTGGTCAAGTTATAGATATCTAAAATCCCACTCCTTTTCCCCTGACCTCTCTCCTTCCACACAGCGTCTTGTTTAGATTCATATTGGGTAACCCTGAAGGATATCAATTGACTAAGTGCAACAATTCAGCAGCTTTCATGTTAGTTTTTCCTTATGCCAGTTCGATAAATGACTGGGCTCATTCAGTTCAACTTCATAACCTGGCTTTGTTTTCATAGGCTTCTCTCAATCCCTTTTGTTTTAAAACAATTCCACAGCAGAGGGGAGGATTTGGAGTGGGGTTGAAATCCAATGAAGTCACCTGACTTATCACAACTTGAATCTCATCAGTCTTCGAAAATGGAGGGAAAAAGCACTGTTCAGAGTGGGGAGAAACTGTACTCATGTTGTGTGTGTGGACGAAGCTTTAGCCAATCAGCTGGCCTGTCAAGACACAAGCGCAGTCACACTGGAGAGAAACCATGGAAATGTAGGGACTGTGGGAAGGGATTCGGTTACCCGTCTGAGCTGGAAACACATCGGCGCACTCACACTGGGGAGAAGCCGTTCACATGCTTGGACTGTGGGAAGGGATTCACTCGGCCATCAAATCTGCTGACACATCAGCGTGTTCACACCGGGGAGATGCCGTTTGCCTGCTCCAAGTGCGGGAAGGGATTCATTGATTCATCAAACCTACTGAAACACCAGCGGGTTCACACTGGGGAGAGGCCGTTCACCTGCTCTAAGTGCGGGAAGGGATTCACTCATTCATCCACTCTTCTGCGGCACCAGCGAGTTCATACCGACAAGAGACCTTTTAAATGTCTGGACTGTGGGAAGTACTACAAAAGTTCTGGGGAACTGATGTACCATCAGCGTGTTCACACTGATGAGAGACCTTTTAAATGCGCAGACTGTGGGAAGTGTTTTAAAAGTTCCTGGGAACTGATGTCCCATCAACGTGTTCACACTGACGAGAGACCATTCAGGTGCTCCCACTGTATGGCTGGATTTTTGCGTTCATCTGACCTTGCTGTACACCAGCGCATTCACACGGGCGAGAGACCGTTCACCTGCTCCGAGTGTGGGAAGGGATTCAGCCAGTCATCTACCCTGTTAACACACCAGCGGGTTCACACTGATGAGAAACCTTATAAATGCCTAGCTTGCAGGAAGTGTTATAAAAGTTCCTGGGAACTAAGATGCCATCAACGTGTTCACACCAATGAGAGACCGTTCAGGTGCACTCACTGCAGCGCTAGGTTCAGACGATCATGTCAACTCACTGTACATCAGAGAATTCACACTGGGGAGAGGCCGTTTACCTGCTCCGAGTGTGGGAAAACATTCACTCAGTCATCCCACCTGCAGAAACACCAACAAGTTCATAAGTATCCACAGTGATTGGATTTCATTGTTAATCACATCTAGGACTGAATTATGTTCACTGTGGTCTGTTTTTGCTGATGTTAATAAACTCCATTGCAGTGATACTGATTAATAAAAAGATTAAAAGTCAAATAAAATCAGCCTTGTGTTAAACACTGTAATAAGAATCATACAGCACAGAAACTGACCCTTTGGTCCAACTCATCCATGCTGACCAAGTTTCCCAAACTAGTCCCACTTGCCTGTGTTTGGCCCATATTCCTCATAACCTTTCCTATTCATTTATCTTTTTAAGTATCTATTAAATGTTGCAACTGTACCTGCATCTACCACTTCCTCAGCCATTCATTCCACATATAAACTACCCTCTTCTCACGTTAAAAATATGCGCCTAGTTTTTCCCCTCAGGAAATTACTTTTGAAGAATTTTATGAAACTGTACAAAATACAAACCACCAGTGAATAATAAACAGCCATTTATAGGGGATGAGGTAGCAATGCCAAACCCACCGTACAACCAATTTGACGGAAAATGCGGATGAAAAATGACCTTTTCAATTCACCTTATCTCTACCCCTCATTATTTTATACACCTTTATACGATCACCCCTCAGCCTCCTATATTCCAGTTAGAAACAAAAATCCCAGTCTATCCATATAACTCAAACCCTCCATTCTCGGTAACATCCTAGTAAATCTTTTCTATACCTCTCCAATTTAACAATATCCTTGCTATAGAGGGAATTGTACAGCAATTGTACACACCACAAAAGTGGCCGTGGCCTCAACGTCCCAACTCCTGTAAATCGATGGTCTGAGCACTAAACACCTCCTTAACTATTCCCAAAGTTCTAAATCCCCATCCACACATTCTCACTTCTCCTTGTGCCAAAATCAAAACCCATCACACTAACTCAACTATTTATTTCCCTGAAATCCATTTTCTGACCGTCTCTCTGAGTATGCAGTGCTCAAGCTCCCATACACAAGGAGAATATAAAAGAATCATTTTTGCTCCTAGGCACCAGGACTCCAGAACACCAACAAGTGTCTTTTTTTTTTAGAATAGCACCATAAAATTATAAATCATGGAAAGAGTCCATTCGGCCCATCCAGTCAACAATTTGCCAACCCCCCCCCCCCCCGCCATCCTAATCCCACTTCTTAGCTCTTGTTTCATAGCCCTGTGGCCTCTGACATTTTCAAGAGTGCATCGAAATCCATTTTAAAATATGATGAGGCTTTCTTTCAGTCTTTCAGACACTGAGTTCCAGAGCCCCACTAGCCTGAGTGAAAACAATATTCTTTCTAAAGGTATCACTTCTTCCCCTAAATATGTGGCCCTTGTAACAGGTCTTCTGCCAAAGAGAGGGGCTCCTTCCTATCCACTCTATTCAAAATGCGTCATCATTTCATACATTTCACTGAGTTCTCCCCTCAGCCTAGTCTATTCCAAAGAAAACATCTCCAACTGTCCAATCGTTCCTCACTATTACAAACTTTCAGGCACACCACCTAAGGTGCAGTCACATTATACCACAGAAAGCATCCTCGCCGTATACATCGCAGCTTGGAATGGCAACCGCTCTTCCTAAGACCACAAGAAACTACAGGGAGTTGGGAACATAGCCCAGTCCATCACACAAACTAGCCTCCCACCCATTAGCTTCATCTATAGTTTCCACTGCTTCAGGAAAGCAACCAACATGATCAAAGACCTCTCTGACCCTTGTTATACTCTCTTCCACCCACTTCTGTTAGGTAGAAGATACAAAAAATTGGATACACAATGGATTCAAGAACTACTTAAACCTGTTGTTAACAGACTTTTGAATGGACTTCTTTATTGTTAATCTCTCTCTGCACCTTCTTGGCAGCTGTAACATTGTATTCTGCGCTAGGTTCTGTTACCCTGATGCACAGTATGATCTACCTGTAGATTTTCTCTTTTCTCTGTACACCTGACAGTAATAAATCAAATCCTTCCTGTATGGTAATCAGTGCTCTAGCTGTGACCTAACTGGTAATGCATACAGTTAAAATACAACCTTCCTGTTCTTACATTCCTCATCTTGGCTAAATAGGTAAAAAAAACCTGTGTTCTTTCTTAATTGTTACTCTCCAGTTGTGGTATGTTCAGAGGTCAATTAACATAAACTCCAAGATAGTTGCAGGTAGATAAGATAGTGAAGAAGGCATTTGGTATGCTTTCCTTTATTGGTCAGGGTATTGAGTGCAGGAGTTGGGAGGTCATGTTGCGGCTGTACAGGACATTGGTTAGGCCACTTTTGGAATGTTGCGTGCAATTTTGGTCTCCCTACTAACGGAAGGATGTTGTGAAACTTGAAAGGGTTCAGAAAAGATTTACAATGATGTTGCCAGGGTTGGAGGATTTGAGCTAAAGGGAGAGGTTGGGTAGGCTGGGGCTGTTTTCCCTGGAGCGTCGGAGGCTGAGGGGTGACCTTATAGAGGTTTATAAAATCATGAGGGGCATGGATAGGATAAATAGATAAGGTTTCTTCCCAGAACTAGAGGGCATAGGTTTAGGATGAGAGGGGAAAGATATAAAAAGGACCGAAGGGGCAACTTTTTCACGCAGAGGATGGTGCGTGTATGGAATGAGCTGCCAGAGGAAGTGGTGAAGGCAAGTACGATTACAACATTTAAAAGGCATCTCGATGAGTATTACGAAGAAGGGGGGTTTGGAAGGATATGGCTCGGGTGCTGACAGATGGGACTAGATTGGGTTGGGCTATCTAGTCAGCATGGACGGGTTGAACCAAACAGTCTGTTTCCATGCTGTACATCTCTATGAATTTATATTCCTTTTCGAGCATAATTCCCAGAATCCTACCATTTACCGTAGAATTCCAGCACAGACAAATGTTCCCTGTGCTAAATATTCAGTGTAATTTTACGTCAATCCTTTTAAAGCTTATTAGAAGCATATAATTTATAGACAATAAACTCAATATTGATCAGAGTCACTCGATATGATTGGCCTTGTATGTCAAAATAGAAATGTTTGTCGCGTGTGTTGACTGGCCTTCAACATATCATCCAAGCTGATGAGAGACAAGGACAGCCACATAAAGGAGAACTGTGGAAACATATAACTGGTACTTGGGTGGCTCAGTGGTTAGCACTGCTGCCTCACAATGCCAAGGACCTGGGTTGGATTGTCTGTATGGAGTTTGCACATTCTCTCTGTGTCTGCATGGGTTTTCTCCAGGTGCTCCGATTTCCTCCCACTGTCCAAAGATGCACAGGTTAGGTGGATTGGCCATGGTGAATTGCCCATGTATGGCAAGCTAGGTGGATTTCCCATGGGAAATGCAAGGTTTCAAGGATAGGACAGGGTGTGGGTCTGGTTGGGATGCTTTTTGGAGGGTCAGTGTGAACTTGATGCGTTGAATGGCCTGTTTTCACACTGTAGGGAATCTATTTATACATATGTGCAACAGGGAAAGAACATTGTCTTCTGAGGAGATGTTAGAGAGGCTGGGCCTTTATCTATTGATATTTAGAAAAAAATGAGACATACAAGATCCAAGGGTGGAAGTTGAAAGCATGTTCTCCTTTGTGAAAGGCACACTGTACACATAAAAGTAGCTGGAGATCCCATATCTGGTCTTGTGAAACTTTGCCCTGTCACCTGACATTCCTCTTGATGTAGGAGCAGAATTAGGCCATTTGGTCCATCATATTTCCTCTGCTGTTCAATGAGATCATAGCTGATCTGACAATCTTTAACTCCACTTTCTTGTCTTCTCCCCATAACCCTTGATTTGCTTTCTGATTAAAAATCTGTCTATCTCAGCCTTTATTATACTTAATGACCCAGCCTCTACAGTCCTCTGTTGTAAAGAATTCCACAGATTCATTCACAGCAGAGAAAAATATTCTTCTCCCTTTGACTTAAATGGACAATCTCTTATTCTGAGATTCTGCCCTCTGGTCCTCTGAAACAACCTCAAGTCCCTTATATGTTTCAATAAGGTTGCCTCTCATTCTAGTGAATGCCAGTGAATACAACTGATGGGCTGTTCTGATCTGTTCACTTCCTGTCCCAATTCCAGACACATCACTTTATTTCCTGCTAAGCCTACCCATGTACCTGGTCATAAATTCACAATGAGTTTGCAATTTATACTGCAGAATTGGCACAACCTCCTCAGTTCAGCAGTAGCATCTATAATATGTATCAAAAGCAAATAGATGATGCTGAACTTGCATAAGACACTAAGCTGGAGTATTGTGTACAGTTCTGGGTGCCACACTGCAGGAAAAATTGTGACTGCATTGGACAAAATGCAGATGAAACAAGAATGAAGTAAGAAAACCGTTTTCACTCAGTGAGCAGTTGAAAGCCACTGCCCAGAGGTATGATGTTTGATTGAGGCATTCAAGAGGGTATTGGATGATGTTTTGGATAAAAATAAAGTGTAAGGGCATGGGGAAAAAGCAGAAGATTGGCATTAGGTAATGATGCTCATTTAACAAGTCTGTAGAGGTATAATGAGCTGAAAGGCTGCCTTCCAAACCCTAACACTTCTGTGACTCTTTAATGCTCCAGCTCCCCGTGTCTGTGAGATTTACAGCAGATCTGGAACAATAGGGAAATGGGGCCATTCTGAAGGACAAAGGCTGAAATAGCTGACCCTCCATCCATTTCAAAGATGTGGTCAGATAAATTGGCCATGCTAAATTGCCTATAATGTCCAGGGATGTGTATGTCAGGTGGATTAGCCAAGGGAAAATGTAACCGTTAAAGGCATAGGGTGGGAGTGGGTTTGGGTAGGATGTTTTTCAGAAAGTTGGTGTGGACTCAATGGGTGAGTGGCCTGTTTCCACACTGTAAGGATGCTATTGATTCAAAAGAGAGTTGGGTCTAGGCCTGGTCCTACTCTCCCTTGATGAATAAAGCTCTGTTTTATTTAATATTGATCACTCTCTGCACTTCTCGGCAGCTGTAACATAGTATCCTGCACTCTGTTTTGTTACCCTGATGCACTTGTTCAGTATTATCTGCCTGTAAATCATGGAAGAAAACACTTTTCACAGTACTTTGGTACTCGTGACAACAATAAATCAAATCAAATTTGGAAACCTTATTTGTGTCAAACTGCTGGAGAAAACTCAACCTTTCTGTTTGTGGCTTTAAACAGATGAAATCCTGTGGGACCAGACCAAACTTTTCCACATTTGTACACTTTCATGAGCAAGGAAAGGCCGTCTAGGCTTGGAGAGCTGAGACTTATAACTGAAGAGAGGAGGAAATGAAAAGTGAATATTCAGTATTATAACATCAATTAGTCTCCCCTTATCAAAGTGAAACTAAAAGACTGACAGAATTATAACTGATTTATGACTTAAATTGGGATTTTTTAAGTTTCAACCCAGTTGAGATAACTAACGTCAGCAATAATAAATACAAACCATCAAAAGGAAGATCGTTCAGTCCTGGATATAATTAACAGCAGGAATAACAACATGTATTTATATAGCACCTTCAAAAACATCCCAAGGTGCTCCACAGGAACAGTATCTAAGAAACCTCCATGCAAGTCCCAGAAAGACATATTAGACCCATTGAGAGTACCCTGTTATTCCAAGACTATCTCAGCTGATCAGATGCCTTTTACACATCCCCTCCTCATAATTCTGTATGACACTGATAATCAGAAATCTATCTTAAACATATTCAAAGACTGAGCCTCCACAGCCCTCTGTTGTACTCAATTGCAAAGGTTCTCAACTGGCAGAGTGAAAACAAATTCTCCTTATCTCACACTAGTAACACCACTCCCTCCTTTATTTTTAAATTGGTTTCAGGCTCACTGAAAAGGGAAACATCTTCCCTCTCTATCCCTTTAAGTATTTTCTAAGTTTCAATGAGATCACCTCTCAATACACGTCCAGTTTGCTTAATCTTGCTTCACACGACAGCTCTGCCAGCCTGAGAACAAGAAAAGGTGATAACATATTTCCCGAGATAATGAGAATAAAACTACACACAGTATTCCAGGTGTGGTTTAAAAAAGCTTCTGTACAAGTGATACTGCTCCTGTACTCAAATCCTCATGCAATAAAGGCTACCATTCTATAGCTTTCTTAATAGCCTGCTACACTTACATATTACTCTTAATTATTTACTAACAGGGACACTAAAGACCTTGTAGAATGCTCCACACAGAATCACAGCATGGAAACAGAACCTTCAACCAGTCCATGCAGAACATGATCCCAAACTAAACTAGTCCCACCCCCCTCTGCCCTGGCCTACATCCCTCCAAACATTTCTTATTCATGTTCTTAACCAAATGTCTTTTAAACATTGTAACTGTGCCCACATCCACTACTTCCTCAGGTGGTTCATTCCATAAATAAACCACCCCAGGTAAAAAAAAATTGCCCCTCGTCTTTTCTAAATATCTCTCCTCTCACCTTAAAAATATAACCCTAGTGTTGAAAATTCCCCTCCTAGGGAAGGTACACCTTCCTTTAACCTTATCCATACCCCTCATGATTTTCTAAACCTCTTTAAGGTCATCTCTCAACTTTCTGTGCTCGAATAAAAAGTCCCAGTCTATCCAGCCTTTCTTTTTAAATCATACCCAGCATCTGTTCCTCCTAGCAAAGTGGATGACCTCACATTTCACATTATGTTCCATCTGCTAAGTTCCTGTCAAAAAAACTCCTGAAGCCACTTAACATTCTCCTCACCACACATTTGCCTTTTAAAATATTTGCCAATTTGGAAACATTACACTTTGTCCCCAACTCCAAATCACTGATATATATATATATATATGATCGCTCATCACTGATCAGTGATCAGACCTTAAGTACCGATCTTTGCAATACTCCACCAATCACAAACTGCCAATGGGAGGTTGATGGATTTATTTCTAATCTCTGTTTTCTATCTGTTGGCCAATTCTTAATGCATGCCAGTACAACACAGCACAGTGGCTCACTGGTTATCACTGATGCCTCACAGTGCCGAGGTTCAATATGACCCTTGAGTGACAGTCTGTATAGACATTTTATGTTCTCCCTGTGCCTGCGTGGGTTTCCTCCTGGTGCTCCAGTTTCCTCGCACAATCCAAAGATGTGCAGGTTCGGTGGATTGGCCATGATAAATTGCCACAAATGTCCAGAGATGTGTAGGTTAGGTGGAGAAGCCATGGGAAATACAGAGTTGTGGGGATGGGCTAGACGCTCTTCAGAGAGTTGGTGCAGATTCAATGGGCCGAATGGCCTGCTTCAACCGGATTACTTATAATTCCATTTTAATTTTTCTAACTAACCTCCTGTGAGGACAATCAAAAGCCTTCTGAAAATGTAAATATATTACATACAACAACTCTCCTTTATCAGTTTTGTTAGCAAGCTGTCCATTCCAGTCCCATTGAGGTGTAACCTATCCAGGTTGTCCAGGTCTCACTGCCTCACAACTGGTCACAATTGCTCAGAAACCTGATGCTCTCCCTCCTACACCTGTTCCACTGCCACAAGTGCAATTGTTCGATCTTCCTGTTCTTATATTCATTAAGCACTGAGAGCACTCCTGAGCTTACTGCTCTTGAGAGCCTCCTATTTAATTTCTTGATCATAATTATTGGTTTTCTAATGTTCAGAGAAAATGTACAGAAACCCCCTCTTGAGCTGATCTTCGTGGGTGCTGTGAAAATGTTGATGTGTTTTGAACACCAATTCACCCACAATGCAAATCAGAACCCTTATACTTCTCCCTACTCCGCTCTCCAATGTAATCAGCAATTAGCTGATTGGCGGGTGGGATGGTGGCACAGTGGTTAGCACTGTTGCCTCACAGTGCCAGAAACCTGGGTTCAATTCCCACCTCAGGCGACTGACTGTGTGGAATTTGCACATTCTCCTTGTGTATGCGTGGGTTTGCTCCAGTTTCCTCCCACAGTCCAAAAATATGCAGGTTAGTGAATTGGCCATGCTAAATCGCCCGTAGTGTTAGGTGAAGGGGTAAATATAGGGGAATGGGTCTGGGTGGGTTGCGGGTCGGTGTGGACTTGATGGGCTGAAGGGTCTGTTTTCACACTGTTAAGTAATGTAATCTTATGCCTATTTACCAAATATATAAATCAGATAGGACTGGGTGATTTCTAAAACAAGTAAAACACAAATCCAAGGATCGACTTAACTTCAATGAAGTGGCTATGTTCAATCTTCTTTTGAGCTTCGGAGGCTGAGGGGTGACCTTATTTAGAGATTTATAAAATCATGAGGGGCATAGATGGTGTAAATAGACATGGTCTTTTCCCTGAGGTGGGGGAATCAAAACTAGAGGGCAAATATTATTCGCCTCCAAACCCGCCACTCATGTGAACCATCTTCTACTTGTTGCTCCAGGGTGGCTGCTGTTCCACTGTACCTCTTAGAGAGAGAGAGACACAGAGAGAGGCGATTATAAGACCAGGAACTGATAGCTCTGGATCAGGGTCTGGCTTCACAGTGCTCCCAATACCACCTGGGCCAGCTACAAGCTCCATTGCATCCTCCATATGCTGGAGAGGCAACAACGCTTTTGGTCAGACCACATTTGGAGAATTGTGCGCAGTTTTGGGCCCCATATTTCAGGAAGGATGTACTGGCCTTGAAGCATGTTCAGACGAGATTCCCGAGAATAGTCCCAGTAATGAAAAGCTTAACATATGAGGAATGTTTGAGTCTATACTTGACGAAATTCAAAAGGATGTGAAGGTATTTAATTGAATCATACAGAATAGTGAATGGCCTGGACAGAGTAGATGTTGAGAAGATGTTTCCACTGGTAGAAGAGACTAGGGCCCAAGGGCATAGCCTTAGAGTAAAGGGAAGACCTTTTAGAACAGAGACCACGAGAAATTTCTTTAGCCAGTGAGTGGTGAACCTATGGAATTCATCGCCACAGAAGGTTGTGGTAGCCAAGTCATTAAGACTGAGATAGATAAGTTCTTAAGTATCAAAGGGATCACGGGTTATGGGGAGAAAGCAGGAATGGGGCTGAGAAACTTATCAGCCATGATTGAATGGCAGAGCAGACTCAATGGGCTGAATGGTCTAATTTCTGCTCCAATGTCTTATGCTCTAACAGTGGGCGGTGGTGACCGAGAGATATTATTGCCATCTATTAATCCAGAGAGAAAAGTAACAAAGAAATGCAGATGTTGGAAATCAGAAACAAAAGTCAGAAAACTACTGGAAAAAACTCAGCTGGTCTGGCAGCATCTGTTTTATATAGCATCCACGGTTCTTTGCTTTTTATCCTCCAATCTTTTCCTGGCTACAATAATTTGTGAAGAAGGGTCTGTGGACCTGAAGCGTTAACTCTCTAATATAAAAGCAAATTACTGCGGATGCTGGAATCTGAAACCAAAAAGAGAAAATGCTGGAAAATCTCAGCAAGTCTTGCAGCATCTGTAAGGAGAGAAAAGAGCTGACGTTTCGAGTCTAACTGATCCTTTGTCAAAGCTAAAAAAAAAGGAGAAATAGGGAGGTAATTATACTAGGCTGAGAGAAGGTGAGTCATGGATCCAGAAGCAAAGGTGATAATGACAGTGCATAGAGAAATTATAGGGAGATTAGGAGCAGTGAATGACCAAGGCTGAAGCCAGTGTTATGTGACAAAATATGTGGGGATGGGTGAAGCAGAGGCAAAATGGAAAACAGGGGAGAAGGATAGCAAAGGGGGAAGAGGAGAGGAAAAAGGTGATGAGAGAGTGGGGACCGAGAAAAAGAGAGACAATCAAGAAATATGAGGTACAGAACAGTGAAAGAAATATATACAAAAAAAATAAAATTATGGAGCAGAATGAAAACAGAGGGATCGAGATGGGATAATCATCTGAAGTTGTTGAATTCAATGTTGAGACCGGCAAGCTGTAATGAGCCTAGTCGGAAGATGAGTTACTGTTCCTCCAGTTTGTGATGAGCTTCACTGGAACATTGCAGCAGGCCAAGGACAGACATGTGGGCATGGGAGCAGGATTATGTGTTGAAGTGGCAAGCCACGGGAAGGTCCGGGACCTGATTGCGTACAGACCGAAGGTGCTCAGCAAAGTGATCACCCAGTCGGCGTTTTGACTCTCCAATATAGAGGAGACCACATTGTGAGCAACAAATGCAATAGACCAAATTGAAAGAGGTACAAGTGAAACGCTGCTTAATCTGCAGATGCTACCAGACCTGCTGAGTATGAACCCAGAGACCCAGGTGATATTCCGGGTACCGAGTTCAAATCCTACCATGGCAAGTAGTGGAATTTGAATTCAATATAAAGGTTAGAACTAAGAGCCTGTGACCATTATCAATTGTCTGAAAAATCCATCAGCTTCACTGAATTCCTTTAGGGAAGGCATTATTTACTAGGTCTGGCTGACACATGATTTCAGACCCAAAGAAATGTAACTGACTCTTTAACCTCTGAGAAATTTGAAATGGATATTCAAGTTTTGCCTGTGCATGGACAATCACATCCCTACAGAATGTTCACAAATAGATGTGATTGACGGCAGTATAGACCAATAGACGTGGCGGGTGGCACCGGAACACGCTGAACCAACCAATCAGAATGAAGTGCATTTGCCTTCCGCCTGCCAACTGAATCTGCATGTTATTCGTAAGAGAATCCTGAGCTTGGACTCCTAAGTCTCTTTGTCCTTCAGATTTCCAAAGTTTTTCTCCATTTAGAAAATAGTCCATGCTTCCATTCTTCCTAGCAAAGTGCGTAACCTCACACTTGCCCACACTGTATTCCATCTGTCGCTTCTTTTCCCTCTCTCCTTGTCTGTCCAAGTCCTTCTGCAGACTCCCACTTCTTTAACAGTCCTGCCCCTCCACCTATCTTGGTGTCATCTACAAACATAGTCATGATGACCTCAGTTCTTTCATTCAGATTGTGAATGCCAAATAGGTGAATAAATGTGGTCGCAAAACCAAACCTTGCGATCCACCACTTGTCACCAGCTGCCATCCTGAAAAAGACTTCTTCATTCCCACCCTCTCTGCCTTCTGCAAGTCAACCATTCCTTACCCATTACCTTGCCCCGAACACCATGGGCTCATATCTTATTTAGCAGCCACCTTTGCAGCCTAAATTACTCTAGTCATTTCCTAAAGATCACAACCAATGCCTCCACAATCTCCTCAGCCCTCTCCTTCAGAATACTGGGGTGTAGCCCATCTCATCTGGGTGATTTAGCCACATTCAAACATTTCAGTTTCCTCAGCACATTCTCCTTCGTGATGGCCACTGCACTCACCACTGCCCCATGATTCTTCTGAAGCTCTGGTATATTACTGTTGTCTTCCACCATGAAGACTAATGCAAAGTACCTATTCAGTTCCTCCAACATTTCTTTGTTTCCCATTACTACTTTTAGAGCCCTGTAGTACAGAGACAGCCCCATCACCCAAGCTGGTCCAAGCTGACCAAAATGTCTATCCACGCTACCCCCTTTCCCTGCACTTTGCCCATATCCTCCTTAACCTTTCCTATCAATGTATTTGTCCAAATACCTTTTAAATGTTGTTGATGTACCCAACACAACCAATTCTTCTGGCATATCATTCCATATACGTACCACCTTGTGTGTAAACAAAAGTTGCTCCTTGGGTTCCCTTTTATTCATTCCCCTGTTACTTTAGACTGATGCCCTCTAGTCCTCAATTCCCCAACCCTGGGAAAAAAAGACAGTACATTCACCCTATCCATGCCTCAGATTATCTTATACACCTCTGTAAGATCCCCCTTGGTCTCCCACACTCTAACGATAGAAGTCCTAGCTTGTCCAATGTCTCCCTATAACTCAGATCCTTGAGTCCTGGCGACATCCTTGTAAATTTATTGTGCACTCTTTCCAATTTAATAACATCTTTCCTATAGCAAGGTGACCAAAACTGAACACAATACTCCAAGTGTGGTCTCACCAATGTCCTTTACAACTGCAACATACCTTCCATACCCAATGCCCTGACTGATGAAGGCCAGTGTGCCAAAAGCCTTCTTTCTTGCCCTGTCTACCTGGGACTCCACTTTCAGAGAACCATGCCCCTGAACTCCAAGGTCCCTCTGTTCCATACGCTCCTTAAGGCCCTACCATTCACCATGAAACTCCTATCTTGATTTGACTCTCCAAGATGCAAGACCTCACACTTATCTCTAGTAAATTACATTTGCCAATTCTCAGCCAACTTCCCCAACTGATCAAGATCCTGGTGCAATTTATGATGCAACTTTCCTCACTGTAACCAAACCAATTTTGTATCTAATAAGACAGTTCCCCCTGCATTCCATGTGATCTAACCTTCCGGAGCAGCTTACCATGTGGAACCTTATCAAAGGCCTTTGAAATGAAATCCATACAGACTACGTCTAATGCCTGCCCTCATCAGTCCTCCTGGTCACTTAATCAAAGAGCTCTAATAAATTTGTAAGGGATCATCTTCCATGCTGACCACTCCTGATCACACTTTGTCTTTCCAAATGCATGTATATCTTATCTCTCAGAATTTTCTCAAGTAACTTACCTACCACAGATGTTAGACTTACTGGTCTATAGCTTCCAGGTTTTTCTTTGCAGCCATTCTTCAATAAGGGCACAACATTTGCTACCCTCCAGTCTTCCAGACTTCACCCATGGCTGACGATGATGCAAAAATATCAGCCAGGGCCCCTGCAATTTCTTCTGTCGCCTCTTGCAGTGTTCTTGGATGTATCTGGTCAGGGTGTGGAGGCACCGGTATTGGACAAAGTTAAAATTCACACAAGAGGTTATAGTCCAACAGGTTTGTTTGCAAGTACAAGCTTTTGGAACACTGCTCCTTTGTCAGGTAGCTAGTGGGGCAGGTACATAGGACACAGTAAAAGATCAAAATGTCATACAATTGATGTGATTTATTAGACAGACCTAGATGGGCTGTTAAATCTTTAATCACTTAGAATGGGAATGCAGGTTTGATTGATTAATATGTAAATTCCAGAATTTCTTTCAAGTCACAGCCCCAGATAATTTAATGTTTTATCATTAGATTACAAAAAGGTGAGCCCAGACAATGCATTAAAAGTATGAGGTTAGAGTCTGTCTGTATCCCAATCTGGAGTCAGACTGGTTGTATTTCCAAAGTAGGAAATTATAAAATGTCACATTCATTGACTGCCTACAGATTGTGTACTTTTTGTACAAAATAGAATGTATCTGCAAATTCTACAAATCTGCAATCTACAAATTCACCCCATAGAATTAAGTGTATGTCTGCATGCGCTGGTGTGTGTGTGAGAGAGAGAGAGAAAAGAGTGTGTGTGCATGCTTGATACAGTGTGTGCATGAGTGTGATAGAGTATATGCCTGTGAAACTGTGAGCACTTGAGTGAATGTGTGTGTGTGTGTGTGTGTGTGTGTGTGTGCAAGAGAGAGAGTCTGTATGCGTGTGTGTGCTTGTGTATGATTGTGTGTGTGGGAGAGTGTATCGTGTAGTGGGTCACCTGTAGTAAGATCCCTATTGAGGCCATCCTCATGGTGCCGAAGGCCCTACCAGCCTCTGCTCGGTGACTCTGCATTGTTGCTTATCCCGAAGTTCACCTTGGAGGACCTTCACCCGAATATCTGAGGCTAAATGTCCTTGACCGCTGAAGTATCCCCCAACTGGGAGGGAACATCCCTGTCTGGTGATTGTTGCGCAGCGTCCATTCATCCATTGTCATGGTTTCGCCAATATACTATGCCCTGGGGCATCCTTGCCTTCAGCGTATGAGATGGACAATGTTGGCCAAGTCATGCAGACGCTACATTATACACTCTCACTTATACATGTTCTCTCTCACACACTTGCGCACACCCTCTCACAGGCATATACTCCACCACACTGACATACACATGCACTCACACTATCTCCCTCTCTCCCATACACTCTCTCTCTTTCTCACTCACACACATATAAGTCTATGAGGTGAATTTGCATTTGCAGATACATTCTATTTTGTTCAAAAAACACACAATCTGTAGGCAGTCAGTCAATGTGACATTTTATAAATTTCTGTTTTGGAAATAAAACCAATCCAACTCCGGGTTGGGATACAGACAGACTCTAACCTCACACCTCTAATGCATTATCTGAGCTGAGATGTCACCTTTTTTAAATCCACTGATAAAACCTTAAGTTACCTTAAATTCTGGGATTTACATATTAATTAATCAAAACCTGTATACCCATTCTAAGTGATTAAAAACTTAACAGGTTTGTCTAATACATCACCTCAGTTGTATGACACCATGATCTTTTGCTTATAAATTCTGTGATGTACCCACCCAACTGATGAAGGAGTAGCACTCCAAAAGCTTCTACTTTCAAATAAACCTGTTGGACTATAACCTGGTGTTACGTGATTTTTAACTATATCTGATCAGGACCAGATCAGATTTATCCACCTTCATACATTCTAATACATGCCAGCACATGCGATATGGACTTCTCCAGCCTTATTTTCCATCAGTCCATTGTCCACTTTAGCCTCTCTCTTACCTTTTATGTATCTGATATAACTCTCACCAGTACCCAGTATGGCTGAAGTGTGACCCATCTACTTGTATTCAATTACCCTCACAATAAATGATAATATTCTGTTAGTTTTCCTAATTACTTACAGTGCTAACCTCCTCAGATTGATGAACAAGGACACACATTCCCCACTGCATCTCAGCTCTGTAATCTTTCACCATGTAGATAATGGTTTTTTGAAATTATTCCTTCCAAAATGAACAATTTCACCTTTTCCAACATTATACTCAATATAACAGGTCTTTCCCACACACTCAACCTATCTGTATCCTTTTGTATCCTCCTTATGTCCTCTTCACAGCTGAGATTTATTTCTACCTATCACTGCTTCATTAGCAAATTTGGTAAAATTTCCTTTTGGTCTTTTATATCTGAACATTTACATATATTGTAAACAGTTGAGGTTCAGTAAAGACTGCATCCTTTTATTTTCTGTAATGTTGATTGTGGATTGGAATGCGAACAGGACTGTTTTGGAACCAAGGACTGGTGCAACTCATTGTGAGCTGTGTTTACACGGTTGCTTTGGAGGAATTTAGGAGGAGAGGTAAGACAGAATGGCACTGAAGTGTGTGTGTAAAGTGAGATTCAGCCAGTAAGAGGTAACATATTATTTTGTCCCTTTGTGACTAGTTGTGGATTTCAAAGGTCATTAGCCTAGCAACAATCTCTGGTACCTGGGGAACTGAAGTATATAGTAGCTGAAAATTTCCAGACAGCTTAAGGCAACTCAGTCACGCCTGGAGACACAGTTACTTTCTCCCACCATTTATTGTATTTTATTACCTTCAACCAATAATTGTGAAAATGAACAATTAAAGTTTAAATCTCCTATGTCTTTAGCAAAGAACCAAGGATCTGAAAGGATGGACTTTGGAAGACAAGCGTTTGGGAAAGAAAAAGGAATACTTCATCTCAGCCTGTAGATGTATGCTTTTGAACTATGATTCCCTAGTACTTTTCTCCTGCATCCACAACATCCATGGTTTGTCTGTCCCTGCCTGTATGGTGTGGAGGGATTTTAAAGGAGGTTTAACATGTACAGCCAGGTATAGATAGTTCATGGCTGAGTACTTCTGTTAGAATGTAATTATTTACAATAAACAGAAGTTCTTGTTAAGTACAGGAACCTGGTTAATGTTTTCTATTAAATTGTTCCATCAGACGGTATATTGGGACTTTGTGTTGTGACAATACTATGGCTTTAAGCGATGTATTTTATCCTTGTTTTTGAAGAGAGGTTTTGACCCATAGGTAACAAGCGGTCTCCTCCAAACCAATAACAACTTGTGAGGCCTTAGGTTTTTTTGAGTTGGAACAATGGAAGCAGCCTGAATGGGTGGAGTCAGGCTCCCACAGAACCAGGGTTTTAGTTTAGCTTTCAGTAGTTGTTGGGGTTTTCAAGTTGGTTGCGGAAGCAGCCAAACATCTCCCTCTGCCAGAACTTTTTCTTGGTGCTTTACTCCTGGACAGGAGAAACATCACATTTCAGACAAACTATTTTGCTAAATTTGCCTTTGTTAAGAATACACTTGCTGTTCACTAGCTAAATAATCAATTGTTCTGTTAAGTTTTCTAATAGACTTTTAAAGTTATAACAATTCTTTCTTTTGCTTGTATTTAACTGTGTTTTGCTTAAAGCCAAGTGGTGTAACCAATCAAATTACATCTGGAACACAGCACCTTATACTTGCCTTTAAATAAAAGTTAGGTTTGAGATTATCATCTTGATATACTTGAAGGGGTTTTGGTCTGGTCTATAACAGTGTACTTCGATTGAATAATTTACTTTTGTCGCAACTATAAGGGAGTGAGGCTTGAGAATCTGTGCACTTTCCCAATTGGATCACAACAATATATGGCAGTTCAGGATTATTTTGAAACAGAAATAATGAGGATTTCTTGGGGCATTAATTAGTGATAACAGTTAAGAAAACATCAAAATTGCAAATAAGAAGTGGTCTAGAAATTGCAATGAATTGACTGCATTTAGAAGAGTTGCCCCTGACTGTACTAAGTAAACTTCCAAAGATCCAATTAATTAAATTGGCAAGTAAGGTAGGGTGTGCATTTGTCTGCTAAAGCTAGGAAAACAGATACAATTAAAGCATTAGCACAGCATTTGAATTCAGCAGAAAGACAAGAAAAGATACTCCTACTGGCAAAACATCAGAATCACATGAAAGCAGTGTGAGTATGAAAAAAAGCTGGAGACAGAAGTAGGAAAGGAAATGGAATTAAAAAAGGTAGGAAGTGGAAGTGAGAAAATTCAGATTAGAATTGGAAAGGGGAGAGAAAGAGAAAGAACCCAAGTAGAGGTTTTAAAATGCTGCAGTTTAAAAGAGACATCAGATGCTGATGTGGGCCCTAGTGCAGAAAATCTGAGTCAAAGTCCAGTAATTAATTTTTTTGAATTTGTACAGGTTCTATCAAAATTTAAGGAAAAGCATGTGGAGATGTTCTTCGTGTCCTTCGTGAAAACAGTGGGACAAATGGATTGGCCAAAGGAAACTGGACTTTATTGATGCAGAGTAAGCTGATAGAGCACAGGAAATTTATGCTTCGTTGTCAGAGATTTCTAGGGATTATGACTGTTTAAAAAAAAACTTTTGATTGTAAATGAGTTAATGAGGCATATAGTAAAATAGCTTGAATTTAAGGAAATAATTTAGGCAAACCTACATTTGATTTGAAAGAGTTAAGCAAAGTAATTTGTCAAGTGGGTACATGCAATAGAAGTTGAAGCTATTTATGAAGTCCTCTTAAAGAAATGTAAAAAAAATGTAAAGAAATGTATAATAATAATACCCATATTGAGGACAAAAGGATTGCAACTACTGGACAGACAGCAGTAATAGCTCATAAATACAGCTGATCCATAAAACAAAATAGTTTCCATCCTACTCAAAAATTCAGAAGTGGGAGGATGAAAGGAAAGGCAAGTAACAAGTATAAAAGATATAACATGAAATTTTGACTTGTATTTTTTTGTGGGAAGTGATCAGTTATTAAGTACTCCCATTTTACAAAGCTTAAGATGACTTTTACTGTCAGAATCTTACAAAATGGAAACAGACCTGTCAGTCCAACTCGTCTATGCTGAGCAAGTATCCCAAACTTAATTCGTCCCATTTGCCTGTATTTGGTCCATATCCCTCTTCTTTATCAACATTTAAATAGACAGATATATGGATTTGTTGCAGTCAAGTGGTTAAGACATTGGATACATTGAGAGAATGAATTTGTAAACTCAAATAATCAAAATTTCAGTTCGGCGATTAGATCAAAGAAATTAAGGCTGTTCTCCTTGGAGAGAAGCCTGAAAGAAGATTTAATAAAGGTTTCCAAAATAAGTGGGCTGGATAAGGAAAAGCGGTTAGATTGGATTTTAGATTACATTCCCTACAGTTTGGAAACAGGCTCTTCAGTCCAACAAGTCCACACCAAACCTCTGAAGAATAACCCACCCAGACCCATTCCCCTACCCTATATTTACCCCTGACTTGGCAATTTATCATGGCCAATTCACCTGACCTGTACATCTTTGGATTGTGGGAGGAAACAGGAGCACCCGGAGGAAACCCAAGCAGACACGGGGAGAATGTGCAAACTTCACACAGTTGCCTAAGGTGAGAATCAAACTCGCGTCCCTGGTGCTGTGAGGCAGTAGTGCTAACCACTGAGCCACCATACCGTCCCAAACAAGGCTCCTGCTTGTAAAAGAAAAAAAATGAGGGGCATAGATTTAAAGTAATATGCAAACAAAGCAAAGGTGGTGTGAGGAAAAACCTTTCTTCCCACAAGTAGTGGGATGCATTGCCTGGAAATGTGGTGGATACAGAATCAATTGAAGAATTCAAGAAGACATTGAATGATTATTTAGATCTAAATGGTATGTAGGGATATGGGGAGAAGGCAGGAGATTGGCACGAGTTGACAGAACCAGTGCAGACACAATGGACTGTCATGAAGGTATAAGGGGTACTGTATCTTTAAGAGTTGAAAGCTAGCAAAGGACTTAGAGAGACACACAGAGTACTGTAAAATTTACAATGTAACATTTGGTCCAGCAGTTACCAGTACCTGGGTTGTTGTGAGACAAAAACAAATTCAAATTCGGCCAATCAGTTTAAATTAAACTCCCAAAATACTAAACTCCAATCAAGTTTGAATTTGTTATTTTGACAACATTAAAACCAATGAAATGATCCAATGCTTTGGGGTATTAATATTAAACAAATTGTACAGTTAGATGAGAACTGCCAACAGATGGAGACTGCTAGTAAGAACTCTGAGAGGTACCTGTCTGGAGAAGGAGTTTGCACAGAGAAAAAATATCGACACTGACCTGGACAGCAAATCTACAGAGGAAGATACAAAAAGAGACTGTTGGCTGGTTTTGAAATTTGATTTTTTTTTGTAAATCTTAATCGGAATTTTTATCAGACCAGTATTGTAGAAGGGAAAGTAAAAGATAGGTTAGAGAAAGGAGTTGTAAATAGTTGTCAGTTAATTATTCTGTTAGACTTTAAAAAATAAAGTTGTTAGTTTTTACTTTAAATAGTGACTTTTGGGATAGTTCTTTGCCTCTCGAATTTTCACAGATTACCTACTGCATGGGGTAGATCTTTTCTGTGCTCCTGGTTTAAATTGGCAGGGGAGGCTTTACCCTGTGTCGGAATAAGACCAAATGGCCTCCTTCAATGCTGTACCAATGATATGATTCACACTGAAATCTGTCAGACATGGAAATAGTTTCTCATGTTGGACTAGATCAGCTTGTGCTTTCAACCTCTTCTTGACATCACATGGAGTGAACCGAATTGATTTAAGACCAGTGTCTATGATGCCAGGCACGTCAGCAGGAGACCGAGGTAGATCCCTGAAGGAATCAGATCAGATTGTCTGAATCTTCGTGTTAAAGAAACTCCATAAGCTCATTGTCCTTGTCACTGGAGGAGAGGATGGAAGAGATAGTCCTTTGAAAGGAACTGACACATATCACAGAGATAAGAAAGACTTGACACCCTGTATTTAATATGAAGCTGATTTATTTGATTCTTATAAAGAATATTACCCAGTATAACCAGTAGACATATTCTCAATAAAAATGGTCATGTTCAGGGTATACTTAACAGAAAAATCCAATAACTGTCGTGGGAATAAATAAACAAGTTCCTATCATCACCTGGAGCAGGAAAACAGCCTCCTTCACTGTGAAGTTAATGGTGCATGCTGAGTTGAGATGATTTCCTGAATTCAGCCTTGCATGGAGGATATGTGCAGAGTCTCTGGGTCAGTGTGGATGTGCTGAAGATTTAACAGCAATTCTGACAGACTGCGTATCTAGAGGGTCCTCCCCAACTATGGAGTCACCGCTGTGTCAGTAGGTTGGACATTTGAATGAAGCCTTTCCCACACTCGCAACAGGTGAATGGCTCTTTCCCCATTGTGTGCTCGCTGGTGTCGCATCATGTTAGATGATTGAGTAAATGTCTTCCCACATTCTGAGCAGGTGAATGGCCTCTCCCCAGTGTGAATTCGCTGATGTGCAAGGAGGTCAGATGACCTCAAGAATCCAAACCCACAGTGAGAGCACCTGAACGGTCTCTCGTCAGAGTGAACATGTTGATGGGACACCAGGTCTCCAGAGCTTTTATAGCACTTCCCACAAACTGGGCATTTGAAAGGTCTCTTGTCAGTGTGAACTTGTTGATGTCTCAGCAGATGGGATGACCGAGCAAATCCCTTCCCACACTCAGGACATGCAAACGGCCTCTCCCCAGTGTGAGATCGCTGGTGTGTCAGCAAATCTGATGACAAAGTGAATCCTTTCCCACACTCAAGGCAGGTGAATGGTCTCTCTCCAGTGTGGGTTCTTTGGTGTGTCAGCAGGTCGGATGACCGAGTGAATCCTTTCCCACATTCGGAGCAGGTGAATGGCCTCTCTCCAGTATGAACCCGCTGATGTGTTAGCAGGTTGGTTGAATTAATGAACCCCTTTCCACACATGGAGCAGGTGAACGGTCGCTCCCCAGTGTGTACTCTCTGGTGCGTCAGCAGGGTAGACAATTGAGTAAATCCCCTTCCACACTCAGGGCAGGCAAATGGCCTCTCCCCTGTGTGACTGCGCCGGTGAGTTTCCAACTTCGACTGGTAGTTGAATCCCATTCCACAGTCCACACATTTCCATGGTTTCTCCCCAGTGTGACTGCATTTGTGTCTTGACAAACCAGATGATTGGCTGAAGCCTCGTCCGCATACAGCACAAATGTACGGTTTCTCCCCAATGTTAATGGCACTACTTCCTTCCATGTTCAAAACGCTATGATACTTTGTGATAAGTTGAGCGACTCTGCCAGATCCTGATGTAATGTGATGTTCAGTTTGAAGTCTCTGTCTGCATATCCTCCCCTTCCGATATCCCGTGAAATTAACTTAAAACAAAAAAAAACAAAGAAAGTGAGAGAGAAAACCTCCTAAAACACAGCAGGTTGTGTGATAGAGCTGAGTGAATCTGGTCACATATGGGGCCAGCATCAGGGGAAAGTGAACATGCATTGTCACTAAACTGAATGTCTTTCACAAAATCTCCTTCAGGGAAGGGAACCTGCCATCTAGTCCAGGAGAATGCAACAGGCTTCTTCTGAGGATAGATGTGTGAGAGAGAAAGAGAGATGGCTGCAGCTGGTAATGAAAGAGATGGACTTTATATAAACTACAATCAATCAGAATTTTGACAGACCAATCAACTTGAAAGACGAGATTAGCAGGTAAAAAGAACACCATTTCCTCCAGGTCTCACACAGCATTGACTAATCTGATATCCAGTACTGGATAAACACAAATTTCATTCTTTTAGGTACTAAACAAATTAAAGCCATTGTCTTCAGTCCCTCCTAAAAACCTCATTCCCTCAACAGAATCTATCCATCACAACTATCTAAGGCTGGACCATGGTGAAATATTTCACTTCAAAATAAACTTTCACCCTCGTATCCCCATCATCACCAAGATCACGTTTTCCACGTCTGTAATTTTGTCTGAATCCACCTTAGTCTCAGCTGCTACTGAAACTCCCATCATTCTACTGCTACCTGTAGACTTTTCCATTCTAAAGCACTCCCAACCGCATTCAACCTCCCTGTAATCTTGAGGTCACCCAAAGCACTTCAGTCCGTTGTGCCTCACACCCAATCTTGTTCACTCACCACATCATGCTCTCTTGACCAGTGAAGACTCTGGCTTAAGAAGCATGTGTTTTCAAATTTATCATGCCTATTTTCAAATCCATCCATTGTCTCACCCCTCACAATCTCGACAATATCCTCCAATTTCTCAACCTTCTCACATATATATATGCTCCTCAAATTCGAGCCTTCTCATTGTTCCCACTCTTATTCTCTCCACCTTTGTTAGTCATGCCTTCAGTAAGTAATGGAATTTTCTCCACAAACCTCTCCATCTCTTTTACAATACTCCTTAAATTTGACCTCTGAACAAAGCCTTGCTCATCTATCCTTAATACAAACACAGGAACCAGAGTAAGATATTTAATCTGTTCAGCTTGCCACTCAGTACGATTATATCTGAGCGAGCATTTCAATGGCTTGCATCCACATCAACCCCAGAACCTTGTATGCAACTGGTAATCCAAAATCTATCAATCTCAATCTTAAGCATTCTCTCAAAGACTGCACTTCCTCAGTTCTCTATGGTAGAAATTGCAAAGATTCACAACCCTCTGACTAAATAAAATTTTCTTCAAAGACCTAAGTGACATCCCCCTTAGATTAAAATTGCAAACCACCCTCTCCCACCAAATGATCTTAGACTCTCCAACCTGGAGAAACATCTTATCTGAATTTATCCTTTCTATCACTGCAAGTCTTTTTGTAAGTTTTAATAAGATTGCCTCTCGTTCTGTGAAACCTCTGTGAATGTAGGCCAGTTTGCCAAATGTCTCTTCATATGATAGTCCTGACATCTTTGGAACAAGTCTAGTGGATGTGTGTTATGGCCACAGAGGAAATGTAATATCTTTCCTAAGTTAAAGAGATCAAAACTGTGCATGGTACTCCAAGTACGGTCAAACTAAGCCCCTATACAATTGAAGCAACACTTTACTACTTCTGTATTCAAATCGTCTTGCAATAAAAGGCTAACATTCCATTAGCCCTTCTAATACTTTGCTGAAACTGCATGTCAGCTCTTCATGTCTTATTCACAAGGATACCTAGATCCCTCGGTACAACTACACTTTCCAACATCTTATCTCTGGACTTCCCACCAACATTTTCCATATTTGCTAAGTGTCAAATATTCCCCTATAACACACAGGAATGTTTTAACATGAAAGGTGCTATATTAAAAGAGGGTACTATTGTTTTCAACAAATGTCACTGTACCTTCTTCATCACCACAAGCATAAATTTTAACTCCTTGCCTAACAGCTTTGTGAGAGCACCTGCAAAATACTGACTGCAGCAGTTCAAGAAGATCAAACACACTTAGGTAATAGGGACGGCAGCAGGTACTAGCAGATTTCTGTTGCAAAGAAGTCATTCAAAGATTCAGTGGGGGAAAAAAATCAAGAGAAGCCAACCACTGATGTCCATACTAATACAAACTGACTGTTAACTAGCCTGCCCATGTTTCTAGACTCAGTTCTGGGAGCAAGCCTGCAATAAGATAGTAGCAAATGACTGCAGCTGCTGGAAATCTGAAAAGAAATACTAGAATTAGCAGTATTTGTGGACAAACAAATTTAATATTTCAAGATGTGTAGAATGAATTATGGGTAATAAGCAAGCAGACTTTAATGGTCAATATAAGCTTGGAAAGAAAAGTGCCAAATTGTCCATAGTGTTCAGGGATGTGTAGGTTAGGTGCATTAATCAGGGGTAAATGTAGAGTAATTGGGTAGGTGAATGAGTCTGAGAGGGTTATTCTTCAGAGGGTTGGCGTGGACTTGTTGGGCCTAATGGCCTGTTTCCACATTGTAGGGATTCTATGTGTCTATGAAATCCTGATTAAAAAAGATCACAAGTTGTCAGGAGATGGACAACAGTGACATTCTCATTCGGACACCATGAGTGAAAATAACAGAAGAGTCCTAAATATAGCAAAACTACCCGAAGGAAAAGTAGTTCTGCCATGGCTAGGAAGTGATCAGGTAGGACAGAGGGAAAAAGAGCAATGAATTTACATATTTTCAAGTCCACAGTACAGGTGTCACACCAGGCCTAGTGCTATACAATCTCTCAACGGCAACAGAGCACAGCACTGAAATCTGCAGCTGGAAAGATATTGAAAGGCCATGTAGAATGCAGAGCACCTGCATCAACACAAACTGATCAGCACACATCACGAAGAATGTGAGGGTGTACAATAGATTTACCAGAGTAAATCTATTTTGAGAGATATCAGTTTCATGGTTAGATTGGAGGAACTGGGTTTGTTCTCTTTGGAGGAAAGGTGGTTCTAAGGACATTGGATAAAAAGAGACACAAATTCGTGGAGTGTTCCATATTTTTGGGGCAGCACGGTGGCTCAGTGGTTAGCACTGCTGCCTCACAGCACCATGGACTTGGGTTCAATTCCTGCCTCGGTCGACTGTCTGTGTGGAGTTTGCACATTCTTCCCATGTCTGCGTGGGTTTCCTTCGGGTGCTCCGGTTTCCTCCTACAATCCAAAAATGTGCAGGCCAGGTGAATTGGCTATGCTAAATTGCCCATAGTGTTCGGGGAATGGGTCTGGGTGGGTTACTCTTCAGAGGTCGGTGTGGGTCGAAGGGTCTGTTTCCATACTGTAGGGCATCTAATCTAATCTAATTAGGGCATATTGAAATAAGGTGGATAATATAAACTTTTCCCATTAGCTGATCACAAAGGATTAAGGGATACAGTTTTAACAATGTGTACATGGAAATTCAACGAAAAAGCTTTCCAAGTTTTAATGACCTGGCGCTCAACGTTTATGCTTAAATGCCATTAATGTCCAGGTCCTGATGTATTGAATGATTCTGTCATATTTTGACATGCTGTTTGATTTGAGGGCCCTATTTTTAAATTTCTCTTTTAATCTAGTGAAAAATAAATTTATAAACTCCACCAGTGTCAGTCTAGGGTAGAAATTCGTAATATTCTCTCGCTTTGCTGCCTGGCCCAGAAGGGACCCTGCTACATGTTGACTGACCCACAATTCATGGCTGTTGACTCCTCAGGGTCACGTGTAGCTGCTGAGGGTTTTCAGGTGGATGGACAGAACCACATGTCTTGGGGCACATGGGGCAGGAAGCAGTTTGATGGGGGGGGGGGGGGAAGTTAAGACCTTTGCCTGTCCAGGGCCCGCTGCACTGGAGCTGTTGTCTGAGCATGCGCGTACAACAACAAAA
Source organism: Hemiscyllium ocellatum (assembly GCF_020745735.1). Taxonomy (NCBI): domain Eukaryota; kingdom Metazoa; phylum Chordata; class Chondrichthyes; order Orectolobiformes; family Hemiscylliidae; genus Hemiscyllium; species Hemiscyllium ocellatum. The sequence continues at coordinate 12,849,953 of NC_083446.1, forward strand.
ATGGCGGTGGGGACCGGCGCCTAGATGAAGAATGAAGCCTTCAGCTGTACCCTCACTCTGCGCAAACGGGGGAATCGATCAGTTATTTCTGGTGATTTTCGCCTTCAACGACGAGTTTTCGGAGCCTTCCCATTCACCGACCGGATCCATCACGCCCTCGGTCTCCGCCTTCATTCTCACCGTTTGCGGTCCCGAGACACCAGCACCTCTCTGCCGTCGAGTCTGCGCATGCTCTGCACAACGTCTCGCAATGCGCCTGCGCATTGCTCTGCAGTGGTCTGGCTGGGATGTGGAGAGGGAAAAAATGAGGTCTGCAGATGCTGGAGATCACAGCTGAAAATGTGTTGCTGGTTAAAGCACAGCAGGTTAGGCAGCATCCAAGGAATAGGAAATTCGACGTTTCGGGCATAAGCCCTTCATCAGGAATGAGGGTTTATGCTCGAAACGTCGAATTTCCTATTCCTTGGATGCTGCCTAACCTGCTGTGCTTTAACCAGCAACACATTTTCAGCTGGGATGTGGAGAGTCTAGAGGTGGTGCTGGAAATGGTCCAAAAATCACAGGACACCAGGCTACAGTCCAACACTAGCACCTGACGAAGGAACAGCACTCCGAAAGCTCGTGCTTTCAAATAAACACGTTGGACTATAACCTGGCGTCGTGTGATTTTTGACTTTGACTAGATAGGTCTTCTTAATTGTAAGGAGGTGTGGGTAAATACACCCCTATTTGTAGACCCAGTCTGTAACAGGACTTCACTTCATCTCCTCTGATCGTGGAGAAATCATGGATTTAACAGACTGTGAGTTTAAAACAAAGCTGATTTACTTAACCAATATAAAGATATCAAACTCAAGCAAAGTGACAAAAACTATGCACGTCAGTACTAATAAATGTCAGAAGTTACACAACACCAGGCTATGGTCCATCAGGTTTAGTTGGAAGTGACACTTCACCTGATGAAGGAGCAGCATTCCGAAAGCTTGTGATTTCAAATAAACCTATTGGACTATAACCTGGTGTCAATGGACTCCGGACCTCGTCCACCCCAATCCAACACCAGCACCTTCACATCATGGCTAATAAATGTAAACTGTCAGAATGAACATGGTTTAGTTCGAGATGTGAGTAACAGCAGAAGCAAATATATTTAGGTGACTGGATGGTAAATATCACTTACTTCCACTGACCTGACAGTCCATGACCTGGTGATCCCTCCTTAGTGCATATCATTGGCGTTTTAGTGCATCAGAGGATCCAGGGAATGGCCTCTCTCCAATATGAATGCACGGATGTATCAGTGCTTGGGATGACTGAATTTAATTTCTTCCCACAATAGTGAATGGCATCTCCCCACTGGCAACTCACTGGTATATCTGCAGACTGACTCACCAAGTGAATCCCTTTCTGTTGTAGGAGAAATATCAAAGAGGAGTCTTAAGTTCTATGTTCGGGAGTACAAGTGATCTTTAATCAGAGTTGTTTGCCACATGTGTGAGAGGCCAGAGATCACACCAAATCTAGTTTTCACACGGGGACTTGTTTGCCCTCTTAAATATAGCTCGGACTGGAGGACAGTGACGGTGCTCCAGCTGAATACAACATTTACATAACTTTTGCATTACAATAATTACATGTCATTGTTAGCCACATCTCCTAATCCATAAATCCAACCCAATAAACACGCAATTAGTGGTGGACAAGTTTATGGATAGCTGAAAATGTGTTGCTGGAAAAGCACAGCAGGTCAGGCAGCATCCAAGGAGCAGGAGAATCGACATTTTGGGCATGAGCCCTTCTTCAGGAATGAGGAAAGTGTGCCACGCAGGCTAAGATAAAAGGTAGGGAGGAGGGACTTGGGAGAGGGGCATTGGAAATTCGATAGGTGGAAGGAGGTTAAGGTGACGGTGATAGGCCGGGGGGGCGGGGGGGGAGCAGAGAGGTCAGGAAGAAGATTGCAGGTTAGGAAGATGGTGCTGAGTTCGAGGGTTGGGACTGAGACAGTCCCAACCCTCGAACTCAGCACTACCTTCCTAACCTGCATCAATACACTATTCAAAAAGGGCCACAACACACTGCAGTACACTAGAACTGCAAAAAAGAGGAAGAAGAACACCTCTACAATGTATTCGCAAAAATGGATACCTGCGCAATTTCATCAACAGGGAAAGACAACAGACGAGGACATGCCGCAACCCAAAGGACTAGCCACACTACCATACATCAAGAGCATTTCCGAACTGACAGCCAGACTACTGCGACCACTAGGACTCATAACAGCACACAAACCAACAGCCACTCTCAGACAACAACTCACCAGAACAAAGGACCCGATACCCACCATGAGCAAAACCAATATAGTGTACAAAATCCCATGCAATGACTGCACAAAACACTACATAGGAAAAACAGGAAGACAGCTAACGATCCGCATCCATGAACACCAACTAGCCATGAAACGACATGACCAGCTATCCTTAGTAGCCACACACGCAGATGACAAGCAACATGAATTTGACTGGGACAACACTACTATTATAGGACAAGCCAAACAGAGAACAGCCAGGGAATTCCTAGAGGCATGGCACTCATCCACAGATTCAATCAATAAGCACATCGACCTGGACCCCATATACCGACCACTGCAGCGGACAGCTGGAACTGACAACTGGAAGCGGCAGATTCAAACCACTACAAATACCGGAGGAAAGATCACAGAAGCACTTCACAGGAGGCTTCCAAGCACTGAGGATGTCACCTAGACAGGACGAAACGTCTGCAACACAAATTCCCGGCTCGGCAAACAGAACCACAACAACAAGCACCCGAGCTACAAATCTTCTCACAAACTTTGATATTAATTTCTACGTGTTATTATAAAATCTTTAAACTCTAATGTAAAGTTACTACAATTCTGTGACACACTGACAAATTAAGAACAATCTCTCACTTCAGTCTGAGAGATCAAATAACAGTCTTTCTGATTTGCAGCTGCAGTTTACTACCCTTGCTATTTGCATGCTGAAAGTGCATTTTAAACTAAAGTTTCATTTTTAAGTAAATCTTTACTGTTTCTATTCTAAAACTTTACAATACTAATTACCTAATCTTAGAGTCATAGAGATGTACAGCACGGAAACAGACTCTTCAGTCCAACTTGTCCATGCCGATCAGATATCCTAAATTAATCTAGTCCAATTTGCCAGCACTTAACTCATATCTCTCTATATCTTCTGCCTGACAGGAGTGATTGTAGCAGAGTATTACCGGGGTGCAACGGGTCTTTGATGATGTTGGCAGCCTTTGTGTGGCAACAAGCCATGTAATTGGAGTCCATGGATGGAAGGTTGGTTTCCGTGATGACCTGTGACGTGCACACAACTTTCTGTAGTTTCTTACAGTCCTGGGCACAGCAGTTGCCATACTAGGCTGTTATGCACCCAGGCAGTGTGCTTTCAGTGGTGAATCTGTAAAATTTGGTGAGGGTCCTTATGAACATGCCAAATTTCCTGAGCCACCTGAGGAGGAAGAGGCGTTGAGTCACATCTATGTGGGAAGTCCAGAACAGATTGTTGGTTCTGGTCACTCCTAGGAAGTCACCCTCCATCCTCTCAAACTCAGCTCCATTGATCTAGATGGGGACTTGTTCTCCTTTCTTTCTGAATTCAATGATCAGCTCTTTAGTTTTGCCAATGTTGAGAGAGGTTGTTCTCATTGTACCATGTCACCAAGCCCACTATCTCCTTTCTGTATTCTGACTCATCATTGTTAGATATCTGTCCTACCACAGTGGTGTCATCAGCAAAATTGTAGATGGTGTTTGTTTGGAATTTGTCAACACAGTCGTGGATGTACAGGGAGTACAGTAGAGGCCTGAGGCCGCACCCTGGTGTGGCAGGGGTGTGGGGGGAAGAGGTTCCACCTTTTATAAACATATAGACTTTGAACAGTTCCTATGGACTGGAGGGCAGCTAATGTAACCCCACTATCTAAAAAAAGGAGGAAGAGAGAAATCAGGGAATTATAGATCGGTTAGCCTGACATAGTTAACAGGGAAAACACTAAATTCCATTATAAAAGATTTAACAGCAAAATACTTGGTAAATGATTTAAGTGAGATTATAGCAGGCATGCTTAGTATGTTTGCAGATGACACCAAAATTGGTGATATAGTAAGAAAGGCTATCGAGGAATACAGTAGGATCTTGATCAACTGGGCCAGTGGGCCTGGGAATGGTGGATAGAGGTTAATTCAGATAAATGTGAGGTATTGCATTTTGCTAGGACAAACTAAGGCAGGTCTCGATTCACCTGCTCCTTGGATGCTTTTCCAGCACCCCACTCTAGACTCTGATCTCCAGCATTTGCAGTCCTCACTTTCTCCTAGTTGATGAAAGGCTCTTGCCCGAAATATCAATTCTCCTGCTTCTCCGATTCCAGCACCCCACTCTTGACTCAGGTCTCACACAGTTAATGGTAGGGCTCGAGGCAGTGTTGTCCTACAGAGAGACCCAGAGGTACAGGTACATAGTTCTTTGAAAGTGGCAACACCCTAGACAAGGTGATGAAGAAGGGATTTGGCATGCTAGCCATCATGGGTGAGAGCACTGAGTATAGGAGTTGGGACGTCATGTTACAGCTGTACAAGACATTGGTAAGGCCACTGCATACAACTCTGGTTGCCCTGATAAAGGATGGATGTTATTAAACTGGAGAAGATACAAAACAAAATTTACAAGGTGTTACTGACACTGAAGGGTTTGTGTTATAAGAAGAGGTTGGATAGGCTGGGACTTTCTTCCCTGGAGCATAGGAGGCTGAGGGGTGATCTTTTGAGGTTTATAAAATCTTATAGGGTGAATAACCAAAGTCTTTCCCCCAGGGTAGCGGAGTCCAAAACTAGTGATTTAAAGGTGAGAGGGAAAAGATTTAAAAAAGACCTAGGGGACAATGTTTTCCACACAGAGGCGCATGTATAGAATTAGCTGTCAGAGGAAATGACAGAGGCGGTAACAATTATAACATTTAAAAGATATTTGGACAAGTACATGGATAGGAAAGGTTTAGAAGAATATAGAGTAAATGCAGACAATTGGGTCTAGTTCAGTTTAGGAAACCTGTTCGGCATGGACAAATTGTGGTAAAGGGTCTGCTTCCATGCTCTATGATTCTATGACTCTGTGGCAGGATTAGACAGAATCAGCATGGATTTACAAATGCAAAACCATACTTGGCAAATCTATGAGAAATTTTTGAGGTTGTGACTCATAGAATTGGTAAGAGGGGAGCTGGTTTACTTGGACTTTCGGAAGGCTTTCAATAAGGTTCCCATAAAGAGCACAGGATTCAGATATTCTTCTGATATGGATGGAAAACTCACTAGCCAGGAAACGTAGAGTAAGAATAAATGGGCCATCTTGCTAGTGACAGACTGTGACTAGTGCTTAGACCCCAGCTATTCACTACAATGTTAACAATTTAAGTGAAGGAACTAAAAGTAATATCTCCCAGTTTGCAGATGACACAAAGGATGAACTGTGATGAGGATACAGAGATGCTTCACTGTGATTTGGATAAGATGAATGAGTGGGCAGAAATGCATGGCAGATGAATTATAATGTGGGAAAATATGAGGTTATCTATTCTGGTAGCAAAAACAGGAAGGAAGATTATCATCTTGAATGGCAATAGATTGGGAAATGAGATCTTATACACCAGTCTTTGAAAATAAGCATATGGATACAGCAGGTGGTGAAGGCGGCAATGGCATGTTAGCCTTCATAGCAAAAAGAATTCAAATAGGGTAGCAGGGATGTCTTTCACTAATTGTATATCTCCTTGATGAAACCACATCTGGAGAATTGTATACAGTTTTAGTCTCCTTATCTGAGGAATGATGTTCTGGCTATGGAGGGAATGCAACAAAGCTTTACAGAACTGACATTTGAAGAGAGACTGAATCGGTTAGGATTGTTTTCGCTAAAGTCCTGAAGAATGAGTGGGGAATCTCTCATGGAAACCTATAAGTCTAAAAGGACCAGGAACGGTAAACGTGGGAAAGATGTTCCCAATGACTGGGAAGTACAGAATCAGAGTCACGGTCTAAGAAAACAGGGTAGGCCATTTAGGACTGAGATAAGGAGTAATTTCTTCATCCAGAAAGTAATGACCCTGTGGAAATCTCTGTCACAGAAGGCAGCTAATGCCAAAACATTGAATATTTTCAAGAAGGAGTTAGATATGGTTCTTAGGGCTGAAGGAATTGATGAGTATGGGGAAAAAATGAGATCAGGGTACTTAGTTGGATGATCTGCTATGATTGCATGGGATGGTGGAAAGGGCTGAATTGCTGACTCATTTGTTTGTTTCTCTGAAGCCAATGGCCCCACAAAGCTTGCTAACTGCCCTCTCATTGTATCTTGTCACTTTCAAAGATGTGCATGCATCAATCTCTCAGTCCCTATGTCCTGACACACTCTATACAGTTCTGCCATGATGTGTACATTTCTTCTCACTCTATCCTCTTCCAAAATCCAGCACCTCATTGAAAGCTTCAAAGATATGTCACATTCAACTCTTTCTTTCTCCATGGATACTGCCTGAGCAGTTACTGCACATTTTATTTTTACACCCCCAAACTGAGAGCAGCAGAATTCTCTCTTGAAAGTATGAAGGTGCTGATGCTCCAAAAGATGAAGTGACTTGCTGAATCTCTTCACATGTATTGAGTAGTTGAATGGCCTCTTACTTTTGGGAGCTTGCTGGTGCATCAGCAATGAATATCCACTACTTTGATCCTCAACAGGAGGGAAAAATAACAGTATCTTGTTACTGTGAGCTCTCAGACGTTTCAATGTCTTCCCACTATGTCAATCCTTCATGGATTTTGGATCCAACATGCCAAGCTACCCTGAATAGCATGCTCTTTTCCTTTCATCAGTCTCCCACGTTGGACCTATAATACTCCAAGTTTTAAAGGAGAGATCGTCCAGCCTCCCTTGAAACTCAACATGGCTGAACTCCCTCTGTCTTGGTTCCTTTACTATACGAGTAGTTCTGGGATAACATGCGTTTCAGCAGCACGATTTGGCTAGAACGTCACTGAAGAATTAGGGATCGGTATCATTGAGAATGCTTACCTCTGTATGCAATAGCATGATTCCCGCGGGGCTCAGTTCACACGCTTCGTTCTGTGCATGCGTCGATGCTCATGGCATTCTGCACATGTGCTGATGTCCGCACTGTTCTGCGCATGCACAAAATCAGCGAAGGTCATTGTGCCACACTGCATATGCACCGATGTCAGCTGCTGACAGAGCAACTTTCTGTGAGAGGTTCTGTACAGAGAGCAACGTTCTTAGATTTTTTAAAATGTACTTTGTTAAATTTACTTTTGTCAATAAATATGATTTCGATCTTCATTCAGACTGTGATATACTTTGTGTTAGACTTTTGGGTGATTTTTAAGCGATCTGGAGTGATTTTTTTTGCTGGTCTGACCCAACCACACTTTTCCGCATTGGTCCCACTATTTTCTTAAGCAACTGTCTATTAAGTGAAGTTTCGCTGTAATGTAATTACGGTGTTATAGTTTGCTATGTCTGTTCTTCTTATCCTAAAGCTCTGTGTTCCCACCCCTGGCAAACTAGTTTAAACCCCTCTTAACAGCACTAGCAAACTCACCCACAAGGATGTTGATCCCATTCTTGTTCGGTTGCACACTTCCCGCTTGTACAGGCTCCACTTTCCCCAGAAGTGGTCTCAGTGATCCAGATATCTAAAATCCTCCTGCACCAAATCTCCAGCTACACCTTAATCTGCTCTATTCCTCTATTTCTGTACACACTGGCACATGATATTGAGAGCAATCCAGAGATTACAACTCATGAAGTCTTGCTTTTTAATCCACTGCCTAATTCCCTAAATTCTTGATGTACGAACTCATCCCTCAGGGTGCAGAAATGTCTGCCTAATGAATCCTCTATCATTATTGCTCCTCCTTTTCTCTTATCTTCCTCTCTTATACAATCAGGCTGCTTATGGTGCCAGAGGTTTGGCTCTGCCTGCACTTCCTTGACAAACCAACATTCTCATCAACTTCTAAACTGAAAAACTGATTTGTGAGCAGGACCCAGGAGCCTCCTGCACGACAATCAACAAGTATCAATAGCAGAGACCAAGCCCTGTACTATTACACAATTAATATTCTTAACCTTGTTAACTGGATTTATACAATGGATACTTTTCCCCTTGTTAGCTGACCTTGAACACTGAATGCTTCCAATACTGTTAAATGGCTCTACATAATGACTGCTTTTCCACCTTGTTAACCCATTACCCTTGCCTCCAGCACCCCATTGTTAACTGTAAGATCTTATCTGATCTGAGTCATGCTCAGCTGAACCTCTTGTTTCACAAAACTCAGAACTTAATGCTTTCCCTGCCTGCTTATACCCTACACACATTCTCAAAGAAAGCACATCAACACCTCTACTTCCTCAGAACACTAACGAAATTTGACATGTTCCCAATTACTCTTACCAATTTTTAAAGATGCACCATAGAAAGCATCCTATCCAGATGCATCACAGCTTGGTATGGCAACTGCACTGCCCAAGACTGCAAGAAGTTACAGAGTTGTGAACACAGCCCAGTCCATCATGAAAACCAGCCTTCCGTCTACTGACTCCACCAATATTCCTCACTGCCTTAGGAAAGCAGCCAACCTAATCAAAGCCCTCCGGGCAGAAGATACAAAAGTTGAAAACACACACCAACAGGTTTAAGAACAGCTTCTTCCCCAATGTTATTAGACTAATAGATAGGCTTCTCATATATTAGAGCTGATCTTTCTCTGAACCTTCTCTGCAGCTGAAACACCATATTCTGCATTCTGTTCTATTATCTTGATGTACTTGAGAGTCTGAAACCTGAATACAAACTGAGCCAGGCCATGGAGACTCATGACCTGCGTCTACATGACTAGTGTGACTAGTTGCAGTTAGGAGAAATCACCTGACGGATGCTCTTGGTAACTTAGACGGCAACAAGATGGCTTCTCGATGCAAGTTAGCGTGACAAAATGGCTTCTTGGCTGCAAACTGCTATTCTGCTAGAGTTGCATAAACAACTAAACACAGACTGCTGCAAAAAGAGATTAGCAGACAATGCGCCCTGTAAATAAAGAAGTAACTTGACAAGATAAGAAAGTACTAACTGTTCTGGCTGATCTTTGGGCACAGGTGCAGCAGCTCTGCATCATGAGCTAAAAGTGGCCTAAGCGTTGGGAAAATGGTTGTTGCCCAATTAATGTCACTGGACCAAGTAATTGCCAATGAAGCAATATCATGTACTGATTGGTAATTGTTTAAATCTACTATGTGATCACGCCCTGTACCCTGCTTTAAGAAAAGTATAAAAATGTCTTTGTATTAAGCTGTTGTGTGCAGCTCCTCCAAGGAATACAGACGTGCTCAACATCTGTGTTTCCAGGTGCTCGGCACCTGACTGTATGAAAAAATAAAAAGTGAAGTCTTAAACAGCCAGACAGATTGTGAGTGCTTACTAACCAATCGCAGAACCAAGAGACCCCACTGGGGGTCAAGATCTTCATACTTATATAAGGTATGATTTGTCTGGTTAGTACAAAATAAAGCACATCTCAGTACGTGACAATAATAATACTAATTAAAAAACAAATTAATAAACCAAACAGAGGGTTGTGGTAGAAGGCTGTATTTATGACCAGACGCTGGTATCCAGTGGGGTACAAGACGGATCAGTGCTGGGTCCCTTATTTTTTGTGAAATACATAAACAATATAGATGAGAAGGTAACTGGGGGAGAATAAGTTAGTTTACAGATGACACAAAGATTGGCTGAGTGGTTGATAGTGAGGAAAAAATGTCTTAGATTACAGGAAAATATAGACAGATTGTTCAGATGCACAGATCAGTAGCGGATGGAATTTAACCCTGACAAGTGTGAAGTTATGCACTTTGGAAGAAGTGACAAGATAAGGGTATATTCAATGAATATCAGGTCACTAGGAAGCTCAGAAGAACAGAGATCTTAGGGTGCTTATCCACAGATCCTTGAAGGCAGTAGGACAGGTTAGTAGGTAGTTAAGGCAGCATATAGAACATATGCCTTTATCAGTCATTGTATAGATTATAAGACCAGGGAGGGTATGATGTAGAAAGCTTTGATCAGGCCCCACTTCAAATAGTGTGTGCTGTTCTGGTATAGGAACATACTATAGGAAGAAGGTGATTGCAAGAGTTGCAGAGGAGCTTCAGTAGGACATGGACTCAGATGAAGCATTTTCACTACGGAGGGAGACTGGATAGGCTTTAGAGTAGAGAAGGCAGTGGAGGTCCTGACTGAGATGAGTAAAATTGTGAGGGGGCATGGACAGGTCAGATAAGAAGCAGCTGTTCTCCTTAATTAAGATCAAGGGAGAATAATTTTAAGGTGAAGGGGAGGAGGTTCAGTGGGAATTTGAGGAAAAAAGTTAACCAAGAGAATGATTGAAATCTGAATTGTAATGCTTGGGAGGACAGGAAAGATAAGAAACTTCACAACCTGGGTGAATGTAGTCAAAGAGATGTACAGGACAGAAACAGACCCTTTGGTCCAACTCATCCATGCCGAACAGGTATCCTAAATTAATCACGTTCCATTTGCCAACTCTTGGCTCATATGCCTCTAAACCATTCCTACTCATGTACTAATCCAAACGCCTTTTAAATGTCCACACCCCCCACCAACCCAACCTCCACACTCGGCACCTTCCCCTGCAACCGCAAGAAATGCAAAACTTGCGCCCACACCTCCCCCCTTACTTCCCTCCAAGGCCCCAAGGGATCCTTCCATATCCACCACAAATTCACCTGCACCTTCATCCGCTGCACCCAATGAGGCCTCCTCTATATTGGGGAGACGGGGCCACCTACTTGCGGAACGTTTCAGAGAACACCTCTGGGACACCCGGACCAACCAACCCAACCACCCCATGGCTCAATACTTCAACTCCCCCTCCCACTCCACCAAGTACATGCAGGTCCTTGGACTCCTCCGTCGCCAGATGGCTGGAAGAAGAATCTTCCGCCTAGGAACCCTCCAACCACAAGGGATGAACTCAGATTTCTCCAGTTTCCTCATTTCCCCTCCCCCCACCTTGTCTCAGTCAAATCCCTCGAACTCAGCACTGCCTTCCTAACCTGCAATCTTCTTCCTGACCTCTCCGCCCCCATCCCCACTCCGGCCTATCACCCTCACCTTGACCTCCTTCCACCTATCCATTTCCAACACCCCTCCCCCAAGTCCCTCCTCCCTACCTTTTATCTTAGCCTGCTTGGCACACCTTCCTCATTCCTGAAGAAGGGCTCATGCCCGATACATCGATTCTCCTGCTCCTTGGATGCTGCCTGACCTGCTGCGCTTTTCCAGCGACACATTTTCAGCCTTTTAAATGTTGTAATTGTATTAGCCTCCACCACTTCTTCTAGCAGCTCATTCCATACATGCACCACCCTCTGCTTGAAAAAGGCATCTGGATGGGTGCATGAAGAGGAAAGGTTGATGGGGATAGGGGCCAAGTGCTGGCAAATGAGACTAGATTGATTTAGGATATCTGGTCGGCACGGACAAGTTGGAACGAAGGGTCTGTTTCCGTGCTGTACATCTCTATGACTCTGACTCCCTTGAAATGTCATGATGTGGAGGTGCCGGTGTTGGACTGGGGTGGACAAAGACAAAAATCACACATCAGGTTTTAGTCCAACAGGTTTACCTGAAAGTTCCAAAAGCTTGTACTTCCAAATAAAACTTTTGACGATAACCTGGTGTTGTGATTTTTAACTTTGAAATGCCATAACATTCAAGGCGATTGGAAATTGCTAGAAAGCGAAGGATCCCTTTCTGGACCCGAAATGTAAACTCTGCTTTATCTCCACAGATGCAGCCAGACCAGCTGAACTTTTACAGGAGTTTGTTACAGGTACGGACTAGTCCCGCCCCTCATTCACTCTGATTGGTTGGAGGACCAGGCGCGCCCACCTGGTCCTCCAGCCCAATCCTTTTTTCGATTGGCCCGTAGCCGCTGTCAATTAAAAACCACACGAACCGTCCATCAGCCGGGCGCTGCACATAACGTCCGCTGAGGAAGTGGCCTCGCAAATCGTGCAGGTGACTGCACTCGGATGGGAGTGACGGAGACCGCCAGTGGATTATAATTCGACAACAATATTCAAACTCTGAGTAAACGTTACCGGTCCGAGGGCTGAAGCGACAGCACCTACTCGAACTGTCTCCACAAGTAACGCCGGCCATTTTTACAGGGTAGGGCGGCCGGCGAGGCGCATGCGCAACGACGGGGACGGTTCCACCAACAAGCCCCGCCCTCCGAAGGGCTCTCCGCTTTGACTGGCTGGAGGACCGCATGCTTTTGGTGGCTCCGGGTATGCACCTTCTTTCTATTGGTCCTCGGCTGTTGTCAATCACTCCCATGGGCATTGTGAGCTGGTTTCCCCGGGAGGGTTACGGATGTTGTATAGGCACCTGGTGGAGGTTGCGTGCTTTGAGCATGAATCTGCAGCTCAGGTGCTTTCCACCTCGGAGCAGGGACAGGTAAAACTAAAACTAAAATACTGTGGATGCAGGAAATCTGAAAGGCACCCTGGTTCAGGAGAGAATTGATTGATTCACTGAGATAAGTAGTACCTAAATTAGTTCATTGGTGGGGAGCTGCTATTTTTACAGCGTCTATAAAATAGCCTAAAATCAGAAATCTAATTTTATAATTACTTATATAAACTCAAGAACCATGCAAGGTGAAATAAAGTTAAAATACGTAACGTATTAAGGTATGATAGGACAACTCAGCCTCCTGGAGTGGGGCTATCGTGGATATTAGAGCGACACGGGTAACAAGTCAAGGAAAGACACAGTCTACCAGCACCAATGCAGCTTGAGATCATCTAACTCGCTGAAGGGTGCTCCATTTTCATTGGGTAAAAAGCAGGACTTTAAAAGCAAATAGGAGCAGGAATATTCCCCACGCCACATGCTAGTGAGAGTAGGAAAAGGAAAATTGAGTGAACGCATGGCTGGAGAATTGGGGTCAAAGATGAAATTGGCATTAGATTTGAGGTACTTGAATGGCTCTGTGGCAAATAGAACATGTACAAGATGGAAAAGTTGCATCTTAGCAGATTCTCTACAAATATGTAGATTTGCTAGTGCGGGGGTGGGGGTGTCAACAAAGTTGTTAACTGTAGGTACACTCATGTTTATTCTCCCTGTTCCTTGCTGCCATCTTCTGACCTTTGTTTTTCTTATTAATATTTCACTGTTTTGTTCTACCCCATGATTTGCCACATCTACCCAAGCTGGATCCATCACCTCCATTGTTTTCTTTTAAAGGCCTCCCTACTTCACCTAGTTATATGGCTCCATGGAATACTAGACCCATCAGGACTCGGATGCAGACTGTCCCACTGGTTCAAGTGCAAACTCTCCCATTGATGCCATTGCACCTACTGCCCTACAAACTGGAACCCACTCCTCCCATACTAGTCTCTGTATATGCTGTATTCATTTCACCAGCCTTATGCTGTCAATTTTCAATGGGCTGAAGTAATAATGCAGAGAATCAGGTGCTGCTCTTAAATTTGGTGCCTTACTCTCCAGATGTCTAAACCGAGCCTTCTTAATAACCCTCCTTGTATGTTTGGTATCTACATGAGTAATGACAGCTGGATCCTATCACTACAACCTCCTGTCCAGTGCTGAGTAAATGTTCCAAAACCTGGCACTGGAGAGTTAACATAGCCTTCTGGAATTGTGCTCTTGGCTGCACCAAACCGTGTGTATTCCCCCCCTCACTTACTATCCCCTATTGCTACTACATTCCTTAATATTCCCCTTTTCACATAAGGTATCCTGACCAAAATGTCCGAGTCTGTCCATCTTTCCTCTTTACAAACCTTGCTTTCGTTAACACAGGTGAGTACCTTCAACTTGTTTCATCGTTGTAAGGTCTGATGCTCCTGTACTCTAGTATTCCCTGACCCGTACCTGCCTCAATAGCAGTCAGACTCTCCTGTCCCTTACGACAAACTAATCCCTCCAGCTGCAATAGCTGTATTTACCGCCTCCTTGAAAACTCAAATGCTTTGGCCTCAATGACTTTCTGTAGTAGCGAATTCCATAGGTTCATCCCTCTCTGAGTGAAGTAAGTTCTCCTTACCTTGGTCCTAAAGATTCTTCCACTCCCATTCTTCTAAAATACAACCATAACTGACTTAGTCTGTCCTCATTCATCAGTCCTGCCATCACAAGAATCAATTTGGTAAACATTAACTGCATTTCCTTTGCAACAAGAACATCCTTCCTGAGATAAGGAGACCATTCCCAACACATTCTTTGGATCCAGAAATGTCCAAATTCAGCAGCTGCTGCCAATTCCTGTATCACTGTTGTCTGTGTGCTAAATATTTAAAAGTAATTCATTATGTAAAATTAATTCCTGTTCCTTACCACAGCTTAATTAATGCACATATCTGAAAGTTATCTGGCCCTTAATTAGACAAGTAACTGTTTCAGCTACATACACTAAGCTTTAATACTTTTTAAAATTCATAGCCCGTCCCCTAACTCGTGTCCTAATCAGGTTATTCACATAATCCTTTTAAACTGTAAGACCCTTGTACATTTCCAGAATCCTATGTTGTTTCTTGTTTTTCAGTCTGGACTTTCTAAACTGAGCATGTACTGCCTTCCAACTCCTGAAGTACCGGGCTCTAAAAAAGTTAAGATAGGAAAACCAAAGATACACTTGCTTTCCCTGCACTCCAATAGCTGCCAGAGTTCCAGATCACTTTGTGCCTGCTGTATTCAGTGCGGGCTGCACTCCACAGGCACTGTGTATATTACTGCACAATCACTGAGTATGTACAAGACAATACTTGAAAGATACTAAGAATGTGGAGGAATATGGGGATAGCATTGAGGTAGCTTGTGACTTGGATGAGTCAGCTTTGCTTGCTATTCTTCAGGAACTCATTTTAGCTAGCTCTGTGATTAACTAGCTAAACTTCACAAGTTTGATGACAAATTGGGTAGGAATGAAAGTTATGAGGACCCAACGAGCTTCAAGGAAACTTGGGTGAGCTACGTGAATGGTGAGGAATATGGTATTTAGAATATAATGTCAGTCAGTGTGAAGTGATCCACTTTGGCAGGAAAAAAAGGCAGTGTGTTCATTAATTGGTGGGAGGTGTTGATCTCCAAAGGGAATTGATGAATAGGAAAGCATTAGAAGGATATGGGCCAAATGCAGACAAGTGGAACTAGTTTAAGGGATATGATGAGAGCGTGGGTAAATGGAGCTGAGTACATGAAAGGTCAGCCTTGGTCTTGTTGAATGACGGAGCAGGCTTGAAGGGCCAGATGACCTACTCCTATTCCTGGTTCTTACGTTCTGTGTTTAGTTTGGAAAACTTGGCCGGCATGGATGAGTTGAACCGAAGGGCTGTTTCCAGGCTCTGTGGCTGTGAGACTGTGACCTTTTTTGAGTTGTGAAAAGCTAGGTGTAAGTGCCGCAAACAACTAGGGAAGGCAAATAGCATGTTGGCTTTCAATGTGAGGGTATATAATGTACAATTGTAAAGAACCTGGGTGAACCCATATCTGTGCGTTCATATCTAAGAAAAGATGTACTTCGCATAGAGTGATTGCAACAGATACCTTGGATGGCAGGATTGCTTTAGAGGAGAGATTGAGGAAACTAGGCCTATATTCTTTAGCATTTTAAAGAATGAAATTGTGTCTCTCTGTATTTTACACAACTTTTACAGTCTGGATGTAGGAAGAATGTTGCCCCTGGCTGATGTGCCTATAAGCAGGGGAAACAGTCTGTGAATAAGGGGTAAGCTATTTAAGACCTAGATGAGGAGGAATTTCTTCAGAGGTTACTGAACCTTTTGTAATTTTCTATTCCCGCAGACTGTGGCAGATTAATCACTGAGTATGTACAAGACAATACTTGAAAGATACTAAGAATGTGGAGGAATATGGGGATAGCATTGAGGTAGCTGACCAGCCATGATCTGATTGAATAGTGGGACAAATTTGTTGGGCTGAATGGCCTATGCCTATGTATTTTTTTTAAAAACCCTGCAGATGCTGGAAATTGGAAACAAAAACAGAAATTGCTGGAAAAGCTCAGCAGATCTGGCACCATCTGAGAGAGAAATCAGTTAACATTTCTGGTCTAGTGACCCTTCCATAGAAGCAAGAGCTTTTATGCCTGTGTTCTGTATGCTAAATAACAATCTCCCTCTGTCTGCAGGACCTTGAGAAACCAGCCAGACTGAAAGGAGGAAGAAAACTGACAGTGGAGCAAAGAAATGGTAGCATTTTTGGATTTTTGCACTCCGTGGAGATAGAATGTGGGAGACCAACTTTAGTGTTTTGGAGAAAGGCAAGAGGAAGAAAAATGTTGCAGCAAAACAGGAATAATCTGTTCTCACTTTCTATCCAGTACTTATTGATGCTCTTTGTAAACTGTTTACAGGGTGTGAGAAGGCAAAGACTTGAAGATACAAAATTCAAATCAAACATCATGGTTAAGTCACTCAGTGATTCAGGAACCAGATTTCATCACCCCTGAAGTGTGGCAGGATAAAGTGCTTCTCCATTATATTTATGGGAGAAAGTTTTAAAATCAATGTGACCACAAAAACATTGAAATACTCTCTCTCACCTGAGTGAGAACATTCCGGTGCACTGACTTTGGAAAGAGTTTTAACTGGTTAAAAATGCCTTATGTTTCACAGCAGTGAGAGACTGTACGTGTGTAGTGTTTGGACAAGGCTTCAACTAATCATCCAATCTGCAATGACGCAGCAACACTATGGAGAAGCCATGGAAATGTCAGGACTGTGGGAAGAGATTTCGATCTCCTTCTGAGCTAGAAACCCACCGACGCAGTCACACTGGAGAGAGACTGTTTAACTGCTCCAAGTGTGGGAAGGGATTTACTCAGTCCTCCCATTTGCTGACACACCAGCGTGTTCACACTAATGAGAGACCTTTTAAATGTCCAAACTGCGGCAAGTGCTACAAGAGTGCCCGGGAACTCATGTCCCATCACCTTGTTCACTCTGAGGAGAGGCCATTCAGGTGCTCTCACTGTGGGACTGGGTTCAGGCGATCGTCTGAACTCACTGTTCACCAGCGAATTCACACAGGGGAGAGGCCATTCACCTGCTCCATCTGTGGGAGAAGATTCACTACCTCATCCCACCTGTTGATACACCAGCGAGGTCATGCTGCGGAAAGGCCGTTTACCTGCCCTGAGTGTGAGAAGGGATTCACTAATTCATCGGACCTAATGATCCACCAGCGAGTTCACACTGGGGAGCGACCGTTCACCTGCCCAGAGTGCGGGAAGGGGTTCACTCAGTCGGCAACCCTGCTCAGACACCAACGCGTTCACACTGGAGAGAAGCCGTTCACCTGCTCAGAGTGTGAAAAGGGATTCACAGATTCGTCCCACCTTTTGAAACACCAGCGAGTTCACACCGGGGAGCGGCCATTCATCTGCCATGATTGTGGCAAAGGATTCTCTGATTCAGCCACCCTGCTGAGGCACCAGCGAGTTCATACTGGGGAGAGGCCGTTCCCCTGCCCCGAGTGTGGGAAGGGATTCACTTCATCCTCCCACCTGCTGAGACACCGGCGACTTCACAATGGGGAAAAACCATTTTCCTGCCCTGGGTGTGGAAAGGGATTCACTAATTCATCTGATCTGCGGATACACCAGCGTGTTCACACTGGGGAGAGGCCATTCACTTGCTTGGAGTGTGGGAAGGCGTTCACTCTTTCGTCCAGCCTGCTAAGACACCAGCGAGTTCACTCCGTAGAGAGGCCATTCATCTGCTCTCAGTGTGGGAAAGGATTCACTCGGTCATCCCATTTGTTGAGTCACCAGCGAGTTCACAAATAAGGATATTTCTTGTTTGTCGCAAACAGGCCTGAACCATGTCTTTGGTTTACAGTTCTGCTGAGGTTAATCAACTGGAGCACAATTCAAAGCATTAATGTTCTGGATCAAAGTCAAATAAAACTTTTTTTTTCTACAAACATATGTTGTCAGATCTTTTTAATAGCTTACACAAGTTACTTTTTTGAATGGGTCTTTTCTCAGTCTTATTTCCTTCCTGACCTAATAAGTGCAAGGAACACAAGGAACATCTTTGTCGCCTAAGTTTGAGAAAATATGATCAGCTGTTTCTGCTGCTTCCCACAACAGCTTTGAACATTTCCCACTAGTCCCGAACCTACGCCTTTTTATAGTTTATATTTCACTCCTGCTCTCTTGTGGCTCATTTTATCCATGCGACAACCTATTCCCACTAAACTGCTGGTCACCCAGCTTACCCATGTTCATTGGTCTTGATCTTCTGGTACTATGCCCCCCACCCACTCACCAAAAAATCTGAAATCAATATCACTGCTTCAATATATTAGCCTTGGGTCCCTACAATCCCTTTCCTCCCAAAAGGCTTTGATCATTTTATCAACTCCTGAATCTATGCCTTTTCCCCTGGCACTCCATGATTGACCCACCCCGCCACCAAATCATGTTTCTGCCCTGTCACAGTACTGAAGCAGTTTTAATAAAGATGCAAATTATGTCCAATGTGATTTAAGCAACAAGTCCATCTCATCCTAATTAGATTACTTACAGTGTGGAAACAGGCCCTTCGGCCCAACAAGTCCACACCGACCCGCTGAAGTGCAACCCACCCATACCCCTACATTTACCCCTTACCTAACACTACGGGTAATTTAGCAATTCACCTGACCTGCACATCTTTGGACTGTGGGAGGAAACCGGATCACCCGGAGGAAACCCATGCAGACACAGGGAGAACATGCAAACTCCACACAGTCAGTCGCCTGAGGCGGGAATTGAAACCAGGTCTCTGGCGCTGTGAGGCAGCAGTGCTAACCACTGTGCCACCGTGCCGCCCGCATGTCTACAGACTTTGTCAAAGTTGATCACACTCTCTCCCTCCAAAGCCTCTGCATTATTATCCACCTGCTCTTGGGTATGCAAGATTACGTGGTTTACCATTCACACTGATGATGTAAAACTATCCCTGCAGACAGACCAAACATTTCTCTCACCACAATGGATGACATGGTGGTTCAGCAATTAGCGCTGCTACCCTACAGTGTCAGGATCCTAGTTTCATTTCCACCCTCCGGCAACTGTGTGGAGTTTGCATGTTTTCCCCATGTCTGTGTGGGTTTCTTCCTGGTGCTCCAGTTTCCTCCCACAGTCCAAGATATGCAGATTAGGTGGATTAGCCATGAGAAATGTGGGATTATGGGAATGGGGGGGGGGGATTTTTCTGGGTGCGATGCTGTCTTGAGGATTAGTGCACATTTTATGGGCCAGATGTGGAAAAGTCTAAGGTGATTCCATTTGGAAGGAGCAACTGGAATAAAGGGTACTGAGATAATGGTAAATTCTTGGTAGTGTAGATGAGTAGCGAGATCTGTGTCCTTGTACATAGATCCCTGAAAGATGCCACCCAGGTTGAGAGGATTGTTAAGAAGGCATACCATATGTTAGCTCTTATTGGTTGAGGGATTGAGTTTTGGAGCCACAAAGTCATATTGCAGCTGCACTTGGAGTATTGCATCCAGTTCTGGTCATCGCATTATAGGAAGGACATGGAAGCTTTGGAAAGGGTTCAGAGGCGACTTACTAGGATGTTGCCTGGTATGGAGGGAAGGTCTTATGAAGAGAGGCTGAGGGACTTGAGGTTTTAGTTAAAGAGAAGAAGGTTGAGGAGTGACAATTGCGATAAGATAATCAGAGGGTTAGATAGGGTGGACAGTGATATGGGGACATAGCTTTAAATGGAGGGGTGATAAATATAGGACAGATGTCAGAGGCAGTTTCTTTACTCAGAGTGGTAAGGGTCTGGGATACTCTGCCTGCAACAGTATTCGACCTGCCAACCTTAAGGGCATTTAAATGGTCATTGGAAAAATATATGGATGAAAATGGAATAATGTAGGATAGATAAGCTTTAGGTTGTTGCACCGACCTATGAAACCATCGAGGGACAAAGGGCCTGTACTGCAATGTAATGTTCTTATGTTTCCACACTGTAGGGATTCTGTAATCAGAACCCAAGATCTCATTGAGATATTTCAGTTTCTCATCAGCAAATTGTCTCCCTCTAATTACCATGCAAACAGCATCTACCATTGTCAGTATAAGATAGGAACTTGAATAATCTGTTCTATGGAGCATTGTTTTCCCCTTTCTTTGAATCTGCAAATCCTTGTCTCAAACAATCCTTCTTCTCTCTCTCTCTCTCTGCTCCTTGCTCCAGAAACCGTGTGTTCCCACATCCCCCAACTTATTCTTCTCAGTCCTCCTGTCCTTAAATTTGTGACTCAGGCTGTGGCTCACCTCAATCTCACTCCCTCACTCTCACTATACGAGATAATACAGTTCACTGCAACTAGTCACCTTTTATGAATTTTTGTAATTTTGAATGCACAAAATTATTTCTTCTAATGGGAGGAAACAAAAGGTCCAGTGATTAGTTCAGAGCTGCTTTCTCCCAGGTTTGTTCTAACAAGCTGTCTATCTGAGTAACATTTATATAGACTCACTCACCTAGTGATCTGATTTTACAGAACAATGACTGCACCATATAATTATAGAGAGTCCTTCAGCATTCAGGGCTAGAATTTACCAAGCAAAACCTCATGCTGAAATCCATCAGTCTCGATTCATTGGGATCTGAAGCATTTGCAAATCTGAAAGGATTTATTTGACCGTCTTGGTTTGAAACTGGTGAGAGTCCAATTACTACTACTACTGTTGACCCAGCTGGGAAGCATGCAGACAGACCAGTGAACTTGCAATGGTGAGAGACTTCACCTCTTCATTCAACCTGCAACCAGAGCAACTTGTTCAAATTTGGTGCGAGACCTTCTCATTGCTCTGCCATTGGGGATACCATTGAAATGTCTGAGGAACTGCTCCAACTCCAGCAAGATCACAGTGATGAGAGATCGTCCAGTTTCTCTGATTGCAGGCAGAGGTTCAGGCAGGTGCCATTCCCATGACCTCCCACCCCTGCCTTGAACAGCACCATAGGCCTTCACACTCAGGAGACACTAGGACAGTTACTCCCGCTGCAGGGAGTGTTTCAGTGAGTTAGTGCATCTCTCTGAGCACCAGCAAGTTATTAGGTCATGGAGTTGTACAGCATGGAAGCAAACCCTTCAGTCCAACTTGTCCACATATACTAAATTAATCTAGTCCCATTTGGCCTATATCCCTGTAAACCCTTTCTATTTATATATCCATCTAAATCCTTTTAAATATTGTAATTATACCAGCCTCCACCACTTCCTCTAGCAGCTCATTCCATACATGCACTACCCTCTGCATGAAAATGTTGCCCCTTAGGTGCCTTTTAAATCTTTCCTGTCTCAGGAAATTATGCCCTCTACTTTTGGATCCTGTACCCCGGGGAGAAAAGATTTTGACTCGTCACCTTATCCATGCCCGTCATGATTTTATAAACCATTATAAAATCACCCCTCAGCCTTTGACATTCTGGGAAAACAGCCCCAGTCTATTGTTACGACACAGGGTAAACCCCTCTGCTAATTTAAAACCCGCAACACAGAAAGGATTTATCTCCTGCAGTAATCTGTGAAAATTAACAACTTTATTTTTTAAAGTATAACAGAATAATTAACTCAAATATTTACAGCTCCTTCCTCTAACCTATCTTTTACTTTCCCCTCTAAAATACTAGTCCAATAAAACTCCTGATTAAGGTTTATAAAACAAAACTTCTTATCACAAAGCCAGGGAGCTTTCAGTTCTTCTCTGTATTCTTGTCTTCATTTCTTCTTCTTTGGGATTCTGTTTCACTGGTTACTCATCGATAGAGGTACCTTTTAAGAGAGCTATTTTTCAAGCAGTCCTTACATGTTGGTAATCTTGGCAGTTCTCCTCCCAACTGTTCAATTTTCCCCAGTCTTATACCCTCAAAGCATTGGATTGTGTCATTTGCTTTTAAGATTGTCAATATACAAAATTCAAACGATTGGGATTTGGGATTTTGGGGTATAATTTAAATTGATTGGCCGAATTCAAATTTGTCTTTGTCTCCTAGCAACTCAGCCAGTGCTATTGTTCTGAACCAAATGTTACCTTGTAAATTCTCCAGCACTCAATGTGCTTGCCATGTCCTTCACTCTCTTAAAGGTACAGTGCACTTCTACACCTTCATCACACTATTCAGCCTCTCCATTTAGCTCATCCTGGCAACATCCTTGTAAATCTTTTCTGAACCCTTTCAAGTTTAATAACCTCTTTGCTATAGCAGGAAGACCAGAATTGAATGCAGTATTCCAATAGTAGCTTAACCAATGTCCTGTACAGTCACAACATGATCCCCCAACTCCTATTTTTCATGCACTGACCTATAAAGGCGAGCACACCAAATGCCTTCTTCACTATCCTGTCTCCCTGCAACTCCACTGTCAAGAAACTATGAAAATGCACCCCAATGTCTCTGCTCAGCAACACTCCCTAGGACCTTACCATTAAAGGTATACGTCCTGCTCTGATTTGCCTTTTCAAAATGCAGCACTTCACATTTATCTAAATCAAACTCAATTGGCCATTCCTTGGCCCATGTGCCCATCAGATCAAACTCCTGTTGGACTCTGAGATAACCTTCTTCACTGTCCACTACTAGCAACTTCAGCAATTTACTAACCATTCCTCCCTTAGCACGAGACATTCAGCTTCTCCCAGTGTAGAAAGAGGTTCACTCAATCCTCCCATTACACTGACCACCAGCTGTTCCAGTGGGTTAAACAACCTTTAAATGCTCTGAATGTAAGAATTATTTAAAATTTGAAGATATAGTGAATTTCACTAATAAAATTTTATTACTGAAATTTTATTTCCCTGGTGCACCCACCAGGGACAGACCATTCACTTGCTCCTTAAGAGATTCACCTTCTGCAGTGCGAGGGCCTTCACAGTGCAGAAAGACGACTTATCTGCTCCATGTGTCAGATGGGATTCACCCGGTCATCCCACCTGATGAAACATGAACAAGGACAAGGGAAGTTCTCAATCCTCCCAACACATTTAGCATTGATGTATTCACTCTGATGAGGGAATTTGAGATGTTCTGGATGTGATAAGATCTTTAAATGGTCCTGATTTGCTAACACACTAGCATGTGCTCTGAGTTGGGAACAGGTTTGGTTACTCTACTGATCTGACATTCTCATACTGAGGAGAAGCCATTCATCAGCTCCCAGCAAGGGAATACACCTGCTGACAGACCAGCAAATGGACACACATTTGAATATAGGAGTTGGAAGCACATGTTGAGGTTGTACAGAATTTTTGTGAGACCTCTTCTGGAATATAGTGTGCAATTCTGGTCGCCTTGTTTTTGGAGGGATATTATCAAAAAGGGTTCAGAAATTACTTGTCAGGATGTTGTCAGAAATGGAGAGTGTGAGTTAGAGGGAAAGGCTAGATAGGCTGAGACTTTTTTCAGGTTAAAAACAATGACTGCAGATGCTGGAAACCAGATTCTGGATCAGTGGTGCTGGAAGAGCACAGCAGTTCAGGCAGCATCCAAAGTGTAGTGAAATCGACGTTTCAAGCAAAAGCCCTTCCTGATGGTTTTGGGTGTGGAACAAACTTCCAGAAGAAGTGGTGGATGCAGGTACAGTTACAATGTTTAAAAGACATTTCAATAAGTAAATGAATAAAAAGGTTTGGACAGATATGGGCCAGGCCCAGGCAGGTGGGATTAGTTTAGTTTGGGATTATGGAGTAGCTGGACCAAAGGTTCTGTTTCCATGCTACATGGCTTTATGACATTGATGCGAGATCTTATAAATGCCTGGATGACAGGAAAAAGTAGAAAGCCTCCAAGGAGCTGATGTCTCATCAACGTGTTCACACTGAAAAGGTGCTCTTACTGCAAGTCTGGGTTCAAGAAATCATCTCCACTGACTATGCCTGCAAATCCATTCTGGGAAGAGGTTGTTCACCTGCTCTGATTGTGAAAAGAGACAAAAAAAAACCTGCCGATGCTGGAATACAAAGTATTTGCTCGTCCTGATCTATTGAGAAAAGGTGATTTTATACTTTATTTTTAACATGGATGCTATGCTATTTGAAAGCACCGATCACCCTTAATACACATGATTTCTTTCATCCCCAGTCATGATCAAATTCCATCAATGATAGTAAGTTAAATCAGGACATATGCACAGGAATGAAGAGGGATGAACAGATGGCCTACTGTTATGGCTTTAATCTTGTTTTGATGGAACACCTAATCTTTACTTATTGTAACAACCTGTCTGGATGTTGTCCTAATGCCTAATGGCTTAAGGTGTCTTACCTTCTCATGGGAAAGAAGCCTTTTAATCTGGGCCTAGCAGAGTTCACGTGAGAGTGTTGTCATTTCACTGTCCTGTGTGATTCTTTATAACTCTGGGACGTGACTACTTGTTTTAACCCTTACTCCTCTGTGTGCCCTATTTGGTTTGTCATCATGTCTGACCACATGCAGGAATAAATTAACTATTTTTGCTAAGCCATATTAGTTGGTCCAACTTCTAGTCTACCTAAAATTTATCAAACCTTTGTTTTATTTTTCACCTTTCAGATTATACACAGAGATTGATAATGTCGATTGGATTCCCCTCATCCACCAAAGAAGCAACTTCTTGTGAAAAGATTGTTTATCTGAGTTCCAGCTGGGTCATGTTAAACATGAAAGACAAATAAGAAACACAACTGAAATTCCCTGGCTTTTTTTTTCCTTTTTGTTATTGAACTATTAACCAAATGGACCCAAATCAATTTAACATTTGAATCTGGATCATTGATACGTCACAAAATGTGGATTCCAACTGGAAGCAGGTGTTGATACATGGTTTATTCCTGGATGTGGTGAATAGCAGCATTAACAGTGGAATACAACCTCTGCTGTTGTGTGTGAACTTGCTGGTATCTCAGGAGGTTGTTTGCCTGAGCAAATCCATTCTGACACAAAGTGCAGTTGAATGGCTTTGTCCCCGGTATAAACTCACTGATGTGTCAGCAGATGCAGTTAAATTTTAAATCTCTCATTTGATTGTGACTATGTTGATGAGTTTCCACCAGATAATTGGATCCCTTACCACAGTCTGCAGATTTCCATGGTTTCTCTTTGGTGTGAGAATCCTTGTGTCTTTCCAGTTGAATGTTCAGCTGAAGTCCTATCCATGCACACACAGGTACCATTTCTCCCTGTTGTGAACATATTGCTGAAAAAGACACATTTTGTTTGAAGCATTATTATCTTGTACTCAACAAGATATGTTGCAAGAATACAAATTCAAGGGTAAAATTGAAACTTATCTTGCATGAGATGTGATTGTTGGACTCCGGTTAGGGCATTACGATTCTGATTGACAAACAGCCAGGCTTTGTTAAATTTCAAACTAGGCAAATTGACTCTGGTCAGGGTATTTCCCTGAGAAATGAATCAACAATACTTACTTTGTTGATCTGAAAAAATTGCAGTACATGTACACAAACTTTCTGTCTAAAATTTAAAAAGGGCCAGTTGCTTCCAGTACCCAAAGGTGTGACACAATGTTTGTTTCCAAACTTGGATAATTGTCTGTATGGGAATTTGCATGTTCAACTCACATCTGTGTGGGTTTCCTCTGGGTGCTCTGATTTCCTCCACAGTTCAAGGATGTACAAGTTAGGTGGATTGACCATGCTAAATTGCCCCATAGTGACAAACGATGTACGGGCTAGGAGGATTATCCAAGGTAGATATAGGGTTACGGAATATGGTGAGTGTTTGGTCTGGGTGGAATGCTCTTCGGAGGATTAGTGCAGACTTGATGGACCAAATGGCCTCTTTCAACACTAGGGATTCGATGATTCTATTCTTTTCTGTGAAGGTTTGTAAGGGTCAAGATTCTGGAACTTTCTAACAGCACCGTGGATGTCCCTGCACCCCAAAGTCAGCTATTTTTCAAGATGATAGCTCACTACCACCCTCTCCAGGGCAGCTGGGGTTGGACAATAATGCCCACATCCACGAATAAATTACAACAAAATGTTGGGTGTTGTAAAAAACTGGATGTAGAGTTGAAAGATCAGGAGCCACTGTCCCTCTGTCAGTCTGTGACTGTCCTTCCTCCTACGGTCCGTTTAAACTTCACATTACCTCCTCATCTCCCTACTCGCACTCTGCCATTCTCAGGGCTGCATAACACCCATTCTTCAGTATTCTGATTTAGGAATCCTCATGTCTGGCAGAAAGAAAGGAGGCACAGTGCTAGGTAAAGTGTCGAGGAAAGTGAACCCCACAAAGTGTTTTGTGATCATGTCAAGGGCATCAACAATCTGGCACTTGGCTTGCCATGCTGGGATCAAGCGGATCTTGGGATGTGTGAGCATGCTGAAAATCTTCCTGAAGAGTTCGATTGGAATGCAGTTACCAATACTGGACTTGCCAAGTGAGAGATGGTCACTACTATGAATGTGCTGCTTGCTCTGAAATACCAGGGCCGCACTTCGGATTCAACTACTCAACAACTGGAATCTTTTCAGTCAACCATCTCCTTCCATCGCATTAAGTCTGGAATCTGTACAACCCTTATTTCTACGTGCAAAAATGTACTGAATACGGTTGCGCTGGGAGCAAACATAGCTTTCCCAATCTGAGATTAGGACAGGAAGTGGGTGAATTGCACATTTTCATTTGTAACAGGAATGAGTGTATAGCTGGGTGATAATACCACTAGACCATCACCCACCTGAAATACACGCGATGCATTTACGTGTCTTCCTAACTGTAGTATTTATTCTGTACATTTCCCCGATTAGGATTCCAGGAGAATTAAACCTTCAACCAGGAAATCGATGGCGTTAATGTATACCCAGACTGCTCCGCGCTGCAGAAAGCCCCCTATCAATGCATACAGGAGCCCAATGCGCAGGAGTAGGAGCGGGCAGTGCTCTGAGCATGCTCAGTGATGGTCATGGGGGCAGTCTGAAGAGGACTGGACGGTTCGAGCAGCGGGAGGAAATTGTGAGAGAAGGTAGGAATGGAAACCACGGTACTGGGGCCTGGCAACTTGTTCAACTCTTGGTGGTGGCTTGGGGCCTCAAAGGCCCGTATTTACCCTGCGCAGGCGGAATCAGACCCCTGCGGAGCGGGCTCCCTGGCCGCCATCTTAGGGGAGTGGGATTCCAGCGGCCCAGGGAGGAGGGGTTACCCAGGTAACCGGCCACCTGCCATCTTGGTGAAGGGAAGGCGGGGTATGTTCGGTGTGCAAGGCGGACGGGCGGCCACCTTGGTGAAGTATCGGGGGAGGCGGGGTTTGTGTCCTCGTGATGAGAGAGAAAAGCATTGAGGTAGTCACTCCCTCTTGAGTTTAGTAGCTGGAGAAAAGAAAGTGAGATAACTAGGCGTGGACGAAAGAAATGGTGCGACAGGTTTGGATTTCAGCCAGGAAGAATGGAGAGCGTGAAGTACAGGCATTTAAAACTTTGGAGACAGAAAGAATGGAGGAATGGGAAGCTACAAAATGATACCTCCTCTGGTCGTGTCTGAATGCCATGTGATCAGTGTTCCTCAGTTACTCATAAACACACACCCCCTTTACACATCTTTCATCGATATTGAAATGTTACTTTTGGAAATAACAAATTTGTAATTTTCCTATCTGTCTCCCTTGTATTTATACAATTATACATCATGGAAACAGACCCTTCAGTCTAACTTGTTCACGCCAACCAGATATCTGATCTAGTCCCAATAAGACAGCATTTGGTCCATATCCCTCTAAACCCTCCCCATTCATGTCCCATCCAGATGCCTTTTAAATGTTGTAATTGTACCTGTCTTCTCCAACTCCTCTGGCAGTTCATTCCATATGTGTACCACCCTCTGCATGGAAAAAGTTGTCCCTCGGGTGCTTTTTAAAAATCTTTCCTCTCTCACCTTAAACCTCTGCCCTCTGGTTTTGGACTCTCCTATGCTGGAAAAAAAGACCTGGGCTACTCACCTTATCCATGTTTTTCATGATTTTGTGAACCTCTATAAGTTCACCCCTTAGTCTCTGATGCTGCAGTGGGTGAGGGGGGGAGGGGGGGGAGGGGGGTGGGGGAAAGCCCCAGCCTGTTCAGCCTATAGCTCAAACCCTCCAATCCTGGCAACATCCTTGTAATTCTTTTCTGAACCCTTTCAAGTTTCACATCATCTTTCCCATGTCAGCGAGGCCAGAATTGATCTCAGTATCTTAAAAGCAGTCTCGCCAATGTCCTGAATAGCTGCATATAATCCAAAGCATAAGTCTTTTTTTCTGAAGGGTCCTCTAGCATCAGTTGTGGTCTCTTTATGTTCTAACTCATAACTCATTACCCCGCACAATAAAAGTTGTTTCCCTCATGATCTGTAACTTATAACCCTGAGCAAACGTACCTTGCCTAGGCCTGGGTGACCTGCAAAAAGCCAGGAATGTGCACCGTCTGCTCAAGCAGCCTTTCTGCCGGAAAGAGAGGAAAGAAAATAAAATGTTCCATAAAACTTAGTCATGTCAGTTCTGAATTTGCATCCTGAGCTTGTAGTTACATCTTCTGTGAAATACTTTTACAGTGAATTTGAAAAGTAGATTTGCCATTGGGAAGGCTAAATTAAATATCACTTCAAGATTTGATTAATCAAGATCTGAATATCAATGGCTTTTAAATATGGAAGAAACAAACATTAATCACGGTATTGAGAGACTTGTTGTGTGCTGGAAGTATGGACAAGGGGTCAATGCATGGTTTGAACTGACAAGATACTTAAACATTTGTTGGAGGTGGCATTATGCAGCTTGGAAATGTGTGGAACAATTTGATTCGACATCCGAATTGCAAGCTCAATGTCGCCACCATGCCAAGGAAAGATGCAACACCTACCCAATTTGTGGGAGGGAATTCACTTTGTCATAACGCCTGGTGGCATGTCAGGACCTTTACGCTGGGGAGATGCCATTCACCTGCTCTAGAAATCACTTCCTACCCTGTTACAGGACAATTCATTGTCAGACAGTGAATGAACTGCACCCCTCATAGACCTTAAAGGAGAGTCTAGGACCAGAGGGCATAGTGTCAGAATAAAAGGGTGCCAATTAAGACTGAGATGAGGAATTTCTTCTCTCTTTTGGGATCAAGAGCTGTCAGAGCAATTAGATTGTGGCATTAACAGGAAATGGTTGTGGCAGGAGTTTCTTTTAAATAAAGAAATTAGATGAATGCATGAGAGAAAAGGGATTAAAAAGATCAGTTGAAAGTCTGAGGTGACATAGAGTGAATGGGACCAGAAGCATAAGATGCATAAATACTTACAGAATAGTTGGACCTAACAGCCAATTTATTTGTTGCATATTCTAAATACTTCAACTCCTTTTACAGGGTATTCAGAGCAGTGGATTTGCAGATAGTAAATTCAAACCAAATATCAAGATTTGACAGAACCATTCAATTCATTGGGACATGTACATCATTGGTCTTTGAATGTACGAGAAGAAATGTTTGTCTCTGGGGGACAAAAAAATTCAAACATCAGTGAGACTGAAACAGAGACACCTAAATGTGAGTGTTCCAGTGAGTTGACTTTGGAAACCGTGGTTACTGATTTCATCACATCACTCATGGTGGATGGGAACCATACATTTGTGTGTAGATTAAACTTCAAATGATCATCCAAACTAGGGACACCCAAAGACAACCACACCATGGAGAAACCGTGGAAGTGTGGAGACTGTGGGAAGGGGTTCAGTTACCCATCTGAGCTGGAAACACATCGACGCAGTCACACTGGAGAGCGGCCGTTCACCTGCTCTGTGTGTGGGAAGGGATTCACTCAGTCATCTAGCCTCTATACACATCAGCGGGTTCACACTGGGGAGAGGCCATTCACCTGTCTTGAATGTGGGAAAGGATTTAATGCTTTATCCAATCTTCGGACTCACCAGCGGGCCCACTCTGATAAGAGACCATTCAAATGTTCTGACTGCGAGAAGAGCTTTAAAAGCAGAAAGGATATCGTGACACATCAACGCACTCACACTGGTGAGAGGCCATTTACCTGCTCCCTGTGTGGGAAGAAATTTACTCAGTCATCCCACCTCCTGACACACCAACTTGTTCACTCTGATAAGAGACCTTTCGAATGTTCTGACTGTGAGAAGAGCTTTAAAAGTAAAAAGGATTTACTGAACCACCAACGCACTCTGACTGGGGAGAGGCCATTCATCTGCTCTATATGTGGAAAGGGATTCACCTGTTCATCCCATCTTCTGTCGCATCAATTTGTTCACACTGATCAGAGACCTTTTAATTGTCCTGATTGTGAAAAGAAATTTAAAACTACAAAAGACCTTCTGAAACACAGACACACTCACACTGGGGAGAGGCCATTCATGTGCTCTGTCTGTGGGAAGGGGTTCACTCGTTTATCACATCTGCTGAGACACCATCGAGTTCACACTGGGGAAAGACCGTTCACCTGCACTGTGTGTTGGCAGGAATTTGTTGATTCATCCGACCTTCTGATTCACCAGCGCGTTCATACCGGGGAGAGACCCTACAGCTGCATGCTATGTGACAAGCGATTCACTCAGTCATCCCATCTCACGACACACCAACTTGTTCACACTGATATGAGACCTTTTAACTGTCCTTACTGTGAGAAAAGATTTAAAAGTAAACAGAATCTGTTAACACACCAGCGGGTTCACACTGGGGAGAGGCCGTTCAACTGCCCCTTGTGTGGGAAGGGATTTGCTCAGTCAAACAACCTCTTGAGACACCAGCAAGTTCACATGCGACAGCAGGGGTTATATTCCACTGTTAATCACACCCAAGACTGAACTGACGCTGGTTGCCTGTTTACTGTGGGAATCCAGTTTGTTGCACATGTTAAAGATGAGACTTAAATATTGCGGTCAAGATTAAAAAAGTTTGAGAAGAAGACTAAAGTTGATTGACAATGGGGAAGAACGGAAGGAACAGGGCAATAGATTATTGAAGAGGAAAGCAGTGAATTGGAGTCAATCTGCAGAAATGTGAGTTAATGACTTTGGGAGGACAGAGAAGAAAATGGATGGACAACAAATGGCAGGATACTGAGTGTCGAGGAATAAAAAAATCTTGCAATGCTTTCCACCGATCTCTGAAGGCAGATGTACAGGGGATCGGGTGCTCAAGAGGCACTTGGGATCCTTTCTTAGTCAAGGGCTAGAATACAAAAAGCCAGGAAAATGGTGCTGTTCAGAGCACAACTAGAGTTAGAACATAGTTCTGGTTACTGCATTAAACAGTTTAATTAGTTAATTGAAATAATCTTTTTAACAGTCATCTATTAGAGTGAGCCCATTGAGAGTCCTGATATTTTGTTAATTATAAAGCTGAAAATGTGTTGCTGGTTAAAGCACAGCAGGTCAGGCAGCATCCAAGGAACAGCAAATTTGACATTTCGGGCCAGAGCCCTTCATCAGGAATTCCTGATGAAGGGCTCTGGCCCGAAACGTCAAATTTGCTGATCCTTGGATGCTGCCTGACCTGCTGTGCTTTAACGAGCAACACATTTTCAGCTCTGATCTCCAGCATCTGCAGACCTCACTTTTTACTTGTTAATTATAAAGGGAGCCTAAACTTAATTCACATAAACTGAAGTCAATTTGATATTTGTGTGTGTTTGTTTAATCAAATGTAGCAAATAAAGATAACTAATAAGCAAGAGATAGTATAGGTGAAGAAGACTGAACTCTTCAGTAATTTACTATTTGAAATGTTTAGATAATACAAGTTCAGAAAAATACTGGTTATTTCCTGATAAACTAAAGTGATTTAATCACAATGGAAGAAGCTGATTAGTGAGTATGAAGATGAAGTCTGGAATGAAGATGAACCTTCATTTATGTTAAAAGGATATTACTAAACTGGAGAGGGTTTAGAAAACATTAACCAGTGTGTTGCCCAGAATGGAGGGTTTGAGTTATGAAAAAAATAGACTGGATAGGGTGGGACTTCTGGAGCATAGGAATTGAAGGGAGAACTTAGAGGTTTATAAAATCAGGGGGGTGGGGGGGGTCATAGATAAGGTGAATAGTCAAGATTATTTTCTGTAAGGGAATTTCAAAACTAGGGGGCATATTTTTAAGGTGAGAGAAGATTTAAAAAGGATATGAGGGGCAACATTTTTACACAGAGTGGTTAGTACGTGGAATGAACTGCCAGAGAAAATGTGGGATGCAGGTCCAATTCCAAAGTTTGAAAGACTTTTGGATAAGTACATGAATAGGAAAGGTTGAAGGGATATTGACCAGATGCAGGCAAGTGGGACTAGTTTAGTTTGGGAACATGGTGGATATGGACTGAAGGATCTGTTTCCATGGTGTATTACTGCGACTGTTAATCTATACTTATTTTGGTTAATACAGTTAATAATCGAATGAATAAGGACACAGCAGGACATCTCAGTCCCATGGAATACACATTTAGTTATACCATAAGACAAAGGGGCAGAAATAGGGCATTCAACCCATCAAGTCTGCTGCACCATTCAAAAAGATAATCGTCAACCTTCCTACTGTTATACTCCATTCACTTTTGAAGTAACAGCCAACATTTCATTTGTTTTCCCTATTACTTGCTGAAATTGTATGATAGCTTTTTGTGATTTCTGCATGAGGACCCTGTCTGTGCTGCACTTTCTACAGTCATTCCCATTTAAATAATATTCAGCACCTCTGCGATATGCATAACTGAACATTTTTCCACATTATATCCTGTCTGCCAAATTTTTGTACAATCATGTATATTTCTCTGTAGACTCTTTCTGTCATCCTCACCACTTGTTTTTCTCACCTATTTTTTTGTGTCATCAGCAAACTTGGCTATACTACATTCAGCTGCAAATGTGTTGCTGGTCAAAGCACAGCAGGCCAGGCAGCATCTCAGGAATAGAGAATTCGACGTTTCGAGCATAAGCCCTTCATCAGGAATCACTACATTCACTTTCCTTATCTAAGTCATTTGTATATATTTTAAATATTTGTGGCCTCAGCTCTGATCCCTGTGGTACTCCACTAGTTATAGATGGCCATTCAGAAACCCTTCCCCTTATCCCAGCTTTTTGTCTTGTATTAGTTAGCCAATCCTCTGTGCTAATTTATTAACCCCAACACCATGGGTTCTCACTTTTTTAAGCAGCCTAAGGTGTGGTATTTTATTGAATGACTTTCAGAAATCCAAGTATATTACTACTACTAGTTTCCCTGTCCTGCCTGTAACCTCCACAAATAATTAAGATAAATGTATCAGACGTGATTTATCTTTCATGAAACTCTGCTTAATTACATCTTTCTAATAGACAACAACTTTTTCCCAAAGACAGTTGGGCAGCACCAGCCTAGGTTGACTGTGTGGAGGTTGCATGTTCTCCCCGTGTCTGTTGGATTTCCTCCCATAGTCCAAAGATGTGCAGGTTAGGGTGGATTGACAATGCTAAATTGCCCATAGTGTCCAGGGATGTGCAGGTTAGGTCCATTAGCCATGGGAAATACCAGGTTATAGGGATGGGGAAGGTCTGGGTGGGATGCTCTATTGAGGGTCAGTGTGGACTCGATGGACCAGTTGGCCTGCTTCCACAGGATTCTACGGTTCCATATCTACGTACATATGTTCAGGACAATTGCAAAATCAGGGAGGTTCTGCCAGAATGGAGAAGATTGGTCAGACCACAGAGCACTGCATACAGTTCTGGCCTGCCAATTACAAGATAGGTGTGATTGCTGTGGAGAGTATACAGAAGACACTAATGAAGATGTTTCCAGGAATGGAGAATTTTCACTAAGATGAAAGAATTGTAGACTGTGATTGTTTTCTTTAGAATAGAGGAGACTGAGAGAAGTTTTAATTGAGGTGCATACAGTTATGAGGGAGCCAGACAGAGTGGATAGGAAGGACCTATTTCCATTAACAACTCCATGACTAAGGCACTGAGATTTTCAGTAACTGGCAGAACATAAGAAAGAGGAGCAAAAATTGGCCAGTTGGCCCTTTGAGTCCGCTCCGCCATTCAATAAGATCGTGGACTCGACTCTCCTTACCCACCTGCTCACCATAGCCCTTAATTTCTTTACTATTGAAAAATCCATCTATCTTTGCCATAAAAAACATTCAAGAAGATAGCCTCAACTGATTCACTGGGCAAGGAGTTCCACAGATTCACATCCCTTTGGGAGAAGAAGTTCCTTCTCAACTCAGCTAAATCTGCTCTGCCTTATTTTGAGGCCATGCTGCCTTGTTCACCCACCAAAAGAAACAACCTCCCTGCTTCTACCTTATCTATTCTCTTCATAGAAGATGGAAGACCTAGAATGGGAGTGGAGAAAACTTTTCACTCGGGATGGCAGGATCTGGAACTCAATTTCAGTTCGGATCATAAAGGCAGATAAACCTCATTGTATTTTTAAAAAAGAGACTTGCATCTGCTCTTGAAATGCCAGATGATTCCGAGCAACAGGTGAAGATCTATAAAAAGAGATTGGTGTGGATCACTCTATTTTAGCCGGTCAGCAAACACCTTAGGCTGAATAGCCTCCATTTTTACTGTACCTTTCCAATGATTTCACTCTGATAGTTGGATGTTTTTCTTGGTCATGTTGATAATCTTGCTCATTGAGCTGTCATTCAATATTCTGAATAAATGCAGAAAAAAAAAATTGGTTTGAAACTCTTTGCTTTTTCTTTTTCTCATCTGAGTGTAGAACGTCACCTAATCAGGGCTCAGAAAGAACAGTCTGGGAGGGGGGTGAGCTGAAAGAGGATTGTCTAACAGGAACAGAACTTCATCCTGGACACAAGTCTTTCAGGATCTCATGGGAGAGCCAAACTTCACCGGCTTTGTCACCTCTTCACTGACAGTTAAGTCCCAGTGTGAGTTAATCCTGAAGCGTGTACGAAATATTTCCCAGCTGCTCTCTACCATGCAGTGGTTAGCACTGCTGCCTCACAGCACCGGAGACCTGGGTTCAATTCCCGACTCAGGCAACTGACTGTGTGGAGTTTGCACGTTCTCTCCGTGTCTGCGTGGGTTTCCTCCGGATGCTCCGGTTTCCTCCCACAGTCCAAAGATGTGCGGGTCAGGTGAATTGGCCATGCTAAATTGCCCGTAGTGTTAGGTAAGGGGTAAATGTAGGGGTATGGGTGGGTTGCGCTTCGGCGGGTCGGTGTGGACTTGTTGGGCTGAAGGGCCTGTTTCCACACTGTAAGTAATCTAATCTACCATCATTCATAGTTGCTTTATAGCTCTACTTGGAATCAGGAAGATCAACAAGGAATACGGGAAACAAATCAGAGATTGGTGTCACACTGTGAACTGGTGGGCGGCGCGGTGGCACAGTGGTTAGCACTGCTGCATCACAGCGCCAGAGACCCGGGTTCAATTCCCGACTCAGGCGACTGACTGTGGGGAGTTTGCACGTTCTCCCCGTGTCGCTTCGGTGGGTCGGTGTGGTCTTGTTGGACCAAAGGACCTGTTTCCACACTGTAAGTAATCTAATCTAATCTATTCCTGACTGAAAGTAATACAGCAGAATTATATTTCCAGTCTAAAAGTGACATTGTTTTGCATCCACTATTTTAAGGCAGATCTTAATTAAAATAAATTTGATTAAAAATAAATAACAATGAGTTCACAGCAGTCTGTAAATATCTGGGACAATTCACAGAATCACAATATTGCTGAATGAAGTCAATGAAGCATATTGATGCCAATCTCCTACATTTCCTCATACCCTGAATGATGTTTCTGTTTAAATAATAATTCACGAATGCATCAATTCAGCCTGTCTCCAGCAGACTTTCAGATCCTTTCCTCCGTAAGTTATACAATGGATATCTCTAAATAAAGATGAATTTGTGTGGGAGACAACAGGATAACCAACAATGCACAAATGGGAACATCCACAAGGGTACTATCCTGACAGTTATTCTAAGATTACCCCACTACTGACTCTGCTGAAGGTTGTAAGCCCAAAGTGTGAAATCTCCAGGACTGGACTGTAAGAAGGTTGGGTTTTAGCATCCTGACTGGAATCTGTCAGGAACCACAGAAGTCCTTACTAACAAACAAACACAAAAGTAGAAATTGCTGGAAAAACTCAGGAGGTCTGGCAGCATTTCTAGAAAGAAAACAATGTTTTGAGTTCAGTTACCTTCTTCAGAACTAACCTTTACCATAAAGCTGTCTGGGGTTTTACCTCTCAGTGTAGGTCTAGGAGTGAATAATGCCCTACTCCCTGCATTTTCTGATACAGAACTATATTTGGAACAAGATGATCTCCATTTCCAGCAGAACAGAGACAAATATCATCCACAATTGAGGGAGACCAAAGCAGCCATTGATATTAACGACTTGAACCAATTGTGGTGTCGCACCTTACTGCTGATGCAATAATAAGTAGGAAAGCAATTTGTAAGGCTATAAAGAGTCCGTGAAGGGATACAAACAAGTTATGTGAATGGAAAAAACTTTGACAGATGGATTATAATGTGGGGTGATGTGAATGTATCCATTTTGGTAGGAGAGAACAAAAAGCAGTTTATTGAATGGAGACAGACTGCAGAATGCTGTAGTGCAGAGAGATCTGGGTATCCTTATATGTGAATCTCAAACAGCATGCTGGTACAGCATGAAATTCTGAAGACAAATTGAATTTTGGTCTTAATTGCAAGGAGGATACAGTATAATAATAAGGAAGTATTGCTAAAACCACAAAGCGTCCTGGTGAATCTGCGCCTGGATTACTGTATCCAGTTTTGCTTGCTTAGGGAAGTTTATACTTGTAATAAAATGAGTTCATAGAAGACTCACTCAGGTGATTCCAGCAATGAAGAGGTTGTCTTCTGAGGAAAGATTGTGCAAGTTGGAGTTTAGGAGAATGAGAAGTGATCTTACTGAATTGGATAAGATGCTGGAGGGTTTGACAGAGTGCACACTGAGAGACTATTTCCTCTCAGGGAATTAGATTAAGATTAGATTAGATTTACAGTGTGGAAACAGGCCCTTCGGCCCAACAAGTCCACACCGACCCGCCGAAGCGCAACCCACCCATACCCCTACATTTACCCCTTACCTAACACTACGGGCAATTTAGCATGGCCAATTCACCTGACCTGCACATCTTTGGACTGTGGGAGGAAACCGGAGCACCCGGAGGAAACCCACGCAGACACGGGGAGAATGTGCAAACTCCACACAGTCAGTCACCTGAGTCGGGAATTGAACCCGGGTCTCAGGCGCTGTGAGCCAGCAGTGCTAACCACTGTGCCACCGTGCCGCCCACTGGTTCTGGGGCACAGCGGGAAAGGGGAGGGGTAAACAGGATCTTAGTGATAGAAGACTCAATAGTTAGGGGGACAGTTAATTTGCTACATGAGCAAAACTAATGTAGTTTATAAAATACCATGCAAGGACTGCACAAAACACTATATAGGACAAACAGGAAGACAGCTAACAATCCGCATACATGAACACCAACTAGCCACGAAACGACACGACCAGCTATCCCTAGTAGCCACACACTCAGACAACAAGCAACATGAATTCGACTGGGAAAACACTACTATCATAGGGCAAGCCAGACAGAGAATAGCCAGGGAATTCCTAGAGGCATGGCATTCATCCACAAACTCCATCAACAGACACATCGACCTGGACCCAATATACCAATCACTACAGCGGACAGCTGAAACTGACACCCGGAAGCGGCAAGGACAGACCACTATAAATGCCGGAAGAAACATCAAAGAAGCGCTTCGCAGGAGGCTCCAGAGCACTGATGATGTCTCCTAGCCAGGGGACGAAACGTTTGCAACCAAAACTTCCAGCTCGGCGAACAGAACCACTACAACAATAATCCCCTATCTGCATTCACCTACCACCATCCCACCTACCTTTCCTCAGTCCCACCTCCTCCCCCCGCCCCCACTATTTCTGAGCTCTCTTGCCCCTCCCTAGTGCTGAAGAAGAGTCCTGATCCCAAATGTGGACTTTCCTGCTTTTTTGATACTGTCTGACCTACTGTGTTTTTCCATTCCACTATCTCTAAATCAGTTCTGTACAGTTCTTGCAGAATTTTGACTTTCCTTAGAGCTTCTCTGATGTCCTGAATGGTGCCAGTATTAATCTTCTCCATAACCAGTCCTAGCCCTGCCGCCAGTTCATTTATTGAAACCTGGGACTTGCCTTGTCAAATATTTGACATTCCTTTTTTGCCCACTTCTCTTAAATCAGACCTTGATTTATAAGACAAAGGAGCAGAATTAAGCCATTCAGTACATTGAGTCTGCTCTGCTCTTCAATCATGACTGACATGTTTCTCAACATCATTCTCTTGCATTCACCCTATAACCCATTCATACTCAAGAAATTATCTGTCAGCCTTAAATATACTCAATAATCTGGCCTCCACAATCTTCTGTGACAATCAATTCCATTGATTCACCACTCTGGCTGAAGACGTTTCTCCTTATCTCCATTCTAAAGTTCTTCCCTTTACTCTAAGGTAATGCCGTCGGATCCTAGTCACTCCGACCAATGGAAACATCTTCCCAACATCCACTCTGTCCAGGGCATTCAGTATTCTGTATGCTTCAATTAGAACCCTCCATCATCTTTCTAAACTCCATAGAACATTAACCAAACTCCATAGAACATTAACCAGAGTACTCAAACATTCCTCATATGTTACGCTTTTCATTCCTGAGACCATTCTCGTGAAACTCCTCTGAACACACTCCAGGGCCAATACATCTTTCCTGAGATATGGAGGTGAAAACTGTGCACAATACTCCAAATGTGGTCTGACCAGAGCAATGTAGAGCCTCGGAAGGAAATGCCTGCTTTCATACTCAAGTCCTCTCAAAATAAATACCATCATTGTATTTGCCTACCTAACTACTGACTCAACCTCCATGATTACCTGGACTAGAACTCCCAAGTCTCTTTGGTAGGAAGAGTAGAGGCATGGACTATTTTCTAAATGGGGAGAAAATTCAAAAGTCTGAAGTGCATGACCCCACACTTTGCTCACGTTGTACTCCATTATTTACGAATTTGTCTGAACATATTCCCCTATTTCAGAAGCAAATGTGGAAACGTTTGCTCCGGCCCCAGAAAGGTTCCATCTATTTAAAGTCGAGGTTTTCCCTGGCGTTTGACACAAACAAAGTTTCCAAATAAGGGAAGGTTTCAGCGATTGAAGGAGAGCCCACCTCGGTCCCGCCCCCCATTCGCCACGATTGGCTGCAAGGCCTGCCGCTCTCGGCCGGCTTTTACCATTGGTCTGGAGCCTCCACCAACCAAGTGGGCAACGTGAACTGAGCACGCGCATGTGTGAAGCTGATGCGGGATGGAGAATTGTTCGTAACTAAATTCGCGGAGTTTTAAACATCTACCGGGTGAGGCGATCGTGAGCTGCATTTAAAATTCTGCGTAATCCAGGGTCGAATAAGAAACTACCGATTCAGATTTTCCTTAAGCGAGCAGCAGTTTCGAGCTTTGGCGGTCTTTTCGTGAATGGGCTGCGTTAATGACCGCCATCTTTATAGGGGGCAGGGGGGGGGGGCAGCAGGGCGCATGCGCAGTTCCATCTGCATGGCGGCGCAATGTGAGCTAGGGCGCATGCGCATCCGCGAGCACTGGCTGGGGAGGACAATGAAGTGGATCTGAATGGGATCAGGACCTGACACCGATAGAATTTGCATGTTATCAGAAAATGAAGGTTTGCAGGCAGGAGAATGTGTGACATGCTGATTTGGAGAGCTGGCTTAGACACAACGGGTTGAATTCCCCACTTAAAAAATTCTGTGCTTCATTCAGTCCGCTGTTTGTGCCAGTTTTCTGTAAGACCAAAATCACCTAATCCCACTGCCCTGGCTCCACATCCCCCAGCACTGTCAAGTGTTTATTATGTTCAGATCAAATAAACGATTTCGACTTGAATGTAGGATGTTTGATCAGTAAATTAAGGGGGGGGGCTACGAAAATTGATGGGATAGTAAATAGTGAGGTCAGACTGACATTACAGGCTATGATGTGGAGGTGCTGGTGTTGGGCGGGGGTGGACAAAGTAAAATAATCACACAAAACCGGCTTAAAGTCCAACAGGTTTATTCGAAAGTACAAGTTTTTGGAACACTGCTCCTTCGTCAGGGAGCTAGTAGATTTGTTCAATACATTGCATCAATTGTATGATACTTTTGATCTTTTACTGTACATTCTGTGTCCTATGACCCTGCTGCTCTACCTACCTGACAAAGGGGCAGCGCTGCAAAAGCTTGTACTTTCAAATAAACCTGTTGGACTATAGTGTGGTGTTGTGTGATTTTTAATTTAGATTACAGGAGGATTCATAGAATAGAATCCCTACAGCATGAAATCTGTCCATTTGAATCCACACTTACCCTCCGAAGAGCATCCCACCAGAACTACCCCTCCACCCAATCCCTGTAACACTGCATCTCCCATGGCTAATCCACCTAGTCTGCACATCCCTGGACATTATGGGGCAATTCAGCATGGCCAATCCACCTAACCTCACACAGATGAAAGGGGAAAGCAGTGCCCTATAGAACAAAGCATTCCAGTTTTTATCCTATACTGACAATGGTAGATGTTGTTTGCATGGTATTAGAAGGAAATGATTTGCCAATGGGAAACTTGAAAATCTTGTGCAGTCACTTCATTTATACAGGATTGGGTTTGGTTTACAGAATCCGTACAGTGTGGAAAAAGGCCATTCTTCCCATCAAGTGTGCACTGATCCTCAGAAGAGCATCCCACCCAGAGAAAGCCTCCACCTGTTCCCATAAACCTGCATTTACCATGGCTAATCCACTTAGCCTGCACATCGCTGGGCACTACAGGGCAATTTGGCATGGCCAAAGCCACATCTTTGGACTGTGGAGGGAAACCAGAGCACCTGGAGGAAACCCATGCAGAACGGGGAGAATGTGCAAACTCCAGATATGCTAATCAGATGAGCTGACTAGTGGCAAATGGAATTCATTCCAGATAAGTGTGAGATAATGCATTTGAGCAGAAGAAACAAAG
This sequence comes from Hemiscyllium ocellatum, assembly GCF_020745735.1. Classification (NCBI taxonomy): domain Eukaryota; kingdom Metazoa; phylum Chordata; class Chondrichthyes; order Orectolobiformes; family Hemiscylliidae; genus Hemiscyllium; species Hemiscyllium ocellatum. The sequence goes on from NC_083446.1 coordinate 12,891,235, forward strand.
CAAGGGAATATTTGATGAATGGTAGGATACTGAGGTGCACTAAGGATCAGAGGAACCTTGGTGCACATGTCCACTGGCCTGTCAAGGAGTGGGGCAGGTAGATAAAGTGGTTAAGAAGGCATGTGGGATACTTGCCTTTCTTAACTAAGGCATAGAGTTTATTACAGGGAGATTGTGCTGAAACTGTATAAACTGTTGGTTAAGCCACAGCTAGAGCACTGTGTGTAGTTCTGGAATCCATATTATAGGAGAGATATGATTCAACTGCAAAGGTTGTGCACAGGCTATAACTGTTTATTTTCAATCTGTATCTGATACTGATAAATGATAATTTTTGTATTCTTATTACAGAACATTGAAAGGAAGGATTTACAGATAGGAATAAGGAATCAAACACCACGCAGAGGTCGAACACATTCACTTGAGTCACCCAGTCCTGAATATCATCGACATTTGACTGTAGACAAAGAAATTTTTTTGTGACTGTGGCAAAAGGTTTCAGATATCAGTGAGACTGGAAAAATACCAAGACACTCATATACACACACAAACATCTGAGTGCAAGTGTCCCAGTGGAAAGAGCTTGAACAAGCCACATAACCTGAATGCAAGTGTTGCAGTGGACTGATTGTACAAAAAGGTTTAACCAGTTATAGAAAGTTTTAAAAAGTACCATATCATTCACAGCAGGGAAGGATCATTCACGTATCCTATGTGTAGATAAGGAAATAACCAGACACATGCGCTATGGAGAAACCATGGAAATGTGAGGACTGTGGTAAAGGATTCAATTATCCATCCCGGCTAGAAATTCATCGACGCAGTCATACTGGGGAGAAGCCGTTCATCTGCTCTGTGTGTGGGAGGGGATTCACTGATACAACCAAACTTGTGTTACACCAGCGAACACACACTGAGGAGAGGCCGTTCAGCTGCACTCACTGTGGAATGATGTTCAGGAGTGCCTCCACCCTGCTGAGACACCAGCAGCTTCACTCTGGGGAGAGACCATTCACCTGCTCTGTTTGCGGGAAGGGATTCGCCCAGTCCTCTGGCCTTTGTACACACCAGCGAATTCACAACGAGGAGAGGCCGTTCGGTTGCACCCACTGTGGAAAAAGATTCAGGCAGTTATCCGAGCTCAGCGCACATCAATGGGTTCACACCGGGGAGAGGCCATTCACTTGCTCCATGTGTGGAAAAGGATTCACTCAGTCATCCACCCTCCTGAGACACCAGCGAGTTCACACTGAGGAGAGGCCATTCAGCTGCACTTCGTGTGGTAAGAGTTTTCGTCAGTCATCTGACCTCAAAGCGCACCAGAGAGTTCATACTGGGGAGAGACCATTCAGCTGTTCCATGTGTGGGAAGAGATTCACTCGGTCATCCCATCTGCTGACACATCAGAGAGTTCATACGTGACTGCAGTGGTTTGATTCCACTGTAATTGCTGCTGTCAATTAAGTCAGAGATTGCCCGTCTGACAGTGTCGTTTACATCAAGGAGCCTGAACAAATCTGGAAGGAGCAGGTAGATTTCCGTCCACTGGTGGAGTTAGGCTGAAACAAAAGAAGGTGGTTGTCAGGGGTCAATTATCTCATTCGTATGACATCACTGCAGGGTCATATGCCTAAACATCCTCTGTACTTCATCAATGCCCACTCCCCCATCATAAGGGCAGGAGTGGAGTTGTTCGTTGATGATTGCACAATATTCAGCACTGTTTACAAATCCTCATAAACTGAAGTGGTCTAGATCCTCATGAAGCAAGTTATAGACAGTATCTAGGCTTGGGCTAATAAGTGGCAGGCAATGGCCATCTCCAAAATCAGAGAATCCAACTGCCTCCTCTTGCCAATCAATTGCATTACAATCCCTGAATCCCTCGCTATCAAAATCCTGGTGCATGCCATTGACCAGAAACTGAGCTGGACAAGCCATATAAATACTGCTGCTACTCAGCAGATCAGAGGCTAGGAATCCTGAAGTGATTAGCTCACCTCCTGTCTCCCCAAACCCTGTCCACCATCTACAAGGCGCAAGTCAGAAGTGTGATGGGAATGCTGTTCACTTGACTGGGTTAGTGCCGTTACAATACCTGAGACTTAAGCATCTTTATACCATATGAGATGAAACAGCCTGCTTGATTGGCACCACATCCACCAGCAACGTAAAAGGACACGGACATCACATGTCATGAGCATGGCCAATTGTAAATTCCCTTTGAGCCGAATACCAGCTTAACTGTGAAAACATATCAGCATTCACTGCCACTGGGTCAAAATCCTGGAACTCCCTCCCGAACCAGGAATGTGGCTGTTGCTGAAGAAGGACTGCAGCAGCTGAAGAAGTCACCTTCTCCAGGGCAATTTGGGATGGATATAAATGCTGGCCCTAGTGAATGGCTTCTCCGTACCCTGGACAAATTTTCAAAACCTGTGTTTTATTTCTGCTCAAGTTGACAAAACTCTATAACCGGCTTGAGTTTAATATTCTGGATATGTCACAGGTTTTCAGGGCTGTGGTGTCCCTTTTCAAAAAACCCTCTGTGATCTTTTCCCTGAACTTTTTCTTCTTTCATCTTTCGTCACAGAATCATAGGATTGTTACAGTGCAGAAGGCGGCTGATCTGCCCTTCATGCCTGCGCTGGCTATATCCCTGAGTGCCAATCTCCTGCCTTTTCTGCCTACCTCTGCACACCATTTCTATTCAAATAATCATTCAGTGCCCTCATGAATGCCTCAGTTGGACCTCTCTCCACCACATTTCTAGGCAGTACATTGCTTCATTTGGATGTCTCTTTAAAAATGGGATGTGGCTGTTACTCACAAGCCCAGCATTTGTTGTTGATTCCTGATTTCCCTTTGAGTGGTTTGCTAGGCCATTTCAGAGGGCAGTTAAGAGTCTACCACATTATCGGTTTTAATTCATATGTAGGCCAAATTGGGGATGATTTCCCTCCTTAAAGGAGGGTGGTGAACCATAGAATCCCTACAGTGTGGAAACAGGCCATTTGGCCCAACGAGTCCACATTGACTCTCCGAAGAGTAACCCACCCAGACCCATTCCCCTACCCTATTACTCTACATTTACCTCTGATTAATGCACCTAACACTATGGGCAATTTAGCTTGGTCAATTTACATAACATACACATCTTTGGATTGTGGGAGGAAACCCACACAGACATGGGGAGAATATGCAAACTCCGTACAGACAGTCGCCCGAGGCTGGAATCGAACACGGGTCTCTGACGCTGTGAGGTGGCAGTGCTAATCACTGTGTCACTCGTGGGTTTTGAAAACAATAGTCTATGGTCACCATTACCGAGACCAGGATTTTAAAAAAAAATAAGAATTCTCAACAGGAGGCTAGTTTATAATGAGATTGTAAACAGTTACTTCAATCCTAAATTGATCTGGTTGCAAAATCTATGATTCAGTGTCTGAAAGATTTCACTGATTTACATCTCCAATTAGAAAGAAATGATTAGTCCTAGCTGACAATTCTAACTGACTTGCACATTATAAACAGTGACACCTGAATTATAGAATTAAATGACCAAGGAACAGTATTGTGATATATCTTACAGGCACATAAATAAAAGCTTTATTTGTCAACATTGATATCGCTGAAGTTTGGGAGTTGCTGAGTTCAATCATTTATGACACAGCAGCAGCAACATTTGGTAAAGTCAGAACCCACAACAAAAGCCTGCTCGTCAGGGCTGATATCAGTCTTTGAAGCAAAAAGCAAAGCCAACGTGCTGCAAAACATTATAGCTGGAGCACTGCATCATCTAGAAGTTAGGGAGATACTGTGCAAAATAAATACTGGATCAAACATGTCAAGAACTCCAAACTGGTTGTGGCAGTAGAAATCTACATGATGTGCATCAGCTGAGCACTTGATTTAGGTCTCGCCAAAGCTGTCTCCCTGATAACAGCAGATGGTGAAATAACGCATAAGTAATGTCCTACGTTGTCTGTCTTTCTGGTTCATTCATCTAGCAATGTATTTACATAGGGTCTAATCTTATCATCAATATGAGAGTCTGCTTCTATTGCAGATCCGTATCATCATGGGTGTGAACATTTTTATAATAAATTATTCAAATTATTTGGGTTTTCTCTGCCTGGCCTCCTCCTGTCCACATTCCACACCTCAAACCTCAAGAAGATTATTCCTTTGCAATTCTTAGTGCTCTTTAAGTGTAAATATTTCTATTCTTCTAGCAACCTGTCTCAGAATTCTCTTCTACAAGCAGACCATCTCTAGGAGAGAAATTAGCCCTAAGAGGAAGCGAGAGGCTATAATTATTGGGGAATGGTGTCCTGTGTTTTACATTATCTCCAACTTGGGTTGATCACCCAGATTGCAATAGGTCGGAGGAAGGGATGGGATGGTCAAAACTGCAAGTTTTTATGAGAAAGAGGAGGATCTGTTTGCATCACTCATTGTCAGTCTGTAAGTTCATATGCTCTTTCTGTGACACAAACAGTTCTTCACAAGAAACAATATGGGTCTTCCAAGAATCTCATTGATTGACTGAAATAGTACAATTCAAAGATTCTTCATCCAGGTTGAAATCAGAGGGTGTGTGTGTAAAGCCTAAAATCAGTTCTCAGTTCTTCCTGAACAACATAAAGTGCTTCCTACTTCCCAGATTCCTGCCTTTCCATTCACTGTTATTCTTAGATGCTTCGTACATTCTTAGTGTAAATCATCCTCTAACATATTCATGGATTATTCTTTAAAACTTTCCATTGGTGTTACCAAGAATGGTTTCACTGCTATCACCTGAATCAGTTCTGAACTCCTGTTGGTTTAATTTGAAGGGTTCCTAAAGTAATATATTGATCCAGATCCTCTCACTTAACATCAATTCATACCCCCATTTGAATTCCAGATTTTAATGTAACTATTAATGGAAAAGCATGTTGAATGTAATCACTTTGTAGTTAATTCAGAATAGCCTGTTCATACGACAAGATTGTTTTAGAGATCAGTTTCTCCTTTGTAGACTGTGTTCTGAATGATGACAGTACTACCCTTCTCCCTAAACAGCCCTAGCCCATCTGACAGTCATTTATTGAAAGCAAATCTCAACAAAGAAATAAAACTGGATGGACCACCGGCTTCAACCGAGACAATGACAGAAAACATGCCTTTTTGACCCTGCAAGGTCTTCTTTACTAACATCTATTTGCTGGGAAAGCTGTCTCACAGATTAGTCCAGCAACAGCCTTACAGAGTTATCCTCAGGGAATCACACCATACAGACAATGTTGCAGACAGCACCATCATCCCTGGATATGCCCTGTCCCACCAGCAGAGATGACAACACACTGGTGTACAACTGGGTGAGAGTTTCTTTGGGAATCAGCATTGACTCTGGACCTCATGAAATCTCATGGCTTCAGGTTAAAACATCATCAAGGAAACTTCATGTTAGTTACCACATCCCATCCTCCCTCAGCTGATGAATCTGTATTCTTGCATGGTGAACAACACTTGGAGGAAGCAGTAAGGATGCAACGGTCATAAAATGTTCTCTGGATGGAGAATTTCAATGTCCATCATAAAGAGTGAATCAGCAGCAGCACTTCTGATTAAGCTGGTCAGGTCCTAAAGGACATAGCTGCTTGACTGGGTCTGCAGCAATTGATGAAGGAACCTACAAGAGGGAACCTACAACCCCACCCTAGCTATAACTGAGTAGTACAAGATGGCCAACACTTTCTTGAGGTTGCAACTGACAACATTTGACATTTGATTCAACTCTGTAAGGAGAAACTCTGTGGGGACTGCAGATGCTGGAGATCAGAGTCAAAAAGTGTGGTGCTGGAAAAGCACAGCCAGTCAGGCAGCATCTGAGGAGCAGGAGAGTTGACATTTCGAGCATAAGCTCCTGATGAAGACATTATGCTCGAAACGTTGACTCTCCTACTCCTTGGATGCTGCCTGACCGGCTGTGCTTTTCCAGCACCACACGTTTTGACTTCAACTCTGTAAGCCATCGATAAAACAATTTAACATTTGCAGCTAACACATAAGATACAAAACTTGAACAATAGAAGCCATAGAACATTTGAAGAATAACATTTGCAACTCTATAAACCATACATAAAACAAATAACATTTGCAGCTTACACTTAAGATAACAACATTAGACCTCATACTAATGAGTTGTTTAATCAATAATTATCGAACCAAATTAGTTCATAAAAGGATTCAAACCAGATCCCAAATAGTTAACAATTAGTTCAGCAAATGCAGCAGGAAAGCTCGCTTAAGGTATTGGAATTTTAATTGGAATGTGCTAAACCACATAACTTTGGATCTGATCAAAAGTCAATATTCTTTCGTCTGAAATGTGAAATTTCTAATTAATTGGTAATTCTGGCAAATATTACTTGGACAGTAATTATTGTGAGAAGTTTCAAAGCCATCATTTTGACCATGATTGGGCCCCATCGCAGTGAAAATGCTGAGAGCCAATCACAGACCAATAACTTGGCCCTGCTGACCAATATTTAAAGCTAAAATATATACAGACATTCTGAAACCTGTGGGTTCTGCTTCTTTATGTTTGTGCCTTTATACTTTCTTTTTGCTGAATGCTGTAACTGAGCTGTAACCAAACAAATCACCTTTTGAATGCATTTCGCAATTCGGACACTTATTGAAATAAATGAGATCTATCACTTACCATCTGCCTGCTGCTGATGCATGTATTCATGTCAGCATCGGTGAGAGTGACCACCGTACAGTCCTTGTGGAGTTGAAATCCCACCTTCAAATTGAGAATAACCTCCAACGTGTTGTGTGGAAGTATCACTATGCTAAATGAGGCAGTTTTAAACAGATCTAGCAACTCAAGACTGGGCATCCATGAGGTGCTGTCGGCCATCAACTGTAGCAGAATTGTACTCCAGCACAATCTGCAACCTCATGATCTGGCAGATCCCACATTCAATCATTACCATCAAGCCAGGGGATCAATCTGCAAGCAACACCAGGCATATTTAACAGTTATGTGTCAACCTCGTGAAGCTACTAAACAAGATCAACAGGAAGTGATACAGCTAAGCAATCTAGCAATCAAGAGATCAGATATAAGCTCTGCACTCCTGCCATATTCAGTCATGACTGTTGGTGGACAATTAACAACTCGATGCAGGAGGAGGCTCTACAAATATCCTGAACCTCAAAGACCAAGGAAATCAGTTCATCAGTGCAAAAGACAAGGCTGTAGCATTTGCAGCAATCTTCAGCCAGAAGTACCAAGCTTCTGCCCAAGTTTTTTGTCACCCTCTAATCTGTATGTCTTTGCTTAATACTGTTAGAAATAGGGAAAAGTGTTGTTTTTGCAGATATAGAAAAACCATACAGAAAAGGGGAACAGCAAGAGAACTATTAACTCTGCAGGTATTTAGGGAAGAGTATCTCTACTTTTCAGTGCCTAATTATGGATAATTAAGTACTAACTTTAATGTAGATTTATTAAAGAAAATAATTCCTTTTATCATAATGTTTAAAACAACAGTTTCAGCAAAAAGTTAAGATTACTGAAACATATAAGCGAAGCACAAAAAAGATACATTGTTAAGATGTATGTACAAGAATGAAATGTACCTATGGATAATGAAAGAAATTACAAAGGGGAACATCGAGATAAGCCTTATGACAGCATGTGCAAGGGGGAAATTGCCAACTTGGAAAGAAAGGGGCAATGGGCGTGGAGTATAGATGGGTAGAAGCGAAATAGTAAGAGAGATTGGGTAATTAGGAGTCTGGAGAGATGACCTCACTCAGCTCAAAGGATATAACTGCACACTAACCTAAGTTCTAATTTGCTTATGCAATTGAAGCCCTTATTTGCAAGTTCGTAATAAATTGTCTTGTTGGTCTCGTCTACATTTCATTGATTTTTGTTTCTAACAATACGATCAATAAATGCTGGCCAACTAGCAAGGCCAGTGTCCCACAAATAGAAAACAAAGCTGGGACTTGTCTTATTTTAATGGTGACGCAGATATTTCTGTTAACCCAACGCTAACATTGTTTGTGCATTGTGTCATCATGTGCTCCATCTGTTTCAAGCAACAAACAGAACGATCCAATTTCCTCCTGGGATTTGACACAGAAGTTTCAGCAATAAGGGTGTGTCAGATCCAGCCCCGCCCTTCATTCACTTCGATTGGCTGGAGGCCCAGTCCCGCCCTCTAACGGTCCTCCATCTCCGCCCCCTAACCTTCCTCCAGCTCCGCCCCCCGGCGATCCTCCAACCCTGCTCCTTTACGGTCCTCCAGCCCCGCCCTCTAACGGTCCTCCAACCCCGCTCTCTGACAGTCTTCCAATCCCGCCCTCTAACGGTCCTCCAGCCCCGCCCTCTAACGGTCTTCCAACCCCGCCCTCTAATGGTCCTCCAACCCCGCTCCCTGACGGTCCTCCAGCCCCGCCCCCTCTTCCCAGTATGTCATTGGTTGTCGGTCAATCCCAGTGCGGCGGTGAAGCGGCAATGGCGGAGGCGGCCTGTTTGAACGCCGTGACGCCGATCCTCGGGATCTGGCGTGGAGTTTAAGAGTCGTCGCTAGCAACCCGGTGTCAGCCATTGCCCCCGAATAACGAGGTACCGGTGCACTGCTGCTCGAAATGCGGCCTACTTCCTGTGAAAGCCTGGTTAAGAGTAACAGTCTGGCTGCAGCTTTTTACTTGTTGTCCTGATGTGTAAATCACTGACTCGGCCCAGCATTTACCGCCCGTCCCAAATCACTCGCCTTTTTATGAACTACTGCAGTCCATGATCTGTCTGTCGACCCACAATGTTGTTCCGATGACTCGAAAACCTCACTCTGTCCTCCCACAGATGCTGCGTGACCTTGTTGACTTTCATCAGCAGTTTCTGTTTCTGTTTCGCATCTCCAGCGTCTTCGTTTTGTTTTGATGTCGATAAGTGGTTAGTTCTAGGATTTTGACACAGCAGCGCTGAATGAACAGTAGTATGTTTCCAAGTCAACGTGCTGAGTGGGTCGAGGGGAACCTACAAGTGTTCCCATGTATCCACTGCCCTCTTCCGTCTGGGCAGGAGAGATCTGACACGGGAATACTCACTGAATCATTACATGGTGTTCGGCAATCTTACTGAGTAGCCCCTGTCCATATGCATCAAGACCTGGACAGTATGCAAGTTTGGGCAGATAGCTGGCAAGCAACCTTCATGCTACAAGTGCCAGACCATAACCACCTCTAAGAGAACTTAACTAAGGTCATTGCTGATCCTGCACTATCAAAATCGTGGTGGGGGTATAACCATTGATTAGAGACTGAACTGGATCAAACTTATAAAAGAATGTGTCGAAAAGGACAGATCACAAGTTAGTCAGTCTATTTCATGTTATAGAGTCATACAGCATGGAAACAGACCCATCAGTCCAATCAGCCCATAATCCCAAACTAAACTAGTCCCACCTGCCTTGTTCCCTATCTCTCCAAACCTTTCTTATTCAAATACTTTTCCAAATGTCTTTTAAATGTTATAACTGTACCTGCATCCACCACTTCCTCTGAAGTTCATTCGATGTACGAGTGACTGTGTTCAAAGAAAATTGACCCTCATGTCTTCTTTAAATCTTTGTACACTTGCTTTAAAAATATGCCCACTAGTCTTCAAATCCTCCACCCTAGGGAAAAGAAATCTGCCATTCACTTTATCTTTACCTGTCAGGATCTTATAAACCTCTATCAGGTCACCCCTCAACATCCTCGTGAAAAACGTCCCAGCCTATCCAGCCTCTCCCTTTAACTCCAACCCTCCATTTCCAGTAACATTGTGGTACATTTCTTTGAATCCTCTCCAGTTTGTTAATATGTTTCCTACAACAGGGGAACAAGAACTGGACATGGTAGTCCAGAAGAGGCCTCATCAACATTCTGTACTACCTCAACATAATGTCCTGTACTCAAAGGTCTGAGTAATGAAGGGAAGCATGCTAAACACTTTTTTTTAACTATTCCAAATATGTGAGATGCATATTTCAAAGATAAAAATCACACAACATCAGGTTATAGTTCAACAGGTTTAATTGGAAACACACTAGCTTTCGGAGCAACGCTCCTTCATCAGGTGATGAAGCATCTCCAAATTATGAATACTTCAAGGAATTATGTACCTGAATTCCTGGGTTTAACTATTCTTCAATGTTACTTATGGCCCTATTTTTAATTGTATTAGTTCTGCCTTTATTTATTTTATCAAAATGCAAACCTCACATTTATCCAAATTAAAATCCATCTGCCATATCAGGCTATTGACCCAATTGATCAAGATCTGTTTGTAATCTTAGATAACTATCTTCACTATTCAGTACACCACCAATTTTGGTGTCATTTGAAAACTTACTAATACGTCTTCTATATTCTCATCTGAATCATTTATATAAATGACAAACATAAGTGGATGCAGCACTGATCCTTGAGGAACATTGCTGGTCACAGGCCTCCAGTCCAAAAAAAAGACTCTCCACCATCACTGTCTGTCTCCTATCATAAAGTGAATTTTGTATCCAATTGTAAAGGTCACCCTGAATCCCACATGATCTAAATTTACTAATTAGTCTACCATGCAGAACTTTGTCAAAGGCTTAACTAAAGTCCAAGTAAACAGTGTCTGCCCCTCTGCCCTCATCAATCTTCTTGGTTACTTCCTCAAAAAAACACAATCAATTTGTGAGACAACTTTGACTTCCCTTGCACAAAACCATGCTGGCTATCCCCAATCATTCCTTGCCTATCCAAAATACTATTTTTCAGAATCATTTCTGACAGCATACTGAAGTCAAGGCTTACAGGTCCACAGTTCCCAGGCTTCTCCTTACATTCTTAAACATTAGCTACTTTACAGATATCTGGCACCTCACCCGTAGCTATAGATGATATAAATATTTCTGCAAGGAGCCCTAAAATTTCCTCCCTAACTTCTCTCAATGTTCTAAGGTACAGGAGATCAGGTCCCGGAGATTTATTCACCTTTATATTTTCTAAGACCTGCAGCATTTCCTCTTCTGTATTGTGAATTCTTTTCAAAACATCAATGTTTATTTCGCTGAGTTAGATCAAAAAGCAATACAGTAAAGGGCCAGGCCCTTTGTCCATCAAAGCCTGTGCGGGCACATTTCCTCCACTTGCCTGGATGGATGTAGTTCTAAAAGCACATATGTTTGTGGATGTGATGCCAATTCAATGGGTACCTTTGTCCTGGATAGTGTCAAAGTTCTTAAGTGTTGTTGGGACTACATTCATCCAGGCAAGTCAGGAGAATTTCATCATCCTCTTGATGTGTAGTTTGTAGAGTGTGGACAGGGTCTGGGGAATCAGAAGATCTTTCCTAAGAGGAGTTGAATAAATACTTTACAAAAGTCTTTGCAGTAGAATACGCTTTTAGCATCCCAAGATTACTAAATATTCAAAGTGCAAATAAATTCAATAACTCGAGAAAAAAGGAAACTAATTGGGCTAAAGATCGATAAATCCTCTAAAGCTGATGGAATGCATCTGAGGTTATTAAAGGAAATAGCTATAGAGATAGTGGATCCACTAGTAGTAATATTCCAGAATTGCTTAGATTCTGTAGAAATCCTAAAGGATTGGAAAACTACCAACCTTTATTTGAAAAGGGAAGACAATAAAGCCAGGTAACTAAAGGCCAGTTAGCTTAACATCTGTGGTTGGGAATGTGTGTTTGTAGTCCAGTATAAAGAATGTAATGGCCGATTATTTAGAAGTGGATAATTTTATCAAGCAGAGAAATATGGCTTCATTAAGAGGAAATCATGCCTATTAAATTTACTAGAATGATTTGAGGAGGCAACATGCAGGGAAGCAGTGGATGTAATGTAATTGGTATTTCAGAAGACATTTGGTAAGTTACATTAAGCTACTTAATAAAATCCACGGTGTTGTAGGTAGTATATTAGCATGGATAGAGAATTAGCTAACTAATAGAATACTTCTTTTCATTCACTCATGGGACATGGACATCTCTGGTTGGCCAGTATTTATTACCCGTCCCTAGTTGCCATTGAGAAAATGGTAGTGAGCTCCTTCTTGAACCACTGCAGTCCACATGCTTTAGGCTGACCCACAATACTGTTAGGGAGTGAACTGCAGAACTTTGACCCAGTAACAGTGAAGGAACAGAAATCTGTTTCCAAGTCAGGATGGTGAGTATCTTGGAGGGGACCTTGCACATGATCGCTTAGCTCTGTCTATCACTTATAGAGTCACTCAGCAGGGAAACAGTTCCTTTTGCCCAACTTGTCCATGCCACTCAGGTTTCCTAAACTGAGCTAGTCCGTTTGTCGTTGGACGCATATCCCTCTAAACACTTCTTATCCACGTACCTGTCCAAATATCTTTTAAATGTTGTAATTGACCCACCTGTACCACATAACAGCTTATTTCATATACGCACCAAGCTCTGTGTGAAAAAGTTGTCTCTCCGGTCCCTTTTAAATCTTTCCCATCTCACCTTAAACCTGTGACCTCTACACTTGCTTGAAGTTGGACATTGACCATATGCTCTTGTCCATTATATCTCTACTACTGTACTCCATTCATAAGATCCAAATGATCACCTTGCCCATCACCAAAATCTACAACAAAAGATAATTTCAAGGTGACATCTCCTCTTATTTACGGTTTAAACATCTGATCTGTGTTACTCATCGGACACATTTGGATTTTCCAATTCTTCTGCCAGTTAGCTAGTTAAGCAGCAGCTTCTCAACTGACTGGTGTCTCCCCTTTCCCACTGTGAGGGCATTTTGTTTCTAGACCACTTTCTCCTTTTCCTAAGAAACCTCCCTCCTGGTGGGGTTTAATCCCCTGAAGGTGTGTGGTGAAGTTTCTCATCCTGTTCAACCAGGGCCAGAGCTTGAACAGGTTCCTCATCTTCTGCCATGTCTGATGGCACGTAACATTGATGGCAGCTATTCTGTGCCCCGCCCAATTTTCCCATATCTCTCAGGATTTTGTGGAACTGATAAGCACTTGTGTACCTTGGGGACAGGAAGGTCTCAGTCTGGAAATGTTCTAACATCTCTCATTGCCCTATCGCGTATTCTGTCAGTTTCGCCTTTCCATCAAAGTAGGCCTTTCTCCGGATTTTCCTTTTCCTGATCTTAACTGTTGCAGCTCTCTGGATATTTTCTGGGATCATCTGCACAATTTTTTCATGTGTAAGGGCCTGTACATTCTTGAGGTCCAACACAAAGGACCTTCCATTTCCTGCATCAGACACTCTGTGAGGATAAGTTCTGTGGAACCCGAAATGGTGTTCGGTCAAATGGTAGAGCTACATCCCAGATTCTGTTCTTTTACTGGACCATTTTCCTGATCATCTCCTTATGGATTATATTCATTCACTCCACTATTCCACTAGACTGGGGCTGATATCGAACTTCTGAATTATCACAAGCAGCAACATTACTTTCTGTAGTAAAATGTGTACCTTTGTCAGACTCGATACTTTTCAGTAGTCCCAGCACATAATGCATGCTGGATTAGCTCTGACGTTAGCTGTGTTATTTCGAGTTGGAAAGATTCTACCCACTTTGTGGACATATCTACAATAACCAAGATGTACTTGTATCCCGTCTGATGGTGGCAAGGGCCGTTAACAGTCTGATTGTAGATTAGTCAAAGCACCCTCTACAGGCTGGTGTGTCTCAATAGCCCTGTATTTGTGTACCTATCTGGATTGTTCTGGGCATAGACTATACAGTTCTATACTCAACAGTTTATATCCATTTAATCCATCTGGTTGGCGCCTCCAATCCTTAATGGCCCTGTATATTGTGACACTGGTATATCATTTGATTTCAATTCCCTAATGGTACTATGTTGCTTCCCTTCCTCAAGGACCAACCCATCTTTAATCTGGGTCTTATCCTTTCATATTTTGTACATTTCTGGATACACTCCACCCCTTATTTGCTTCAGTTCTCCGTCACTGTCCTCTGTCTGAATAAGATCCTCAATTTTAACTTGGTTAGTACTGACTGCATTTATCAATTCCATCTATATCGGCAGTTGCCACACTCTTCCATGGCTTCCTGTTTAGCTAACTCATCTGCTCTGCTGTTCCAGGCTGGGGAAGGAACGGTGGTGTGCCCACACCTTAATGACTCCATATTCTCTACCTCTTGTAAAATATATTTCAATAACTGGGTGGACAGCAATGGTTTCCCCTGGGCCGACACAAATCTCACAACGGATGGAAATCAGTCAAACTATTACACACGTACATGCTATCTGAATATATGTCCGCTGAGGTGGGGAATTCATTAGAGTAGCTTCCTGCATAGACCACGGCTGCCAGTTCTGCAGCCTGCATGCTCACGTTACATGCTCAAGTTTAGTGCTCGTTCTATCATCTCATGGGCCTCCCTCGCTGGTCTTCTACATAAATGCTGCACCCTGTTTTCCACCTTCTGTCCTCTACAAAGATTTTAAAACTGGCTGGGTCTCCTTGTTGGTGTCCTGCTGACTTTAACACACCACCACCATGTCCCATCTCTGTAACATCAGGGTCAGTCATACTCTCTGTTTTGACTGTCATCCCCATTTTTGATACGGCCTTCCCATAGCAATTGGATAGGGGTGTGTTTAGTCAGAATAGCAGATTAAGCCCCATTATACAAGCAAAGTGTTATACCACTCAAAGCACTGCCAGGCAATCGATGCCTTTAGAGAGAGGTGGGCACCACAGGCAATACAGTGCTTTATTTTCCCCTTCCCACTCCATTTTGGTTTCGTCCCTGCTCTCTCTCCTTACTTCCCCATCACTTTTGATGGTTTGCATTGCCTTTAACAGCCTTTTTTAAAAAAAAAAGCCACAGCATTTTTGGTGGTGGGAAGGTCGTTCAGGTGTGTATAACAGCACTCTGGAGTATAAAAGAAAAATCTGTCAGGAGATGTCTTTCACACACTGACAGTCCATAGTTCACCAGCATAAGAACCTGGGAAATGTCCATCACAGGACTAAGTTTCTTCTAGTAGTCTCTTGTGATAGTATGGCCACAATGTCCTCCCTGTGGACGCTAATTCCACAGGAAAAGATGGTTCCACATATGGACTCGCAAAGCTGGTGCTGTTGGTAATGCTAAGTTCAGAGCTGCAATGGCTTGTGTATGTTGTTCCTTCCTTACCAGTTGTGCGTTCCTTTTAAAGGTCAGACAAAGGGGCTGCCTTTGTAGCAAAATCATCACTCAGATATCTGACAATACTGTTAGGGACCAGACCAAACCCCCTCAAAATATTCAGAAGATAGTCTAGACCCTATCTTTTTCTTAGTTTAAAGGTAAATGTAAGATGTTGCGTTCCAGATGCAATTCGATTGGTTAAGTACTGGATTTAAAGCAAAACACACTTTATTCATCCGCCATTCTTCCACAGTCACATGCCACTTAGGACACAATGTAGTGATCACATCATTTCCAGAAACAATGTAATATAAATCATCCCTTCATGGCCAGATCTGTTGTGAATCGTTTTTTTTAACTGTAGGGAGTAGTCAGAATTTTAATTGCAATGTCCTTATTGATTTGTGAATAGTGGATGATAATGTAATTCTTTTATTCTGAATGACTAGGAAATGGCCATGCAAATGGCTCTGAATGGAAAGGGATGGGAATGTAAATTCCTTACATTCTATCTGTAAGACAAAGACATACCACCCTAAGACAGAAGCAAACCACCCTACTCCTGGGACATCCAATTTCCTGCAGGTCAGCAGAGCAAATAAACCTTTTAATATCTCACAACAAGTCTATGCCAAACATAATCCCAAACTAAACTAGTCCCACCTGCCTGCACCTTCCCATTTCCCTCCAAACCTTTCCTATCCATGTATTTCTCTAAATCTGTTTTAAACGTAATTGTACCCACAGATGGCACTTTCTTAGGAAGTTCATTCCACATGCGAACAACTCTGTGTGTTTTTAAAAAAGCTATTTTTTAGATCTCTCTTCTCTCACCTTAAAAATGTACCCTCTAGTTTTGAAATCCCCCATCCTCAGGAAAAGATAACTATCATTAACTCTGTCTATACTTCTCATGATTTTATAAATCTCTATCAAACCACCTCTCAACTCCTTTGCTTCAGTGGAGAAAGTCTATGCAGCCCTTTCTTTATTACTCAGACCTTCCGTTCCCAGCAACATCCTGGTAAATCTCTTCTGAACTGTCTCTAGCTTGATAATATCCTTCCTTTAACTGGACGACCAGAACAGTATTCCAGAAGAGGCCTCACCAATGTCTTGTACAACCAACTCCTATACTCAAAGAACTGAGCAATGAAGGCAAGTGTGCCAAACGCCTTTCTAACTATCTTGTCTATATGTGACGCAAACTTCAAAGAATTATGTGTCTGCACCCCAGGTCCCTCTCTTGTCCCATTTCCCCCCTCAATTGAAGAAAAATGCTCAGAGACACAGTGAGTTTTACCTCCTTCATCTTTATTCCGGGCCCTGGAGGGAGGGAGAACGATCGCCCACGTGCACAGAGACATGAGTTCACAGTCTTCTCTGGAACAGCAGTTTCTCAATGAACTATATAGTCATTTTACAGGAGGAGCATCTGGATAAGGCAACATACATATTGATTGGGTGATCATTACAATCAGTGATCGTTAATGGTAGAGATTGAGACGTGCTGTAACACAATAAATAACTGACTTCTCGGAATGAATATTTTTCACCTTGTTAACTGACATTACATACTGAATGCTACCTCATCTTGTTATGTGGCTCTACATAATGAATGCTTTTCCACCTTGTTAACCCATTACCCTTGCCTCCAGCACTCCATTGTTAACTGTAAACTCTTATCTGATCTGAGTCATGCTCAGCTGAACCTCTTGTTTCACAAAACTCAGAACTTAATGCTTTCGCTGCTTGCATATACCCTACACATATTCTCAACTCTGTTCTACAACACTATCCAGGGCTGCTCTTGTATTTCACCCTTCATCCAGCTCCTGTTATCTCTGCTCGTGGAAAAGACAAGTTGGAACTAAATTGGAAAGTGGTGTCTTGGTGTAATGTCATTGTTAGTCGTCCGATGTCCCAGGCTAATTTTCTGAGGGTGAGTTTGAATCCCAGCATGGCAGATAGTGAGGTTGGATTCAATTAAAAATCTGGAATAAACAAAAAGGGTCAAGGATGTTGTCCGGGTTGGATGATTTGAGATGTTGGGAGAGGCTGGAGCTATTTTTCCTGGAATATTGGAGGCTGAGGAGTGACGTTATAGAGGTTTATAAACTCATGCGGGGTATGGACAGGATCATTGGATAAGGTCCTTTCCCTGAGGTGGAAGAATCCAAAACTATAGAGGATGTAGGTTTAAGGTAAGAGGGGCAAGATTTAAAAGGGACTCAAGGGGTAGTTTTTTCATGCAGAGAGTGGTGTGTGTATGGAATTAAGTGGGAGAGGCTAGTACAATTACAACATTTAAAAGGCACCTGGATGTGTACATCAATAGGAAGGGTTTAGAGGGATCTGGCCCAATTGCTGGCACATGGGACTAGATTAATTTAGGATATCTCGTCAGCATGGATGAGTTGGACTGAAAGCTTGTGTCCATGCTGTACAACTCTATGATTCTAGGAGTCTAATGGTGACCATATAAACATTGTGAATTATCATTTTAAAACAATTTAGTTGACAAATATCCTTTTAAAAGGAATTCTAGCATCCTTATCTGATCTGGCCTACATGTGACCACAGGCCTGCAGTAATGTGTTTGACACTTCACTGCCCTCCTGGCAATTAGGCATGGGCAACAATTGCGGGCCTAGCCAGAGAACTCCAGATCCCATGAATGATTAATAAAAACTCAAACAGCAGTTCCACTGCTGCAATGGGTCACTGTGGGAAAACATTCCATTCCCCCACAGTGAGTTATTCCAGTCTGGAATGCATTGTCTGACAGTTTGGTGGGAGCAGATTGAACAGTACAGGTAGTTCTCCAATAATGCGGTAATTGCGTTCCCATGTGACATCGTGTTATAGAAACTTGCACAATGTAAATAATGGGGCCTATGGGAAAAACAGGGTTGGGTCGAGCCACCAAAAAATATCAGTAAAAATCTAAAAAAAAATAGTAGTTCATAGAGATGTACAGCATGGAAACGGATCCTTCGGTCCAACCCGTCCATGCCGACCAATCTAGTCTCACCTGCCAGCACCCGGCCCATATCCCTCCAAACCCTTCCTATTCATATACCCATCCAAATGCCTCTTAAATGTTGCAATTGTACCAGCCTCCACCACTTCCTCTGGCAGCTCATTCCATACACGTACCACCCTCTGTGTGGAAAAAGTCGCCCCTTATGTCTCTTTTATATCTTTCCTCTCTCACCCTAAACCTATGCTCTCTAGTTCTGGACTCCCCAACCTCAGGAAAGAGACTTTGCCTATTTACCCTATCCATGCCCCTCATAATTTTGTAAACCTCTATAAGGTCACTCCTCAGCCTCCGATGCTCCAGGGAAAACAGCCCCAGCCTGTTAGGCTTCTTCCTATCACAAACGATAGCACAGTCAAGTTAATCTTTAAATCATACATTTTAATGAAATAATACAGTAAATTTAACTCTGAAATCACTGATTACAGCACTGTAACTTTCACAAAGCTCGTCAGCAGAAAGTGTACAAGCTGACTGACCACATGATGCTGACGTGGAAGTCCAGATCTCCTGAATATTTTCCACCCAGTTTGAAGTAAAGTTCCTTCTAAATGTAGACTGCAATTCCCAATTTCAAGCTAAGTTTCAAGACTTGTGCCCTGATTGCATTCCTGTTTTAGCTGATCACACTGAATTTGCATTTTGCAGACAGAGGATCCTGAAGCTGGGTTTTGTTGTTCATCTGGTGCCAGATATTGAATTGCGTAACAGCGAATGGACGTTCGCTTTATTTTAGTCTGCGATTCACAAATCACCTTACAACCAAATTGCATTTAATGAATATGCATTATAGGAGAACTACCTGTATGTTTCAAAGGAGAATTGAAGAGAAGAGAGAATTTCACAAGCAGTCATGATTTGGAGACGCTGGTGTTGGACTAGGATGTACAAAGTTAAAAATCACACAACACCAGGTTATACTCCAACAGGTTTATTTGGAAGCAGTAACTTTCGGAGTGCTGCTTCTTCATCAGCTGGTTGTGGAGCACCTGATGAAGGCACAGCGCTCTGAAAGCTAGTGCTTCCAAATAAACCTGATGGACTATAACCTGGTGTGGTGTGATTTTTAACTATGGGCAGTCAGCAGTTGAATGAGACTAGGTGGGCAGAATGGCCTACTTCTGCTTCCATTTTATAGGTTTACCAATAGCTTTGGTAGTGAATCTCTCCTGTACACTCTCCATAGCCTTTACATCCTCCCTGTGTCAGATACGCAAGACCTACAATCGTCCTACTGTAGCCAAATCAAGCATTAGGCAGTTTATTTTATGAAATGGAGGGTAACATTTTGAAACAGCTTGGAGACTTGTTCTCCAGGTTTAAAGATTTACATATCCAAACCTTTTCCAATTATAAGATATCGAGTTAAAATGTCTGATTTGAGGTGTGTTGTGACAAAGCGAAGTTTACTCTGAGTTTAAAAACCTCAAAAGAGGCACTTCGTTGCAAACAAGTTGCCAACATTGTGGAAGAACAGAGGGCTCGTAAGGTTTATGTCCATAGTTCCCTCAAAGTTGCCACCCAAGTTGATAGGGTTGTTAAGAAGGCATATGGTGTCTTGGAAGTCATGAGCAAGGGAATTGAGCTTAAGAGCCACATGGTTATGCTGCAGCTCTATAAAGCCATGGTTAGACCACACTTGAAATATTGTGTTCAGTTCTGGTTGCTTCATGAAAGAAGGATGTGGAAGCTTTAGAGAAGGTTTTGAGGCGATTTACCAGGATGCTTCCTGGACTGGAGGGTATGTCTTAAGAAGGATGGTTGAGGGAGCTAAGGCTTTTCTCATTGTAGTGAAGAAGGATGAGAGGCAACTTGATAAAAATGTACAAGATGATGAGACACATAGATAGAGTGAATGGTCACATACTTTTTTCCAGGGCAGAAATGGCTAACACAAGGGGGCATAATTTTAAGGTGATTGGAGAAAGGTTTAGGGGAGTTGTCAGAGGTCAATACTTTACACAGAACGTGGTAGGTGCGTGGAATGCACTGCAGCGATGGTGGTAGAGTCAGATACATTAGGGACATTTAAGCGACTCTTGGATGGGCACATGGATGATAGCAAAATGAAGGGTATGAAGGTTAGTTTGATCTTAACGTAATATAAAAAGTCAGCACAACATCAAGGGCCAAAGGGCCTGTAGTATGCTGTACTGTTCTATATTCATGGCACCACTAATAAGACAATCCATTCTGTAGAATTGAAATGCAATCAGATCAGAGGAAAGGATGGGATTTGTCTGTTCTTACCCATGTTAAAAGCTCAGACAGAAGTATGAAATAGAATTGGTTGGTTTCTGATGCATGGTGAGAGATCTATCACTGAAACTAGAAGAAGGGCAGGGCAGGTGAAGGGAAATGAATAAATTAGAGTCACAGAGTCCTACAGCACGGATACAGGCCCTCCAGCCCAAACTGGTCCATGCTGACCAAAATGTCCATCCACGCTAACCCCATTTCCCTGCACTTGGCCCATAAACTTCTAAATCTTTCCTATCCAGTATTTGTCCAAATGCCTTATAAATGTTGTTAATGTACCCGCCTCAATGACTTCCGCTGGCAGCTCATTCCATCTGCATACCACCCTCTGTGTAAAAAAGCCCCTCAGGTTCCCTTTTATTCTTTCCCCTGTCACCTCAAACTGATGCCCTCTAGTTCTCGATTCCCCAACCCTGGGGAAAAGACTGAGTGCATTCACCCGATCCATGCCTCACATGATATTATATACTTCTATAAGATCCCCCCTCAGTTCGAAAGAAAAAAATGTCCTAGCTTGTCCAAGCTCTCCCTATAACCCAGACCGTTGAGTTCGGGGAACATGTTTGTAAATTTCTTCTGCACTCTTTCCAATTTAATAACATCCTTCCTATAGTAAGGTGACCAAAACTGAACACAATACTCGGCGCAAGTGCAGCCGCACCAACGTCCTATACAATTGCAACATAACTTCCCAACTTCTATACTCAGTGTCCTGACAGATGAAGGCCAGTGTACCAAAAGTCTTCTTCACTGCCCTGTCTACCTGTGACTCCACTTCCAGTGAACTGTGAACCTGAACTCCAAGATCCACTACACTCTTTAAGGCCCTACCATTCACCATGAAAGTCGTACCTTGACTTGACTTTCCAAAATGCAACACCCCACGCTTTTCTATATTCAACTCCATTTGCCATTTCTTGGCCCACTTCCCCGGCTGATCAAGGTCCTGCTGCAATTTCTGACAAGCTTCCTCACTGTCCACGATGCCTCCTATTTTAGTGTCATCTGCAAAATGCCTTGTACGTTCGCATCCAAATCATTGATATATATAATAAACAGCAATGGCCCAGCACTGACCCCTGAGATACATCACTAGTCACAGGCCTCCGGTCCGACAAGTATCCTTCCACTCTTACCCTCTGCTTCCTACTATCAAGCCAATTCTGTATCCATTTTGCTAGCTCCCCCTGGTTTCCATGTGATCTAACCTTCCAGAGCAGCCTACCAGGTGTGGTGGCATGGTGGCTCAATGGTTAGCACTGCTGCCCCATAGCACCAGGGTCCCAGGTTCGATTCCAGCCTTGAACGACTGTCTGTGTGGAGTTTGCACATTCTCCCCGTGTCTCCGTGGGTTTCCTTCAGGTGCTCCGGTTTCCTCCCACGTCCTGGTCACTTCATCAAAGAGGCTTTCTGATCTATAGTTCCCAGGTTTTTCTTTGCAGCCCTTCTTGAATAAGGGCACCACATTTGGTGCCCTCCAGTCTTCTGGGGCCTCACCGGTGGCTAATGATGATGCAAAAATATCAGCCAGAGCCCTGCAATTTCTTCTCCAGTGTCTTGGACATATCTGGTCAGGACCAGGAGATTTATACACCTTCATACATTCCAATACATCCAACACCACCTCCACTGTGCTATGGACTGTCCTATGATGTCACCACTAACTTTCCCAAGTCTTCATGTCTTTCTCCACAGTAAACACAGACGAGAAATATTCATTGAGGACCTCACCAATCTCTTGCGGTTCTACACATACATGTCCACTTCGGTCCTTAACTCTCTCTAGTTATTCTTTTTCCTTTCATATACTTAAAAAATCTCTTTGGATTCACCCTAATCTTCTCAGCCCCTTTTTCACCCTCCTGATTTACTTCTTCAGTAACTTGTATCCCTTACAGGGATTCCCTTGATCCCAGCTGCCGTATCTCCTTTTTTCTGGTCAGACCCTCGATATTTATTGTCATCCAGGGTTCCTGTAGGAGTGTTTTTCCCTGAAAGGGAATGAAGACTTGGGAAGCAGGATGCAGGCATGTGGAAGTTTATTCATGCAGAAACCAGTTAAAGCAGGGAGAGGGCCAAAGGATCTTCCCTGAATCTGGCTTCAACGTATGAAATCAATTATTCACTTAATCTTTAGCTCAGATCAAAAGATAGATTAATGACACTAACTCATACAGTAAAAGGTAGTATTTTTATACATTTCTGTATTACAAGAATTACATAAAACGTAACTGCAGACCTTTCCTCCTAATCCATACACCCAATCTGTGTTAAACGCCTAATCAGTGATAGACACCTATCTGACCAGCCTTAGCTTCCCATGATCTTGTAGTGTTTATTGGCCATTCCAATCCCTAGACCTTGGGATCTTTCGATGCATCTTGTTCATTTGCATTCCAGAGTCACTGGCCATACTCCCTTAGATCTGTTTCAGGGTGGCATCGTGGCTCAGTGGTTAGCACTGCTGCCTAACAGCACCAGGGACCCAGGTTCGTATTCAGCCTCGGGCGACTGTCTGTGTGAAGTTTGCACATTCTCCCCGTGTCTGTGTGGGTGTGCTCCGGTTTCCTCCCACAAACCAAAGACGTGCAGCTTAGGTGAATTGGTCATGCTAAATTGCCCAAAGTGTTAGGTGAAGGGGTAAATGTAGAGGAATGGGTTTGCTCTTTGGAGGGTCGGCGTGCACTTGTTGGGCCGAAGGACCTGTTTCCACACTGTAAGTAATCTAATCTAATCTAAATTGCCCATAGTGTTTAGGTGCATTAGTCAAGAGTAAATACAGAATAATAGGTTTGGGTGGGTTACTCTTTGGAGGGTCGATATGGACTTGTTGGGCCAAATGGCCTGTTTCCACACTGTAGGGATTCTAACAGTCTAACAGGCTGGCTTATCTCTTCAGGACAGCTTGAGTTCTATTATTCACTGTATTCCATTTAATTATGCCCCTTATATTTCCCACTTTTCTAATCGTATATGTAAAAATGTTTTAGTTTTAATTTGTTGCTATAAGATTTGGAGGTGCCAGTGTTGAACTGGGGTGTATAAAGTTAAAAATCACACAACACCAGGTCATAGCCCAACAGGTTTATTTGGAAGCACTAGCTTTCGAAGTGCTGCTCCTTCATCAGGTGGTTGTGGAGTCTAATGATCACAGAACTTATAGCCAAAAAAATCCAGTGTCACAGAGATGTGATACATTAAACAATTTTAGATTTAAGTCTTTCATCTTTTAAAATTGGATTTGCTGGTTTCTGTTTTTTGACATGTAAATCCCAGAACTATTTCTAAATTGCATTCTCAAGATAGTTCAGCTTTTCTAACAAAAGGTGTGAAGTTTGTCTGTGTCCCAATGTTTAGTCAGACTGACGAGCCCTCTGCATAGTTTTACAGAGTTTTACATGGATTCATGCAGTTTTTGAGCAAAATAAAATGCAATTCTGCAAAAACAAATTCACCCCATGAAGTTAGATGTGCACGCATGTAGAAGCAACAGAGTGAGTGTGCACGTGCACATGATAGAGTCTGTAAGCTTGGTTACGTTTGTGTGTGTGTGTGTGTGTGTGTGTGTGTATGATGAGGTATGTGTCTGTGAGAGGGTGCATGTGTGGGTGTGAGTGCGGGGGGTGTCTGTGTGCATATGAGAGAGAGAGCTTGTGTATGAGAGAGGGTCTGTCTGGGTGTGTGAGTATGTAGGAGTGTGTGTGAGTGTGCGCACACGTGTGTGTGAGAGAGTGTATCATGCAGTGGGGTCACCTGTTGTGTGAATGAACCCAAGGTCCCTGTTGAGGCCATTCCCATTGATATTGAACTTTGCTATCAGTCACGTGCACACTCATATACATATTTACTCTGTTTTAAAAAAGTTTTGGGATTTACATATCAAAGAACAGAAACCAGCATATCCCATTATAAAAGATGAAAGATCTAATCTAAAGTTGTTCAGCGTATCACATCTCTGAGACACTGGATTCCTTTGGCTATAAATTCTGTGATCATTATCTTATATTCCACAACCATCTGATGAAGGAGCAGGGCGCTTTGAAAGCTAGTGCTTCCAGATAGACCTGTTGGACTATAACCTGGCGTTGTGTGTGTGTGTGTGTGTGTGTGTGTGTGTGTGTGTATATATATATATGTATGTATGTTGGAGAATCTCTAACTAGAAACTATTGCTTAATATTGCAGAGTAGTTAAGAAACTGTTTACTAAGAAATAGCTATCTTTGTTCTGGTACTGTTTAGAGAGTTTAGCATGCTACTATCTTGCACCTGGTATTTACTGTTTAGTGGCACAAGAATTCTTTCATCAGCGAACTGAGAAAATTTGCTTATTTGTAGGCATGTTCTTATCATAATTGTTTAGGATAGGCCCCCTTTACTGGCTTTGCAGTAAATTTGTTCAAAGGTACCATTGTTTTCTTTACTTAAAGGCTGGGATGGTCTGTTCGTCTTATTCATCTCCTTTCAGCCATCTTGTATTTTAATGTTGTGCTGGGTTATCCTTTTTGTCGGCCATTTTGTATGAGCAGGCATAGACCATTTTGTTGTAAGCAGGTACAGGTCACCCCTACAGTTCCCTATTTCCATCAATCTTGCCTTTCACCCTCACGGGAACCGATAGATCTTGAACTCTAGCTATCTCACTTACAAAGACTTCCCACTTGCCGAAGGGCCCTTTGCTTGCAAGCAAACTACTCCAATCCACCCCTGCCAGCTTCTGTCTAATTCCATCAAAATTCGCCTTAGCCCAGTTTAGAACCTGAACCTGTGGATCAGTTTTGTCCCTCTCCATAACTATTTTAAAATTAATAGAACTATGGTCACTGGTCCCAAAGTTTTTCTCCCTCGCAAGTAGGACCGTCTGTATACTGCTTGAGGAAACATTCCTGAACGCATTTAACAAATTCCACCCCATCTAAGTCCTTGATGCTCTGGCAGTCATAGTCTATGTTAAGAAAATTAAAAACCCCCTACTATGAATACCCTATTGCTCCTGCAAGTCTCCCCAGTCTCCCTGCTATTTATTCCTCTAATTCCCTTTTGGGGACTTATAGTACAACCCCAATAATATCACCAGCCCCTTCTTATTTCTTAGCTCTATCTACAAAGCCTCAGTGGATGATTCTTCAGTTATTTATCTCTGACTACTGCTGTGATATTTGCCTTGATCAAAAATGCAACTCCCCCTCCCTTCTTTCTACTACCTCTGTCCCACCTAAAGCACCTATACCCTGGAACATTAAGCTGCCAGTCCTGCCACATTTCTGTAATGGCTATAATAGCCCAGAGTCTCACATACCTGTCCATGCCCTGAGTTCATCAGCCTTACCTGTCAGCCCTCTTGCTTTGAAATAGATGCAATTTAATCCAACTGGCATTCCTTGCTCCCTGTCATGTTCCAGCCTGAGCTGTCTCTTCACTTTACTATTTCTGATGACTGTATTTCCTTCCAGCCTCACACGTGCCTCCCTGCTGTTGAGAATCCCATCCCCTGCCAATCTAATTTCAACCCTCCCTTGTAGCACTAGCAAACACAGCTGCCAAGATATTTGTCCTCGTCCAGTTCAGATGTAAACAAGTTTTGCGAAGATTTGTAGCTTAGGTTGAGGCTCTGGATCTAAGTTTGCTTGTGGAGTTGGAATGACTGCCAGACTACTCAGACCCCTTGGCATCATGGTAGCCCACAAACCCACCAACACACTAAAACAGCAGCTAATTAACTTGAAAGACCCTATACACATAATAAACAAAACTAATGTCATTTACGAAATAGCTTGCAAGAACTATAACAGACACTACATTGGACAATCAGGCAGAAAACTAGCCACCAGGATACATGCACATCAACTAGCCACAAAAAGGTATGACCCACCCTCACTAATATCCTTACATACAGATGAGGATGGACACCACTTCAAGGAAGGA
Source organism: Hemiscyllium ocellatum (assembly GCF_020745735.1). Classification (NCBI taxonomy): domain Eukaryota; kingdom Metazoa; phylum Chordata; class Chondrichthyes; order Orectolobiformes; family Hemiscylliidae; genus Hemiscyllium; species Hemiscyllium ocellatum. The sequence goes on from NC_083446.1 coordinate 12,917,667, forward strand.
CACCGCTTCGACTGGGACAACACAGCCAGCCTAGGAGAAGCCAAACAGAGACATGCGTGAGAATTCCTCAAAGCATGGCATTCCAAATGGAACTCTATTAACAAACACATTGACTTGGATCCCATTTACCACCGCCTGAGAAAAAGAACAGGTAATGACATCATCACAGGAAATGACATCACCAACCCAAGTAAACCTAAACACATAAGTAGAAAGCGGGCCATGCCACCAGTAATTCATCCTGAGGCTCACTGAAGATGTTACCTAGTATGGTGACAAAACGTCTGCAAATGAACCTTCCAGCTCAGCGAGCAAACCTCTTGACTGGGTCACCTCTGCCCTAGAAAAGATTTCAATGATCTAAAAACTGAATTCCTGCCGCCTCCACCGATTCTTTAGCCATGCAGTCATCTGCCATATCCTGTTGTTCTTACCCTCACTAGCATGTGGTACCAGAAGTAATCCAGAAATTACCACTGACGAAGTTCTGGTTTCTAACTTTTTTCCAGCTCTCTATAATCACTCTGCAGGATCTCATCACAATTGTTACCTATGTTATTTGTGCCAATGTGAACAATGACTTCTGGCTGCTCACCCTCCCTCTTGAGAATGTTCTGCAGCCCCACTGAGACATCCTGGCCCCTGGCACCCGGGAGACAACACATCATCGTGGATTCCCATTTGTGGCCATAGAATTTCCTATCTGTCCCCCTAACTATTGAGTCTTCTATCACTAAGATCCTGTTTACCCCTCCCCTTTCCTGCTGTGCCCCAGAACCAATGGGCGGCACGGTGGCACAGTGGTTAGCACTGCTGGCTCACAGCGCCTGAGACCCGGGTTCAATTCCCGACTCAGGTGACTGACTGTGTGGAGTTTGCACGTTCTCCCCATGTCTGCATGGGTTTCCTCCGGGTGCTCCGGTTTCCTCCCACAGTCCAAAGATGTGCGGGTCAAGTGAATTGGCCATGCTAAATTGCCCGTAGCGTTAAGTAAGGGGTATGGGTGGGTTGCGCTTCAGCGGGTCGGTGTGGACTTGTTGGGCCGAAGGGCCTGTTTCCACACTGTAAGTAATCTAATCTAAAGTAATCTAATCTAATCAGTCGTAGCACCACCAACCTGGCTACTGCTGCTTTCCCCTGAACATCCCTCCCCAACTGTATCCAAACCCCAACTACTCTCTGCTTGCACCTTAGGTGTGACCACCTCATTAAAACTCTTATCGATGAAGTACTCCGCATCTCAGCTGATCCTGGGTGCATCCAGCTCCGAATCCAGCCTCAATTTCTCTCGTCATGTAGTATGCCCTACACCTAGCAGCCTTTTCTTTCATACTAATAGGAACATACTGCCTCTGGACTCTCATTTTTAAAGGCTTCCCACTTCCCAACCATCCCTTTACATCTGGATAGCCTCCCCAAATCAACTCCTGTCTAATACAGTCAAAATTGGCCAAACTCCAATTCAGAACCTTAACATCCTGATTAGTTCTATCCTTTGCCATAACTGTTTTAAAACTAATAGAATTATGATCACTAGCCTCCAAGTGCACTCCCATTGGCACTTACCCTGCCTTAATTTCCAACAGAAGGTCAAGTATTTGACCTTTCTAAAATTTTATGTACTTGTACACAAATTCTTCTCCACCCAAGCCCTTAACATGGTAGTCCTAGTTGATGTTTGGATTTGAAATCCCCTATTATTACAACCCTATTATTGGTACAGATCTTCTTTGATATTTGCCTCTCAATTTCCCACTGACAATTGGAGGGGCCTGGTAATACAATCCCAACAAGGTGAATCATCCCCTTCTTATTTCTCAGTTCCACCTATATAACTTCAGTGGTCGGTGTCCCAGGAATATCCTCCCTAAGTACAGCCATAGTGTTATCCTAAACCAAAAACACCACTCCTCCTCCTTCCTTGCTTCCCTTTCTATCCTTCCAATAGCATCTACACTCTGGGACATTAATCTGTCAGTCCTGCCCATCCCCGAGCCACATTTCTGTAATATCTATGTATCCCAGTCCCATGTTCCCAACCATTCCGAATTCATCTGTCTTATCTGTTAGGTCTCTTACATTGACGTAAATGCAGTTTAATTTATCAGTCTTACCTCATTTACTGCCAAGCTCTTGTCTGTCTTCATTATTTGACTTTCTCCCTTTATGTACTCTACCAGCCTCACAATAGCTTTGATTTTCCCCCCTTACTAGTTTGAAGCCTCCTGAGTAGAACCCATCCCTCTCATCCGGTTCAGTTCTACCCTGAAGAGATCCCAATGGTCCGAAAATGTGAATCCTTGGCTGCTGCACTAGCTCCTCAGTCACGTATTCATTTGGTCTGTCCTCCTATTCTGACTCTCAGTAGCTCATAGCACCAGTAGTAGTCCAGATATTACTACCCTCAAGGACTTATTTTTTTGCTTCCTGCCTAGTTTCTGATATTCTCTCTGCAGAACCTTACCCCTTTCCCTACCTAAGTGGTTGGTACCAACGTTCCCAATGACCTTCTGTTGCCCTCTAAACCTTTCCAATTCATGTACCTGTAGAAATCTCTTTTAAATGTTGCAACTGTGCTTACATCTACCACTTCCTCTGGAGGTTCATTCCATGTATGAACCACCCTCTATGTGAAAACGTTGTCCCTTTTCAATCTTTCTCTGCTCAGCTTAAAAATATGCCCTCTAGTACTTATCCATATCCTCCTTGCAGGCTCCTTATGTCCTCTTCACAACTCACTTTCCTACCTAACTTTGTGTCATCATCAAAATTAGCTATCATACCTTCAGTGCCTTTGTCCAAATTATTTATGTATATTGTAAAGAGTTGAGGCACCAGCACCCTATGACACACCACTTGTGACATCCTGCCATCCTATAAAAGACCCATTTATTCCTCTCTACTTCCTGTTAGACAGATTTCGGTCCCATGCCAATATGTTAGTCCTTACACCATGAGTTTTAATTTTCCGCAATAATCTTCGATGTGGCACATTATCAAATACAATATCACTGGTTTCCCCTTTATTTACAGTCATAGAGTCATAGAGATGTACAACACGGAAACAGACCCTTCGGTCCAACTCGTCCATGCCGACCAGATATCCCAACCCAATTTAGTCCCACCTGCCAGCACCCGGCCCATATCCCACCAAACCCTTCCTATTCATATGCCCATCCAGATGCCTCTTAAATGTTGCAATTGTACCAGCCTCCACCACCTCCTCTGGCAGCTCATTCCATACACGTACCACCCTTTGTGTGAAAAAAATTGTCCCATAGGTCTCTTTTATATCTTTCCCCTCTCACCCTAAACCTATGCCCTCTAGTTCTGGACTCCCTGACCCTAGGGAAAAGACTTTGTCTATTTATCCTATCCATGCCCCTCATAATTTTGTAAACCTCGATAAGGTCACCCCTCAGCCTCCACCGTTCCAGGGAAAACAGCCCCAAATTGGTTAAATATGATTTCCCTTTGACAAAAGCAAAAGGCTGTCTTTGATTACCTTAAATTTATCCAAGTGCCTTGTTATAATGTTCTTAATAGCTTCTAACGTTTTCTCTCTGAAAGATGTTAAGGTAAGTGGCTTGTAATTTGCCGCTTTCTGCTGCTGCCCTCCAACCCCCCCCAACCCCCCCTCTTTTTGAAAGGAACCTTTCTTGAATTTAATGACCTTTGGAAATTAAAACCACTGCATTAACGACCATATATACTCAAGTATTAGTCAATCTCATGTCAAAGTCGACCCCCTATTTTTGGCCAAATTACCTGGAATTTTCCATACATCTCGTGTAAAAGGCGACCCTTGTTCTTCACAGATAACAGATCAACGTTTATGAGTCAGTGTGCCAGCCGTCACGTCCCGCTCCAGCTCTCCAGTCTGCCGGTTGTTCCGCCCCACTCACGGTTTTCCAGTCCACTGGCCGTTGTGTTCCGCCACGGGTTTTCAGAATTACCATCATTTGTTTTTTATTCTCTTTATTCGTTAACAGATCATTTGGGCTTCTGGCATGAATTTCAGCCCCTCAAAAGTAGCATGCAAGTAATAGTCGACCCCATAAATTTAACCTTAAGAAAAATGTGACTATGACTCAAGTATACAGTATCTCACTAGCTACTTAAGGCCCAGGGATTAAATCCATCAGAACCTGGGGATTTGTCAACTTGCAGTTGCAACAATTTGCTCAGTATTACTGGGAATTGTAATATTCTTGAACTTTTTGACCATTGGTCACCATGCAGCAAAACCATCAGTTATTTTTTGCTAGCTGAATGTCTCTTCATAAACATACACCTGCATCTAATGCACACTCCCTGACTCATTGAACAAACAACAGCATCAATGGCACTTACAATAAATATTGATAGTTTGCTTTTAGAAAACTGCAACAATCCCTTCCACAATCCTTCTTTTTATTAGAACAGTTGTATTCCCATTTCAGTCCACAATTTAAAGTGCTCATCTCATTAACAAAGGTTGAAGATTAAAGTAATGATGCTGTTCAGACATGCCATTAACATTATTAGATAAGCCTCCAACATCAGCTTGTTTCAACTAGTAATTCAAAAACTCTGCTTGTACGATTAGCCTATTGCTTGAAGAGGAAACACAGCCCCCATGTTGGCCCTGTCCTTATCCCCAGACCCTGTTCCCTGTACTGAACAAGTCGCCATTAATTCTCAAGACTGTCACTGACCTGAGCAAGGAATCCAGTCATTGTAAGAGTAGATACGGTCAGAGTCAGTACCTTCAGGAGAGACAGAGGTAGGAACCAGTGAGTGAAAAACTGAAGGCAGTCAGAGAGAGAGAGAGAGAAACTTCGATTTACAGCTTTGAAGAGGTGAAAAGAAAGTAGCGATGATCTGCAGAACGGCAAGTCCTCTGCTCTCTTGCATTTTCCTTATGCTTTCCTGATGCTTTCCAGTGTGTGTTGCAAGGAAACACGTGGTCTTCCTGAAGGATCTCCTGTGAGAAGTTCCTGTCTCTCAGGGTTCCAGCTCCTCAGCCATCACCATTAAAGATGAACAAACTACCATTAGCTGCAGCTCATAATCCTGAGCCTGAAACCCTCACCTGGGATGGGGACAATTCATAATACTCCTGGTACCCTGGAGACTGACCTTCATACCCTGAAGAGAGAAAAGAAAGACCAAAACATTCGTAGAAAATGGAATTATCTTTTTTTTGGATTTCTATCTGGTACTGATAGTGATGACTTTTGTATACTCTGATTTCACGAAATTATAAAGGACAGGTTTGCAGGCGATAAACCCTTGAGCCAAACACCACATCAGGAGCAGAATAAGATTGGCCTTTTAATATGCAGGAAGAAAGCACCGCTCACCATGTGGAAAAATCGCACACGTGCTCAGAATGTGGACAAGGCTTCCGTCAAACATCCGCTCTGTCAAAGCACAAACGCATTCACGACATGGGGAGATATTCCTGTGATGATTGTGAGAAGCAATTCAATTCCTTATCCAACCTGGATTCCCATCGGCGCTGTCACTCCGAGGAAAGACCATTTACCTGCTCCACCTGTGGGAAGGCATTCACTTGGTCATCCAGCCTTGCGGCGCACCGGCGAGTTCACACTGGGGAGAGACCGTTCACGTGCTCAAAGTGCGACAAAGACTTCACTTTTTCATCCAACCTGCTGAGACACCAGCGAGTTCACAGTGAAGAGAGGCCGATCACCTGCTTTGTGTGTGGGAAGGGATTCAAAAATTCAGCTGGCCTGCGGAAGCACGAGGTCATTCAGACCGATGAGAAACCATTCGAGTGCTCCGATTGTGGAAAGAGGTTTAAGCAGTCATACCACCTGCAGGCCCACCAACGCATTCACACCAGGGAGAAGCCATTCAGCTGCTCAGAGTGTGGGAAGGGATTCAGTCAGCACACTAACCTGGTGGAGCACCAGTGGATTCACAAGAAAGAGAAACCTATTAAATGTCCTGAATGTGGAAAGGAGTTTCCGCATTCCTCCCACTTGAGAGCGCATCAGCTCGTTCACACGGGTTAGAAACCATTCACCTGTTTTGTGTGTGAGAAGGGATTCAATAATTCAGCCACCCTGCTGAAACATCAGCTTGTTCACATTTGACACATGAGGTTTGCATACTACTGCTCTAACTGATAATCACAACCAGACTGAACTGGATTTATTCAGACAGTCAGGGTTTATTCCTGCTGGTGGTAAACATCCCAACACCTGCACTGGGATTTAATATTCTAGACTTGACAAAGGTGGAGGTACAGGATTATTTTTTAAAAGGCTTACTTCCATTATATGCAAATGTTAGGGCTGCCATGACTAATGCAGCAGAACATGGCTGACAGTAGTGTTTGGGAAATTCCATAAGCTCAAGGATAGCAGTAACTGTTGAGACACAAGACCTAGATAATAACATTTCACATTGGATAACAATAGCAGCTCAAGTTGCAGTTGACACATAAGACAGAGTTAAGAACATCCCACACTAATTGGTTGTTTAATCAATAATTTTAGAGATAGATTCCGAATTAATTATAGATCCAAATATCATTGAAGGAAAAGATTCAAACCAGTTTCAGACGTAACTGGGGAAAATGAATTATAGGTACAGAAAGTAAATTGAATCAAAAATCAGTATTCTTTTATATTCCCTGTATTGAGAAATTTAACGAATTGGCAGTTAACAGTGCAGTTGGCAAATGTTACTTGAATACAGTATCCATTGTGAAAAGCCTCAAGAAAGGAGATAAGAATATAAGAACCAGGAGCAGGAGTAAGCCATCTGGCCCTTCAAGCCCGCTTCTCCATTCAATAAGATCATGGCTGATCTTTTCGTGGTCTCAGCTCCACTTACCCAGCTCTCGCCATATCCCTTAATTCCTTTGTTGTTTAAAAACAAATCTATCTTAGCTTTAAAAACATTTACTGAAGTAGCATCAACTACCTCAATGGGCATGGAATTCCCTAGATTTACAACCCTCTGGGTGAAGAAGTTCCTTCTCAATTCAGTCTTAAATCTGCTCCTTCTCATCTTGAGGCTATGCCCTCATGTCCTAGTTTCACCTGCCAGTGGAAACTTCTATCTTATCTATTCCCTTCATAATTTTACATGTTTCTATAAGATCTCTCTCATTCTTCTAAATTCTAATAAATATAATTCCAGTCCACTCATTCTGTCCTCATAAGCCAACCCCCTCAATTCCGGCATCAACCTCATGAACCCCCCTTTCATGCCAGGACATTCTTTCTCAAGTCAGGAGACCAACATTGCACGCAGTATTCCAGGTGTGCCCTCACCAGCACCCTGTACAGCTGCAACATAACCTCCCTGCTTTTAAGGAGAAAAATTAAGGAGAAAATTCTATTTGTCTTATTTACCGACGCCACCTGTGATTCATGCACAATTGCTGCAATTTCTTACCATTCAAGTAATAATCCTTTTTACTGTTACTCCTATCAAAATGGATGACTTCATGTTTATTAACATGATATTCCATCTGCCAGACCTTTGCCCACTTACTTAAAGCGTCTATGTTCCTCTGCAAAGTTTCACAGTCCTCTGCACACTTTGCTCTACCACGCATCTTGAGTGTCATTCACAAACTTTGACACAGTACACGTGGTCCCCAACTCCAAATCATTTATATAAATTGTGAATAATTGCAGTCCAACACTGATCCCTAAGGCATACCACTAGTTATTGATTTCCAGCCAGAATAGCACTCATTTATCCACATTCTTTGCTTGCTGTTAAATCAATCAATCCTCTATCCATGCTAATACTTTACCTATAATGCCATACATTCTTAGCTTACGCAGCAGTCTCTTGTGTGGCACCTTGTCAAAGGCATTTTGGAAGTCTAGGTACACCGCTTCCAATGGGTCCCTGTTGTTCACCTTGCTCGTAATGTCTTCATACTATTCCAAAAGATTTGTTCCGCATGACCTGCCTTTCATGAATCCATGCTGCATCTGCCCAATGGGACAATGTCTATTGAGATACCCTGCTATTTCTTCCTTGATAATAGACTTAAGCATCTTCCCCAGTACAGATGTTAAGCTAACCGGTCTATAAGTTCCCCATCTTTTTTTTCTACCTCCCTTTTTAATCAGTGGTGTCACATTTGCTGTTTTCCAAGCTGCTGGGACTCCCGCAGGGTCCAGCGAAGTTTGGAAAGTTACCACCAGTGCACTTGCTATTTCTCCCGCCATCTCTAAGTACCCTGGGATGCATTCCATCAGGGCCAGGATACTTAGTTCCATTAGCTTGCCCAACACTACCTCTTCCGTAGTAATTGTTTCCTTACTGGCATGTTATTAATGTCCTCCGCTGCGAAGGCTGACACAAAATACCTGTTCAGTGTCTTGGCCATTTTATCATATCCCATAATTAAATGTCCGTTCTCATCCTGTAAAAGACCAATGTTTACTTTGGCCACTCTTTTTCATTTTATATATTTATAGAAGCTTTTGCTATCTATCTTTTATATTCTGTGCTAGTTTTTTCTCATGTTCCATCTTACTTTTCTTTACAGTGTGTGTTTTGTGGCTTTCTGTTGACCTTTAAAGTTTTCCCAGTCTTCTAGCTTCATGCTGTTCTTGGCCTTCTCTTTCAATTTGATAGCCTCGTAAAGAGTCTGGAAAACATCATGAACGACTGGGGGTGGACCACAAGCCTGTGTATTGCTTTATCATTTTGCTGACGCAAGCTTAAATTGTATTAAAATGCTGTACCTGAGAGCCAATTACAGAGGGACAACTTGGCTCCATTGACCAATAGTAATCAAAGGGGGAGCATATGCGCTCTGAGCTTGAAGTGTATAATTAAGACACTCTGAAGCTTTTAATGTGCCCTTTTTGCCCTTGTCCCTTTTTGCTGTATGCTGTAACTACGCTGTAAATCGCAATAAAGGTCACCTGAATCCGTCCCACGACTCAGACTCTCATTAAAGTATGAGGTCTAACAGTAAGCTGTCATAACTGTGGTGAATCATTGTAAAACAAATGGAAAATAAATGTAATGCTTGTAGCTATTCATTGTATGTGGATTGCTGTGGGATACTAGTGGCAGAGACTTGATGAAGCAGTCCATCCCTTGAACTCTTTCTGAGACCAGAGTGGTTGCCACAGACAGTAAGTTGTGAGGGCTGCTCAGGGTCAAACGCTGAATGAACTCCACTCCTCTGCCATCACAACTTGCTCTGTCCCTGGGCCCTGAACAAACAGTTCCCATCAGAGATATCACAGCTTGTCCAGCACCTGGGACAGTTCTGGATCAGACACTGAACATCATCAGTTGCCTCTAAATGGCAATCATTGCTGGAGAGATTGCAACCCGAACATAGGAACAGAAGCAGACCATTTATTCCCTTACATCTGCTGCACCATTACAGTAGATCATTGCCCATCTGCACATCAATTCCATTGTCTGGACTGTAAGCCACGTGCTTTGTTATCTTCAACAAAATTCTATCAACTGCCATTGCAGAAGTTTACTGGATATCCAACATTTACAGCTGATGGGGAAGACTGGCCATGATATCCATAAGCCTTCCTGTGAACAAGTTATTCCTCATTTCACTCTGGGTCCTGTGAACAAGTTATTCCTCATTTCACTCTGGGCTCTTCTAAGACTGTGTTTCCTCATTCTAGATTCCCCAGTTGAAGAAATAGTTTCTCCTAATCTAGCTCTGAAACTGATTTCCTGTTATAAAAACAAGTATTAGATTGTCCCAGATCCATCCATATTTAATGAAATACAAGCTACCTGCAGCCTGCTCTCTTTGAACCAGAGCAATACTGTTCTTAATAGCCATGAGATGCTGGCACCACTTGGAGTCAGGCATGCACAGCACGGAAACAGACCCTTCAGTCCAACTCATTATTGTCAACCAGATTTCCTAAGTTAGTCTAGTCCAATTTGCCAGTATTTGGCCCATATCCCTCCAAACCCTTCCTATTCATATCATCCAGATGCATTTTAAATGTTGTAATTGTGTCAGCCTCCACATTCCATTTGCGCACCACCCACACTGTGAAAAATTGCCCTTTAAGTCCTTTTAAGATTTTTCCCCTCAGCTTAAACCTATGCCGTCTAGTTTTGGACTCCCATACCTTGTGGAAATGGACTTGGCTATCACTGTATCCATGCCTCTCATAATTTTATAAACTTCTATCAGGTCACCCTCAGCCTTCAACTCCCCAGGGGAAACAGCCCCAGCCCATTCAGCCTCACCCTATAGCTCAAATCCTCCAACCCTTACAAAGTTAAAAATCACAGAACACCAGGTTATAGTCCAACAGGTTTAATTGGAAGCACACTAGCTTTCAGAGCGACGCTCCTTCATCAGGTGATAGTGGAGGACTCAATCCTAACACAGAATTTATGGCAAAAATTTGCAGTGTGATGTAACTGAAATTGAAAAATTGATTGTTAAGCCTTTCATCTGTTAGAATACAGTGATAGTTTCACTTCTTTCAGTTGCATTCTCGGGTTAGCTGTTAACAATGATGGTAGCTAGACAATATGTTGAAGGTGTTGACCCCCTGTGTTCTCTGTCTATGCCATGATGTTTAGATTGATTCTAATCTAAAAAGTGAGCTAACAGAGTTTTACATAAATTCATGCAGTTTTTGAGCTTAGAGTTCTACATGAATGCATGCAGTTTTTGAGCAAAGTACAATGTAACCCTACAAGTACAAATTCACCCCACAAAATATATGTGTGCATGTGGGTCTTTGTCTGTGTGTGTGTGTGTGTGTGTGTGTGTGTGTGTGTGTCTGTCTGGGTTGGGGGTTATGAGTGTGAGAAAGTGTATGTATGTGTGTAGTGAGTGCAGAGTGTCTTAAGTCTGTGAGCGGTATCGGAGACCTCACAGACTTAAGACACTCTGCACTCACTACACACACACACATATACTTTCTCACATCTCCCTGGGTGCTCCGGTTTCCTCCCATAGTCCAAAGATGTGCAGGTCAGGTGGATTGGCCAGGCCCATAGTGTTAGGTGCATTAGTCAGAGGGTGGGTTACTCTTCGGAGGGTCGTTGTGGACTGGTTGGGCCGAAGGGCCTGTTTCCACACTGTAGGGAATCTAATGTCCTGTGTACAGCTGCAACATGACCTCCAAACTCCTGTACTCAATGCACTCACTGATAAATATTCACAATGGTGACAAATTGTCATTAGCTGCATCACACTTTGTGTCATAATGTATTCATGATGAGGCAGAATGATGGCAAAGATAATAATCCTCCAGCCTAGATTCGCTACCACATTGTCACCCTGGCTCACGTGCTCAAAGATTTGCAGGTTGAGAATTGGCCTTTTCAGATACTCTGAAGGCCATGATAATAAACATAACTTTGAGAGCAGATACCATTCTCGATTGAGAGACTGTGGGTGGGCAATTTCATAATTGAATTTCACCATAGGAGGTTTACTGGAGCAAAATCAGACAGAACGTGATAAGGCAGAAAAGGAAGCAGATGCATGTACATGGTAAAGCTGAAATAGAGTGACCGTTGGTAATGATTAGATTTATAATTATTAATGTAGAATAAACAGACACTTCATTGCAGCATAGGAGTCTAGGCAATCCAAGACCGAGGATGTGAAAAGCATTGTGGGCTGTGAGGGTTGCTCCTTCTTTAAGGCATTTTCACTGTTGTAACTGATTTCCTCGAGTTCTAGGAGCAATAATTACTGTTGTATAAGTTCTTGGATTGTTTTGGAAGAGAAGATCAAAACAATGGCACTTTTAAAAGGAGGAAGACAAATAAAGGCAGTGACCATACGGGAAGTGATTCAAACAAAAGAAAAACCAAACCTACACTGCTGTCTGACCCAGCAGTAATCTACACAGCTGCTGCCTTTGCTGGCTGGTTTCAAGTATCTCTGGAAATCAGAGTTTGTTCTAAGAACATTTAACAAACAGTGTAATTCACAGCTGACCTTGGAGGAACCTGTATGTGAGAGCTTACAGCAGAGGAGCAGCTAAGTGGCTTTTTAACGTGTAACCTTACTGTTTTTCTTTTGTAAATCTACAATAGTGAGAAGTGTTTTTTTTTTATTATGTTGTTATTGAGAACTGTTTCTTGATGAAACGTTAAAAATATATAAAAAAAGGTATTGAGCTAGCCTGGAAGAGTATTTTTTAGTGCAGTAAGACAGTGCTATTTTCTGGGTTTGTAGATTACTAAGGTGAAAAGATGGTCTTTAGTAGAGTGATGTGGTCTTCCTGTTGGATGTGGGAGATTAGGGAGAGTTTCAGTGTTACTGATGATTATGTATGCAGGAAGTGTGTTTGTTTGTGAGTCCTTTCAAATTGGCACCTTGGAGGCAATGAGGAATTTACAGGAGCTAAGGGGTGTGATGGATGGTGGTTGCATGGAAGGAGATAAACTGATGGTACAGTCAGTTAGATGAGTGACCTCCAGGAAAGGTTGGAGAGGGAGGCAGGTATTGCAGGAGTGCTGTTTTGGAAAGTGTAGGGGTTGATAGACCCTCAGGGGAATGTAGCACTGACAGCCAGGTTTCTGGTACCGAGACTGAGTCTAATGTAATGAAGATTATGCCATGTTCCAAGCAATCCATTCTGGTAGGGGACTGTCTGGTCAGAGGTACAGACAGACGTTTCTGCGGTCAACAGTGAGACGTCAGAATGGTGTGTTGCCTCCCTAAAGCCAGGGTCCTGGATATCTCGGAGAAGGTGCAGAATATTCTCAAAGGTAAGAGGGACCAGCAGCAGGTCATTGTACACATTGGAACTAACAATGTAGGAAGGGAAAAGGACGAGATTCTGAGGAGAGAATACAGGAAGTTAGGCAGGAATTTAAAAAGTAGGTCCTCGAGAGTAGTAATATCTATATTATTCTTGGCACCTTGTGCTAGGGTAGGAATAGGAGGATAGAGCAGCGAAATGTGTGGCTAAAGAGCTAATGCAGGAGAGAAGGATTCACAGTTTTGCATCATTGGAGTCTCTTCGAGGGTAAAAGTGACCTATACAAGAATGACAGATTGCACCTGAATTGGAAGAGGACTAATATACAGTACTGGCAGGGAGAATTGCTAGAGCTGCTTGGGAGGATTTAAACAACTAAAAGAGGGGGGAATCCCAGGGAGATAGTGAAGAAATGGATCTGTCTGAGAATGGTACAGTTGGGTAAAAGTGTGAGTCAAGCACTCAAGGCGGACAGGAACAAAGTAGAAATAAATAAAACTGCATTTATTTCAATGCAAGAGGCCTAACAAGTAAAGCAGATGAACATGGTGAGGAACATGGGACTGGGATATCATAGCAATTACAGAAAGATGGCTCAGGGATGGATAGGCAGGCAGCTTAATGTTCCTATAGATGCTACAGGAAGGATCGAAAGGGAGCAAGACAGGAGAGAGAGTTACATTTTGAATAGAGATAACGTTGTAGCAGTATTTAGAGAGGATATTCCTGGGAATATGTCCAGGGAAGTTATTTGGGTGGAACTGCGAGATAAGAAAGGGATGATCACCTTGCTGGGATTGTACTGTAGATAGCCCAACAGTTAGCGGGAAATTGTGAAACAAATTTGTAAGGAGATCGCAGTTATCTATGAGAATAATACAGTGATCATGTTAGGGAATTTTAACTTTCCAGACATAGACTGGGACTGCCATAGTGTTAAGGGTTTGGATTTCCAAAAGGTATTCGACGAGGTGCTGCAGAAAAGGCTGCTTCATAAGACAAAGGCACACAGCATTATGACTAATGTATTAGCGTGGTTAGAGGATTGGGTAACTAACAGGAAACAAAGAACGGGAATATGTAATTTCTGGTTGGTGATCAGTAACCCGTGGTGTGCCTCAGAAATCAGTGTTGGAACCACAATTGTTTACAATTTCCATAGATGATTTGGAGTTGGGGACCATCTGTGGTATATCAAAGTTTATAGATGACAAAGTGGTAAAGCACAGTGTGCAGAGGATTGTGAAACTTTGCAAAGGGACATAGATAGTTTAAGTGAGTGGGCAAAGGTCTGGCAGATGAAGTACAATACTAGTAAATGTGAAGCCATCCATTTCAATAGGAAACACAGTAAAAAAGAATTTTATTTGAACAGTAAAAAATTGCAGCATGCTGCTAAGCAGAGGGACCTGGGTGTCCTTGTGCGTGAATCAATGAAGCTTGGTCTGCAGGTGCAGTAGCTAATTAAGACAAATGGAATTTTCTCCTCCATTGCTAAAAGGTTTGAGTTTAAAAGCAGGGAGGTTATGTTACAGCTGTATAAGGTGCTGGTGAGGCCACACCTGGAGTACTGCTAGCAGTTTTGGTCTCCTTACTTGAGAAAGGATGTACTGACACAGCAGTGGGTGCACAGTAGATTCACCAGGTTGATTCCAGACTGAGAGGGTTGGCTTATGAGAAGATACTGAGTCGACTGGGGTTATATTCATTGTAATTTAAAAGAATGAAGGGGGATCTTAGAGAAACATAAAAATTATGAAGGGAATAGATAAGATAAAAGCAGAGAGGATGCTTCCACTGGCGGGTAATACTAGAATGAGAGGGCATAGCCTCAAAATTAGGGGCAGAAGATTTAGCATTGAGGAACTTCTTCACCCAAATGGTTGCGAATCTGTGGAATTCCCTGCCCAGCGAAGTTGTTGAGGCTTCCTCATTGAATGCTTTTAAGGCTAAGGTAGATAACCTTTTAAACAGTAATGGAATTAAGGGTCATGGTGAGAGGGTGGGTAAGTGGAACTAGGCCACGAAAAGATTAGCAATGATCTTACTGAAGGGTGGAACTGGCTGAAAGGGATAGATGGTCTACTCCTGTTCCTGGTTATGTTCTAATTTTTTGTCCCTTTTTAGAGCATGAATTGTGCCTCAGGACCATGCAAACATGAGCCTAACTTCACTAGTTCTGAATTTTGTATTTCTGAAAATAAATGTGATTTTAAAAAAGTGATTTGTTGGCTTGTCACTGTGTTTGCAATTAATTATTAACTTGTCTGCAGAGATTTTTTTCTCTTTTACACCAATAATGGCCTTATTATTGTAAGGTGTAGAATGATTTTCATCAGTTTTCTAACCAAAGTACATCATAGCATATTACCACTGAAGTTTATTTGCTAATTCACTATCCAGTCTGCAATTTTTCTCAAATCTTCTGGTATTATTCTGCATTCCTTCTCGTTTTATACATACACTCCCACTTTGGTTTCTGTGGTTCGTCTTAATATTTAGCTATTCACAATTAGAACAGTGGTGCCAGCACAGATACTTGGGAATTTCTACTTCTGCCTCTTTTCCAATTTGGTCAGAGGAGGTACAGGTGAACTGCAGGATGAACAGGCAGAAGGGCCTACACATTTGGACTTTTACATAATTTCAGTGCTTATATTTTGTTTTAGATGAGCAGGAGGCTGGAAGAACACAGCAAGCCAGGCAGCATCAGGAGATACGGAAGTCAATGTTTCGGGTATAACCCTTCTTGAGGACTGGGGGTGGGGGTAAGGGGAGCTACAGATAAAGAGGGGAGTGGTGAAGTAGTGATAGGTGAATACAGGTAGAGGATACCTGCCTAGTTGGTCGATGGAAGGAATGAATCTGGTTGATAATGGAAAGGAAGGGGTGGTCAGAGGAAAGGAGGATGAGGGGCTGGAAAGGGAGATGGGGGATGGGAAAGAAATTGAAATTGGAGAACTCAATGTTGAGTCATAGAGATGTACAGCATGGAAACAGACCCTTCAGTCCAAATCGTCCATGCCAAACAGATATCCTAACCTAATCTAGTCCCGTTTGCCAGCACTTGGCCTGTATCCCCCTAAACCCTTCATATTCATACAATCATCCAGATGTCTTTTCAATGTTGTAATTGTACCACCCTCCACCACTTCCGGCACTCATTCCATACACACACCACCCTTTGTGTGAAAACGTTGCCCCTTAGGGTCCCTTTTAAATCTTTCCCCTCTCACCCTAAACCTATGCCCTCTAATTCTGGACTTTGCCACCCCAAGGAAAATACCTTGTCTACTTAGACTATCTATGCCCCTCATGATTTTATAAACCTCTATCAGGTCCTCTGAGCTGTAGTTGCCCAGACAGAAGGTGAGATGGTGTTCCTCCCATTTGTAGTCTGATTCACTGTGGCAGTGGAGGAGACTGAGAGTGGTTATGTTGGAGAGGGAATGGGAAGGGGATTTAAATGGGTATTAACTGACCCTACGTTATAGCTATCAACCGCATTCATTCCTCCCACTCAGGCCATGCCCTCTACCTGTGTTCACCTATCACTATCTCACCACCCTCTCCTCACGCAAAACCCTTTCTCACTTCTCCCTTTATTGACAGCACCCCATTCCACCCAAACCCAGTCCTGAAGAGCGTTGACTTCTCCACCTACTGATGCTGCCTGGCTTTCAGCCTCCTACTTTAGATTCCAGAATGCACAGTTTTTTCTGTCTCTAACTGTATTTTGTTTTAGGCTTTTGGGTTTGACTTTGGTGATATGAGGAATCATTAACCACTAGTTACCAATTCAATGTCAATGTTATATAGCCAGAATGCATCACACTGCTAAGGTTGCATATCAGTGATGATAGGAGACTAATGGCAGATTATTTACCTAGACTCCTCTGTGGTACAGAAAGCCCCCATCAGTGAGTACTGGAGCCCAGCGCGCAGGTGCAAGAGCGGGCAGTGCTCTGAGCATGCTCAGTGCCAGTCATAGGGACAGTCTGAAGAAGAGCGGACGATTCGGTCGGCGGAAGAAGATCGTGAGACAGGGTAGGAAAGGAGACCGCGGCATTGAGGCCTACCGCTCTGAATAACAGTTTACGGTCGCCCGTGTTTGCCCTGCGGGCGGGTCCTTCCCTATGGGACCGTGCTCACTGAACACCGTTTTGTGAGCGGGGGTCAGGGCCGGCTTTCCTCCCTTGGGTGGAGGTGGAACTTGGTTACCCAGGCAACGAGCCGTCCGCCTTTTGGGGGTGGGGCAAAGTTACCCAGGCTCTCGGCGGTCCGCCATTTTGGGGTGGGCCAGGGTTACCTTGGCAACTGTCCGTCCGCCATTTTGGGGAAAGAGCAGGGCAAATGGGCGGCCATCTTGGTGAGGTAACTGACTGAGCTGAGCTTCAGGGTCTGTGATCAGGGGAGAAGATCTGAGCTGAAGAGCTGGAGATCCAAACACGGAGAGGACAGCGCTCACCTGGAAGTAGAATGAAGAGGTGGTGCTGTAGATTTGGATTTAAAGGTTCTGTGAAAATATAAGAAGAAAACAAATGCTCCATAGAACTTAATTGACTGCTCTGTGTTTATCTTTGGGAAAAGATTTCAAATATTGTTCTGAATGGAAAACACACAGGATTGAGAGTGTTCCTGTGCCCTGACTGTGGTAAATTCTCCACTTGCTATACACTCTGAAAATACATCACAGCGTGAGAAATTGTTAACACATTCTGCATGTGAACAAGGCTTTGATTGATTGCTCAAACTGGAGAGACACAAGGACAGCGGCAGCATGGAGAAGCCATGGAAATGTGATGACTGTGGTAAAGCGTTCAATTACCGATCCCGTTTGGAATATCATCAACGCAGTCACAATGTGGCTGACAGTACAGATAAACCATGGAAATGTGAGGATTGTGGTAAAGGATTCAATTATCCATCCCTGCTGGAAATTCATCGACGCACTCACACAGGGGAGAAGCCATTCATATGCTCCGTATGTGGGAGGGGATTTTCTAAGTCAGCCAACCTTATGTTACACCAGCGAGTTCACACTGAGGAGAGGCCATTCACCTGCACGTATTGTGGGAAAAGATTCAGACAGTCTTTCACTCTCTCTGCACACCAGCGACTTCATACTGGGGAGAGACCATTCATCTGCTCTGTGTGTGGGAAAGGATTCACTCAGTCCTCCATCCTCATGATACACCAACGCAGTCACACAGGGGAGAAGCCATTTACCTGTTCGGTGTGTGGGAAAGGATTCACTCAGTCAGCTAACCTGGTAGTACACCAGCGAATTCACACTAAGGAGAGGCCTTTCAGCTGCACATCCTGTAGAAAGAGATTCAAATCTTCATCAGAACTCCTGTCACACCAGCGAGTTCACATTGGCGAGAGACCATTCACCTGCTCCTTGTGTGGGAAGGGATTCAAAAATTCATCTGGCCTGCGGAAACATGAGGTCATTCACACCGATGAGAAACCATTCGAGTGCTCTGATTGTGGAAAGAGGTTTAAGCAGTCATACCACCTGCGGGCACACCAACGCATTCACACGGGGGAGAAGCCATTCAGCTGCTCGGAGTGTGGGAAGGGATTTAGTCAGCACACTAACTTGGTGAAACATCAGTGGATTCACAAGGAAGAGAAACCTATTAAATGTCCTGAATGTGGAAAGGGATTTACTCATTCCTCCCGCTTGAGAGTGCATCAGCTCGTTCACACGGGTTAGAAACCATTCACCTATTTTGTGATTGAGAAGGAGTTCAATAATTCAGCCACTCTGCTGAAACATCAGCTTGTTCAACTTTTGACACATGAAGTTTGGATTCTTCTGCTACTACTGATAATCCTAACCAGATTGAACTGGATTTATTCAGACAGTCAGGTCCTGCTGGTGGTAAACATCCCGACACCTGAAGTGGGAATTAATATTCTAGATATGATAAAGGTGGAGGGTTAAGGATTATTTTCTGAAAGGCTTACTTCCATTAACTGTAAGTGTTAGGGCTGCCATGACTAATGCAGCAGAACATGGCTGACAGTAGTTAGAGTGCTTCAGAACTTCTGGAAATTCAACGTCAGCAGTAACTGTTGAGACACAAGACCTAGATAATAACATTTCACATTGGATAGCAATAGCAGCTCAAGTTGCAGCTGACACACAAGACATAGTTAAGAACATCCCACACTAATTAGTTGTTCAATCAATAATTTTAGATATAGATTCTGAATGAAAGGAAAAGATTCAAACCAGTTTCAGACCTAACAGGGAGAAATAAATCATACGTACAGAAAGTAAATTGAATCAAAAATCAATATTCTTTTATAACCCCTGAGCTAACTGGAGCACCCAGAAAGAACTCACATAAACAGGGGAAATGTGCAATCTCCACACAGACTGCCACCCAAGGGTGGAATTGAACCCAGGTCTCTGGTGCTGTGAGGCTGCAGTGCTCACCACTGAGCCACCATGCCACACTTTATATTCCCTGTATTGAGAAATTTATCTAATTGGTAGGTAACACAGTGCAGCTGACAAATGTTACTTGAATACGCTATCCACTGTGAAAAGGCTCAAGAAGGGAGATAAGAGTTTGGAAAACATCATGAAGGACAAGGGTGGACTACAAGTCTGTCCACTGCTTTGTCATTTTGCTGAAGCAAGCTTCAATTGTATAAGATGCTGTATCAGAGAGCCAATTCCAGAGGGACAACTTGGCTCAGCTGACCAATAGTAATCAAAGGGGGAGCATATGCATTCTCAGCTTGAAATGTATAAATTAAGACATTCTGAAGCTTTTTGTGTGCCTTTTTGCCTTTTTTGCTGGATGCTGTAATTGACCTATAAATCACAATAAAAGGTCACCTGAATCCGCCCCACAATTCGAACTCACTTTAAAATATGAGATTGACAGTAAGCTGTCATGACTGTGGTGGATTACTGTCAAACAATTGGAAAATAAATATAATGCTTTTAGCTGCTCATTGTATGTGGATTGCTGCGGGATACAGTGGCAGAGACTTGATGAAGCAGCCCTTTCTTTGAACTCTTTCTGAGTGCAGAATGGTTGCTGCAGATGGTGAGTTGTGAGGACTGCTCAAGGTCAGACACTGAATGAACCCCAATCCTGTGCCATCACAACATGCTCTGTCCCTGGACCAGCAACATCAGTTGCTGAACAAACCGCCCCATCAGAGGTATCACAACCTGTCCTGTCCCTGGGACAAGCGCAGCAGGTCAGGCAGCATCCAAAGAACGGGAGAGTCAACATTTCAGGCATAAGCCCTTCATCAGGAATGTCGGGGGAGTGGGGTAGGCTGAGAGATAAATAGGAGGGTAGGGGTAGGGTTGGGGGGAAGATAGCTGGGACGATGATAGGTACTTGCAGGAGGGGCTTGACGCTGATTGGTTAGAGGGGTGGGTGGAGAGGATAGGTTGGAAGGAAGATGGACAGGTCAAGAGGGAGGTGCCGAGTTGAAGGGTTGGATCTGGGATGTTGGGGGGGAGATTTGGAAACTAGTGAAGTCAACATTGATGTCGAGTGGTTGGAGGGTCCAAAGGCGGAAGATGAGGTGTTCTTCCTCCAGGCCTCAGGTGGATTGGATTTTGTGGTGGAGACGGCCCAGGAGTTACATGTCCTTGGTGGAGTGGGAAGGGGAGTTGATGTGGTCAGCCACAGGGTGGTGGTGTTGTTGTTTGGTGCATGTGTCCGGGAGATGTTCTCTGGAATGCTTTGTGATTTGGCGTCCTGTCTCCCCGATGTAGAGGAAATCAAATCGAGAGCAATGGACAGAGCAGATGAGGTGTTTGGATTGGCGGGCAAATCTCTGTCAGATCTGGTGGGATCCTTTAGGGCCTCAGACAGAGATGTGGGGTGCAGATTTTACACGTCTTGTGGCAGAAAGTGAAGGTGCTGGGAATGGAGGGTGCGTTGTTGGGAGGCTCTTCTGTATTGGGAAGACGGAACACCACTGGTATTAAATTGAAAGAAAACATAAACAATGTGGCAAATGGTAAACTGGAGTTTTGGGGAAGTTTAAAAACCAAAAAATGATGAGCAAAAAAAAGTAAAGAAAAAAAAACACTATGTAGGCTGTTACTAGCAAGTAGCATCACTACAGACAGTAAGAGCTGCTTTAAATATTTGACAAGGAAGTGAGAGGCCACAGTGACTGTTGATCATTTGGAGAATGAGGTTGGTGAAATAATCATGGAGAGCCAGGAAATTGGAGAGGATTTGAACAAATATTATTCATAAGTCTTCACAGTGGAGGATGTTAATAGCATTCCAAGAATACTAAATAATCGAGGAACTAAAGGAGGAATGGAAGAACCAAAGTAATTATCATCAAAAAGAAAGTACCAGGGGAACTAATGGGTCTGCAGAATATGATGGGTTTTATCTTCGGGTGGATGTAGGTTTGCTCGCTGAACTGCAAGATTCATTTTCAGATGTTTTGTCTCCATGTTAGGTAACATCTTCAGTGAGCCTCCCATTGAGGCACTGCTGGTGTTTCCTGCTTTATATTTATATGTTTAGGTTTCCTTGGGTTGGTGATGTCATTTCCTGTGGTGACATCATTTCTATGATGTCATTTTCTGTTCTTTTTCTCAAGTGGTGGTAAATGGAATCCAAGTCAATGTGTTTGTTGATAGAGTTCAGGTTGGAATGCCATGCTTCTAGGAATTTTTGTGCATGTCTCTGTTTCGCTTGTCCTAGAATGGGTGTGTTGTCCCAGTGCCACCCATTCTAGGACAAGCAAAGCAGAGACATGCATGAGAATTCCTAAAAGGATGGCATCCAATCGGAACTCTTATCAACAAACACATTGACTTGAATCTCATTTACCACCCCCTGAGAAAAAGAACAGAAAATGACCTCATTATAGGAAATGACGTCACCAACCCAAGGAAACCCAAACATATAAATAGAAGTTCAGGGAAATGCGGCCCAGTCCCCATCCTCACTTCTCTTCCCAAACCCTGTTCTCACTTCTAATTTCCAGGGAATTGTGTGTATTTCCAAATTAGTGCACATGCAGTTATCCATAGTTGCGGGTGTCAGCAGACACTATCTTTCTTATGAGGAGAGCTTGAGTAGGTTAGACTTCTACTCATTGGAATTTAGCAGAATGAGAAGTGACTTTGTTGAAACGTGTAATGTTCTTCGGAGTTTGACAGGGTGGATGTGGAGATATTGTTTCTCCTGGTTGGAAAATTTAGTTCCAGAGGACATATTCTCGGACTAAGGGACTGCCTATTTAGGACAAAAATGAGATTTTTTTCTCTCTCAGTAAATCTGTGCAACTATTTACAGCAGAATACTGTTGAAGCTGGGCCATTAAGTATATTCAAGACTGTGATGATCAGCAAGAATATCATGAGTTATGGCATTAAGGCAGGTAAGTGGAGTCAGATCAAGTACTGATTTTTTGGAATGGTAGAGCACATCTCTATCCTATGCCTTTTTGCCCACTATGTCATAGTTCAATGATATACAACATATTCCATATGCCTTGTCAGGCTGTTGGCTTTCTATTCTGTTTTCTCACATACAATCGTCTCCGCTCCTCTTGAAGCACCTAAGCTAGTCACATCAAACATTCATGTGGTTGTTAATTTTACTTTCTAACACAATGCTTCCCAAACATTTCCTATCATGATCTTGTTTTTAGGCTTAAAAATTACTGTGAGACCTGTGTTGGAGAACATAGTCTCAGAATTAAGAGGTGCGAATTTAAGATTAAGATGAGGAGGAATCTCTTATCAGAGGGTTGTGAGTCTTTGGAACTCTCTGCCCGACGGGTTTAGGGAGCAGAGTTGTAGAGGCATAGAGATTTTCAGCACGTAAACAGATCCTTCAGTCCAACTTGTCCATGCCAACTGGATATCTGAACCTAATCTAGTCCCATTTGCCAGCACTCGGCCTATATCCCTCTATATCGTTCCCATTCATGTACCCATCCAGATGTTTTATAAATGTTGTAATTGTAGCAGCCTCCACCACTTCCTCTGGCAGCTCATTCCATACATGCACCACCCTCTGCGTGGAAATGTTTCCCCTTACGTCCCTTTTAAATCTTTCCCCTCTCACTCTAAACCTATGCCTTCAAGTTATGGACTGTCCCACCCCAGGAAAAAGACCTTGTCTATTTACATTTTCCTTGCCCTTATGATTTTATAAACCTCTATAAGGTCACCCCTTGGCCACCGACACTCCAGGGAAAACAGCTCCAGCCTATTCAGCCTCTACCTATAGCTCAAAACCTCCAACCCTGGCAACATCCTTGTAAATCTTTTCTGAACCCTTTCAAGTTTCACAACATCCTTCCTATAGGAGGGAGACCAGAATTGCACACAATATTCCAAAAGTTGCCTAACCAACCCTTGTGCAATTTTAAGGCTGATAGTTTCTTAATAAGTAAGAGTATTATGGATTACCGGGAAAGAATCCAGGAAGATGAACATGCAGAATGTTGACTCAGTTATGATCCAATTGAATAGTGCAGGAGTCTTGAGGGGTTGAATGGCCTACTCGTATTCATATTTCTGATTGTTTTTACCTACACCCAACTCCATAAAACCATCACTGCAGATGCTGGAAACCAGAGTCTAGATTAGAGTGGTGTTGGAAATGCACAGCAGTTCAGGCAGTATCCGAGGAGCAGTAAAATCAACATTTAAGGCAAAAGCTTTTGCCCGAAACGTCGGTTTTATTGCTCCTCGGATGCTGCCTGAACTGTGTGCCTTTCCAGCACCACTCTAATCCAGACTGGAATTGGGTGTGTGTGGGTTAGAAAGTACAGTAAGGGAGAGAGACCTGTGAGGATGGAAGTAGACCAGTGGGTTTGGGTTTGAGACTTTTGAGAGTAGGGAGGGGCCAAATCCAAAAGTGTGGGTACCTGTTAGAGTGAGAGCATAGCTTTTATTTTCACTTGTGGGACGTGGGTGTCACTGGCTGTCCAGCATTTATTGCCTACCCCTTGCTACCCTTGAACTGAGTGACTTGCTAAGCCATTTCAAAGGGCATTTGAAAGCCAACCACATTGCTGTGGATCTGGAGTCAAAGTAGGCCAGACCAGGTGAGAACGGCAGATTTCCTTCTCTGAAGGACATTAATGAGCCATATGTGCTTTTCTTCTGACAATCGGCAATAGTTTCAAGGTGTCAGCAACTTCTTAGTTAAAAATCACACAATACCAGGTTATAGTCCAACAGGTTTAATTGGAAGCACACTAGCTTTCGGATCGATGCTCCTTCATCAGTTGATAGTCACCTGATGAAGGAGCGATCACCTGATGAAGGAGCGTCACTCCGAAAGCTAGTGTGCTTCCAATTAAAATTGTTGGCCTATACCTGGTGTTGTGTGATTTTTAACTTTGTACACCCCAGTCCAACACTGGCACCTCCAAATCATAGCAGCTTCTTAGTTCCAGTTTTTTTTTGTTTCTTTTTTCTTCTTTCTAAGTCAGTTCTTTTTCTTGTAACTTAGTTGGAGTTTCACTGTGACCATTGCTGCCTTGGAGCTTGTGACCCCATTTAAGGTTCCAACATCCACTTTGGAAAATTCTGTTCTAACAACTCACTCGTCAGACATTTCTCCTTATTTACTTGTTAGATTCATTAGTTACTCTCTTGCATTTATGGTGCTTATTTTTAACTCTCCCACAAGTGGGAAAATGTGGGTCCAAATCTATATTATCCATGAATAATTTTTAAAAACTTGTAGCAAGTCATCTTGAAGGCTTCCCTTATCAATGCAGTAAAAGCCAAACCTATTCAATCTTTCACAATGACTGAAAACTCTCTGTTCTGACATTGTTTGTAAATTCTTACTTTTTCACATTCATTGGCAATATATAAAATGAAAAAGATGGCAAGCTAAACGTTGGTCCTTTAGAGGATGAGAAGGGGGATGCAATAATGGGAAATGAGGAAATGATCGAGGCACAGAACAAGTATTTTGTGTCAGTCTTTACATGGAGGACAGAAGAAACATGCCAGTAATTGACAAGAAGGCTAAGGTAGGTAAGGACCTAGAAATGAGCATTATCATGAAAGAAGTAGTCTTAGGCAAGCTGTTGGAGCTAAAGGTAGACAAGTCTCCAGACCATGATGGAATGCATCCCAGGGTACTAAAGTAGAATGATTGGAGAAATAGCAAATGCGTTCATGTTAATTTTCCAAAATTCACTGGACTCCAGGGTAGTTCCAGCTGATTGGAAAACAGCAAATATGACACTACTGTTTACAGAAGGAGGTAGACAAAAGATGGGGAATTATAGGCCAGTTGGCTTAACCTCTGTAAAGGGGAAAATGTTTGATTCTATCATCAAGAAAGCATTAGCAAGAAATCCAGATTGAAATTGTCCCATTATGCAGAAGCAGCATGGATTAATGAAACCCAGGTCATGTTTAACCAATTTGCGTAATTCTATGAAGACTTAATGAGCATGGTAGACAATGGGGACCCAGTAGTTGTGGTGTATCTAGATTTCCAAAAGGCATTCAACAAGGTGCCACACGAAAGGCTACTGCACAAGATAAAGGTACACAGCATTATGAGTTATGTATTAGCATGGATAGAGGATTGATTAACTAAATAATTGCTGGTTGACGATAAGTGACTTGGGACGTGCCTCAGGGATCAATGTTGGAACCGCAATTGCTTATAATTTCCATAGATGATTTGGAGTTGGGGACCATCTGTAGTATTTCGAAGTTTGTAGATGACAAAGTGGTGAAGCAAAGTGTGCAGAGGATTGTGAAACTTTGCAAAGGGACATAGATAGTCTAAATGAGTGGGCAAAGGTCTGGCAGATAGAGTACAATGTTAATAAATGTGAAGCCATCAATTTTGTTAGAAATAACACTAAAAAGGACAATTACTTAAACAGTAAAAAACATTTGGCATGCTGCTGTGCAAGGGTATCCTCATGCATGAATCACAGAAGGTTGGTTTGCAGGTACAACAGGTAATTCCCACTCCGCCAAGGACATGCAGGTCCTTGGCCTCCTCCAGACCCTGGCCACACGGCGCCTGGAGGAAGAGTGCCTCATCTTCTGCCCAGGAACCCTCCAACCACACGGGATGAATGAAGATTACTCCAACTTCCTCATTTCCCTCCCCCCACTTTATCTCAGTCCCAACCCCCGGATTCAGCACTGCCGTCTTGACCTGTAGCATGTAGCATACTTCTTCCCAAACTCTCCGCCCCCCCACCCCCTCTCTGGCCTATCACCCTCACCCTCACCTCCTTCCACCTATCGTATTCCCAGCGCCCCTCCCCCAAATTCCCCCCCACGACCTTTTATCTCAGCCCGCTTGGCACACCAGCCTCATTCCTGAAGAAGGGCTTATGCCTGAAATATCGATTCTCCTGCTCCTCCTCGGATGCTACCTGGCCTGCTGCGCTTTTCCAGCACCATACTTTTCAACAGGTAATTAAGAAGGCAAATGGAATTTTGTCCTTCATTGTAACAGCAATTGAGTTTAAATGGAGGGAGTTTATGTTACAACTGTGTAGGTTGTTGGTGACGCCACACCTGGACTGCAGATGCTGGAGATCAAAATCTAAAATTGTGGTGCTGGAAATGTGCAGCAGGTCAGGCAGCATCTGAGGAGCAGAAGAAGGGACGTTTCATGCATAACACTTTCATCAGGAGGGCTTATACCCAAAACATCGCTTATCCTGCTCCTTAGATGCTGCCTGACCTACTGTGCTTTTCCAGCACTACATTTTTTGACACACCTGGAGTAATACACCTGGACCTCGATAAAGTCCTCCAGACTGTCGGCTTCCCAGGCAGAAGATGAAATGTTGTTCCTCCAATTTGCAGTCTGATTCAGTGTGCAATGTGTGGGAGATTAGAAATGTCTTTTTTGCAGGTGGGTGGGGGGGGGGATGTTAATGCTTGCAGCATGTAGCATACTTAAGGCTAAGCCTTTAATGAATCTAGAGGGTCTTTTAAAGAAAATAGTTTTAAACTAGGGAATAACTTTAAAGGGTTGTAGCTGACCACAAAAAGAAGCAGCAAGAGCATTTCACAATAAAGCTTATAGTATGATAAGAGAAACTGGATAAAAGAACAAGCTGTAACAAACAAGGAACAAAGAATGCAGACAAGGACAGCAGGATGGCCAGAAAAGAAAATAACTAACAAGTGAGGTAATCGACTTATGATAGGATGAGAAATGGGAGGTGTGATTCCCCAACTTGAAAATTAAATAAGAATGCTAGCAGGCTCTGTTTTTGCGCGCATTTCTGCTTGATTGCAGGGGCAACCAGTTCTTGCAAGATCGTGATAAATTGTTCTTGTTTCCAAGGCTTTGTCTCAGGCTGATGGATTTGTGAGTGAGTTCTGTTTCTCACAATGGATGAAGCCGAAGATGGTCATGTCAGAGAGGGAATGGGATGCGGATTTGAAATGGGCAGGTGAATGACCCTTCCTTCCAGCTACCAACCAGGCCATACCCTCTACCTGTGTTCACCTGTCACAACCTCATCATCCCGCCCCTCTCCTCACCCAGAACCTCCACCAGCACCCCCTGATCTGCAGTTTCCCACACCCCCATCCCCAGTCCTGAAGAACAGTTATATCTGAAATGTTGACTTCTTCACCATCTGATACTGCCTGGCTTGGTGTGTTTTTCCAGCCTCCTGCTTATCTCCTCTCTAAACGTGCAGTACTTTGTTTTAGGCCTTTGGGTTCAGTTCCAGTTGGGATGGGAAATCATTAACTCTTAGTCACCAATTCAATGTCAATGGCACTGTTATTCACCCAGAATGTATCACACTGCTTATCGGTGATGATAGAAGACCAATGCAGATTATTTACCAAGACCCCTCTGTGGTGCAGAAAGCCCCCTATCAATGGGTAAGGGAGCCCAGTGCGCAGGTGCGGGAGCGGGCAGTGCTCTGAGCATGCTCAATCCCAGTCATGGGGACAGTCTGAAGAAGAGCGGACGATTCGGACTGCGGAAGAGGATTGTGACACAGGGTAGGAAAGGAGACCGCGGCATTAAGGCCCGGCAACTTTACCAACACCTGCAGGAGGTCTGCGGTTCTGAGTAAGAGCACGGTTCCCCTCCCTGCGGGCGGATCAGGCCCTGGAGGACTGTACTCATTGACCGCCATCTTGAGTGGGAGTCGGGACGGGGCTTCCTCCCTTGGGGGAGAGGGGGGCGGGGTGTGGACAAGGGTTACCTAAGCAACGGGCCGTCCGCCATTTTGGGGGTGGGCCAGGGTTACCCAGGAAACGGACCGCCCGCCATTTTTGTGTAAGTGCAGGCCAAATGGGCGGCCATCTTGGTGAGGTAACTGACTGAGCTGAGCTTCAGGGTCTGTGATCAGGGGAGAAGATCTGAGCTGAAGAGCTGGAGATCCAAACACGGAGAGGACAGCGCTCACCTGGAAGTAGAATGAAGAGGTGGTGCTGTAGATTTGGATTCAAAGGTTCTGTGAAAATATAAGAGGAAAGCAAATGCTCCATAGAACTTAACAACTGACTGCTCTGTGTTTATCTTTGGGAACAAATTTCAAATATTGTTCTGAATGGAAAAAGTTCCAAATCCAGGATTGAGAGTGTTCCTGTGCCCTGACTGTGGTAAACCCTCCACTTGCTATACATTCTGAAAATACATCACTCCATTTGCAGTGGGAGAAATTGTTAACACATTCTGCATGTGAACAAGGCTTTGATTGATTGCTCAGACGAGAGAGACACAAGGACAGCGGCAGCATGGAGAAGCCATGGAAATGTGATGACTGCGGTAAAGCGTTCATTTACCGATCCCGTTTGGAATATCATCAACGCAGTCACAATGTGGCTGACAGTACAGATAAACCATGGAAATGTGAGGATTGTGGTAAAGGATTCAATTATCCATCCCTGCTGGAAATTCATCGACGCACTCACACAGGGGAGAAGCCATTCATATGCTCCGTATGTGGGAGGGGATTTTCTAAGTCAGCCAACCTCATGCTACACCAGCGAGTTCACACTGAGGAGAGGCCATTTACTTGCACTTATTGTGGGAAAAGATTCAGACAGTCGTCTACCCTCACCGCACATCAGCGACTTCATACTGGGGAGAGACCGTTCACCTGCTCTGTGTGTGGGAAAGGATTCACTCAGTCCTCCATCCTGATGATACACCAACGTACTCACACAGGGGAGAAGCCATTTACCTGTTCGATGTGTGGGAAAGGATTCACTCAGTCAGCTAACCTGGTAGTACACCAGCGAATTCACACTAAGGAGAGGCCTTTCAGCTGCACATCCTGTAGAAAGAGATTCAAATCTTCATCAGAACTCCTATCACACCAGCGAGTTCACATTGGCGAGAGACCATTCACCTGCTCCTTGTGTGGGAAGGGATTTACTCAGTCATCTGCCCTACTGACACACCAGCGAAATCACACTGGCGAGAAGCCATTCAGCTGCTCGGTGTGTGGGAAGGGCTTCACTCAGTCGGCTAACCTTGTGGTACATGAGCGAATTCACACGGAGGAAAGGCCATTCAGCTGCACGCAATGCGGAAAAAGTTTCAGGCAGTTATCCACCCTCACTGCACATCAGCGGGTACACACTAGGGAAAGACCATTCACCTGCTCTGTGTGTGGGAAGGGATTTACTCAGTTAGCCAGCCTCACATTGCACCAGCGAATTCATCGCGAGGAGAGGCCGTTCAGCTGCACTCATTGTGGGAAGGGATTCAGGCAGTCTTCCGATCTCACTGCACACCAGCGAATCCACACTGGGGAGAAGCCATTTATCTGCTCCGTATGTGGGAAGGGATTCACCCATTCGTCTGGCCTTTGGTCACACCAACGAGTTCACACCGAGGAGAAGCCATTCAGCTGCAGTGCTTGTGGAAAGGGATTCAGGCAGTCATCCTACCTCCGGTCACATCAGCGGGTTCACACAGGGGAGAAGCCATTCACCTGCTTTGTGTGTGGCAAGGCATTTGCTCGGTCTTCAAACTGCTTGATACACCAGCGAATTCACTCTGAGGAGAATCCATTCAGCTGCGTCTTCTGTGGAAAGAGTTTCAGACAGGCATCCACCCTTAATGCACACCAGCGAGTTCACACTGGGGAGAGACTATTTACCTGTTCTACGTGTGGGAAGGGATTCCCTTGGTCATCCCAACTGCTTACACATCAGCGGGTTCACACTGGGGAGAGACCATTCACCTGCTCCGTGTGCGGGAAGGGATTCACCCGGTCCTTCAACCTAATGTTACATCAGCGCGCTCATACGTGTCATCAGAGTTTGGACTCTGCTGTTATTGATCCTGCTGATCAGACCCAGGAATAATTATCTGACAATACTTAGGTTGTTTCGACTGAATGTAACATCTACAATTGTCATTTTTGTTGAAAGCAACATCTGTGATCTTTCTCCATAATGCATGATCTTATCTACAGGATCAAGAATTCAATAAATTAAAAACCTTAACTTGATCTTTGATGAAAGATCTACAAGTTGGTGTCTGAAACAT
This sequence comes from Hemiscyllium ocellatum, assembly GCF_020745735.1. Lineage (NCBI taxonomy): Eukaryota > Metazoa > Chordata > Chondrichthyes > Orectolobiformes > Hemiscylliidae > Hemiscyllium > Hemiscyllium ocellatum. The sequence continues at coordinate 12,947,884 of NC_083446.1, forward strand.
TCCACTGTTCAACATATCCAATTAAAAATGTTTGATTAACAATTAATCATTGCTGACTATTCTTACTGACTTTCATATTCTCCACAGCAACACCCTTTGTAATCAAAATTGAAGTGTCAAGGAGCATGAAACAAAATAGTGAAATATTTTCCAGACACATTCAATCAAAGCTTCATCAATCAATATTGATGCTGATGAAGTTTTGAAGTCACTGGTTTCAATCTTTTCTGACCCAGAAGCAGCAGCAGTGTTAAGTGAAATCTAAGGCAGTGGAGCAGAGATTTCAGCATGGATTAGGAGCCTCTATGCTTGCTCAGCCATAGGTGGCCCAGTCCAGCTCAAGTGAAAAGGGTTTATTGTCCAATTCAGCCATGACAGCAAGCTACAGGAGAGTGTCAGATGGAGACTGGGAGATGACCAATTGTGTGCAGTCCAGTGAAACACCTGTTCGATTCCAAACTTTGGGCAGGATGGGCAACTTCCGTAATGGTGGGACTAAGCGCTCTTTCAGTCCTATTTGTAACAGTTAGATTTCCATTGAAAAACTGATTTCAGACTTGCTAAGCAGTCGTGATATCTGTAACTTAAGCAAAAGGCATAGTCTATCTAACACATAACAAAACCATAGAATCTAAAACACTTGAAAGTAATCTTGACAGTTGTGTGCAGATTATGGGGAAATATTGTGTAAATAAACACTGGATAAACCATGTCAGGGAATCCAAATGGTCTGTGACTAAGTGCTATGTCTGAGATCAAGAGAGTGCTTGGTTCCACCATCCCTTGGATTTGGCAGAGAAAATCTCTACAATGTGGAAGCAGGCAATTCAGCCCATCAAGTACATATCGACCCTCTGAAGAGCATATAACCCAGACCCACCTTATCCCTGTAACCCTGCATTTCCCATGGCTAATCCACACATCCCTGGGCCCCATGGGCAATTTGGCAGAGCCAATCCACCTTAACCTGCACATCTTTGGACTGTGGGAGGAAAACATACAGACACAGGGAGAATGTGCAAACTCCACACAGACAGTTGCCCAAAAGTGGGAATGAACCCAGGTCCCTGGCTCTGTGAGGCAAGCAGTGCTAACCACTGAGCCACCATGCTGCCCAATATGGTGAGGTACTCACAGAATTAAACAGATTTCCCATGGGGTTAAACACGACTATGAAATATACTCCCCCAGATATCTCTCTGTTGCTATCTAATGCTCTCCTGCAGCTTTCTGTCATGGCTGTGATTGATGTGTTACTCTCATCACCTGACCTTGCAAAGGCCAATAACTTTGGAGCAACCAGAAAGATCCTGGACAAGGATGGAGTCACAGCTTTACTGAAAGTCCCACCTACTGCTGCATCTTCATGACCTCCTTCTCTGTTAGGAGTTGGATCTGTTGCATAGGACATGCATGATGTAAAAATGTCATCACTATCCGCAAAACCAAAAGAAGACAGAGGAGATTGCAGCAACGACAGGGGGCATCTCACTCCACAAGTGACAGGGCAAATATTCATCAGGTTCATGTTTAAAAAGTTTCTATCCACTCGCGGAGTGTTTGTGTCCAGAAGTACAGTGCGGTTTCAGTGCTGATGGATTGACAATGGACACTACCGTCTCCAGACAAAAGAGGTGTATGGAATAGGAGAGACCTCCTGAGGAGAAACTGTTCACCTGCCCAAGTGTGGGAAGAGTTTGCTCAGTCAAATTACCTGCTGAGACACTAGCGAATCCACACTAGAACCAGGTCATCCACCTGCCCTGTGTGTGGGAAGGAATTCATTTAGTTATCCAGCTTGTATAAATCCCAGAGAACTCATACCAGGGAAAGATATTTCACACCAACATGCTAATTCTGACTCGAGACCTTTTCAGTGTTCTAACTATGAAAAGAATTTTAAAAGCAACCAGGATCTGTTGACTCACCAGCAAGTTCACCCTGGGGGAGACATCACCTGCTATCTGTGCCTGAAGAAATTCACTCATTAATCCATCCTGCAGATATACTAGAATTCACAAATAACTCTGGGGTTATATTCTGCTGTTATTGCTGCTCTTAATCAAACACAGGACTGAGCCATGTATATTTTGGCACTTAGAGTCATAGAGATGTACAGCATGGAAACAGACCCTTCGGTCCAACCCATCAATGCAGAGCAGATATCCCAACCCAATCTAGTCCCACCTGCCAGCACCCGGCCCATATCCCTCCAAACCCTTCCTATTCATATACCCGTCCAAATGCCTAATTGCTATGATATCCTAGTCCCATGTTCCTAACCATGCCCTGAATTCATCTTCCTTCCCTGTTAGGCCCCTTGCATTGAAATAAATGCAGTTTAATTTATTAGTCTTACCTTGTCCCTGCCTGGACTGACTGTTTGACTCACTTCTATTCTCAACTGTACCAGTCTCAGTCTCAGATTGATCTCTTTCCTCACTATCTCCCTGGGTCCCACTCCTCCACCTTACTAGTTTAAATCCTCCCAAGCAGTTCTAGCAAATTTCCCTGCTAGTATATTAGTCCCCTTCCAATTTAACTTGTTTCATTTTTTATTAATAATCCCTGTAACTGGACTGAATTCTGAATTGTAGGTTAAATAAATCAGCTTTGTGTCAAACATATCTTATTGAGTTCTTGGTTTCTCAAAATTAAGATGTTCAAAATTCTGAACAGCTTTGTCAGGGTAAAGAAGGATATGCTGTTTCCACTGGTTGGTATATCTAACTAGAGGTCACAATTTCAAGATTGTCAGCAAGCGAGCTAGGAGTGAAATGAAGAAAAAGTTCTTTACTCACAACTTCTTAGGCGCTGTCTGGGAGAGTGGTGGAGGCAGATTCTGTAGGAGATTTCAAAAGAGAGCTGAATATATATTTGAAAGTGATGGCTACGGAGATAGGATTGGAGAGTGGGACTAACTGGGTCGCTCCTTTGAGAGCTAATACAAAGATGATGGACTGAATAGCCTCGTTATGTACTGCAAAATGTCCTGTCACTGACCATCCTATTTTTGAATCTTTGTCTTTGGAAAGCTTTCATTTATGTCACCTGTCACAACAATGGCTATAGCTGAATGTCTCATGGGTTAATGGGCAGAAAAAAGGCAGCTTGGATTCAATTTGGATGAATGCGATGTATTGCATTTTGGTACAGCAAACAGAGGGTAGGACTTTTGCAATTAATGATAGGCCCTTGTGTACTGTTGTAAAACACAGGGATCTGGGGGGGTTCAGGTACATAATTCTTTGAAGTTTGCATCACATATAGGCAGAGTGGTTAAAAAGGCATTTAGCACACTTGCCGTCGTTGCTCACTAATTTGAGTATAGGAGTTGGAAAGTCATGTTGAGGTTATACAGGATTTCACGTAGAAGGTGGTGCATGTATGGAGTGAGCTACCAGAGGCAGTGGTGGAGGCATTTAAAAACATTTAAAAGGCATCTGGATGGGTACATGAATAAGAAGTGTTTAGAGGGATATGGGCCAAGTTCTGGCAAATGGGACTAGGTTAGGTTAGGATATCTGGTCGGCATGTACGGGTTGGAAGGAATGGTCTGACTCTGTGACATTGGTGAGGCCTTTCTGGCATATTGATTCCGGTTTTGGTCACCCTGTTATAGGGAGGATATTATTAAGCTGGAGAGGGTTCAGAAGAGGTTTACCAGGAATGTTGCCGGGTATGTAAGGTTTGAGTTGTAAAGAAAGGCTGGATAGGCTGAGACCTTTTTCACTGGAGCGTAGGAGGTTGAGAGGTAACCGATTGAGGGATATAGACAGGGTTAATGGTCGGTTCTTTTCCCTAGGAAGGAGGATTTCAAGATTAGTAGGTACATTCTTAAGGTAAGAGGAGAGAGTTTATAAAAAGGCATGAAGGGTAAATTACTTATACAGAGGACAATTTGTGTGTGGAATGAACTTCTGAGAAAATAGTGGATGTGGGCACAATTACAACATTTAAAAGACACTTGGATAAGGACATGAATAGGAAAGATTTGGAGGGATGTGGGCCAGGAGCAGGCAGGTGGGACTAGTTTAGTTTGGGATTATTATTCAGTATGGACTGGTTGGGCTGAAGGGTCTATTTCCATGCTGTATGACTCTATGATGTTGTAATGCTCCCTCACTGCAGCATCAGAACTTGGACTTTATTTTCATGTTTTTAGAAATGTTTTTGAACCCCTCACCTGGCTCATGGTGAGCCACACCTTGTCATGATTCTAGATTATTTCTGTTTTCATTCCCTTCCCATAAAATAAAGGTATATTTTAGACCAGGAGTTACAGGTTATTCAAGGACAAAGTCAAAGTCAGAGGTCATTTTACAGAAACTTTTCTTAAGAAGCATCAAGCTTGAGGTGGTATGTAATCAAAGGTCAGAAAAGACATACAGCCCTTCACATGAGAACAACGTATTGATCCCAGATTGGACAAGGGTATGGGGCAAGAGGTCATTGATCTCAGGACTGAAGGGGCAGTTTCTAATAAGGTCATTGATCTCAGGACTGATGGGGCAGTTTCTACAGAGGTCATTGATCTCAGGACTGAAGGGGCAGTTTCTACAGAGGTCATTGATCTCAGGACTGAAGGGGCAGTTTCTAATAAGGTCATTGATCTCAGGACTGAAGGGGCAGTTTCTACAGAATGGTTCCCTTTTCCCGGATCAGGGAATGCTGAGCTCTTTGACTAGGCATGACAATCTCCTCAGAATGATGCCTTTGTCCCAGGCGGGATGTTGTGCTGCAACTGGAGGTCGATGGTTTATGGCATCCAGTTTGGACAATAAACAAATAAAGCTGATTTCCAGGGCTGGACTCCCTTTCTCAGTCTTCCTGAGCTGGCCATGGTTTTAGGCTAAAGCTAGCGTGGATCATTCTGAGGGGCCCCTTCCTGTGTGAGGTGATTTTTTTCCCTCTAATTCCCCTTCATATAGCTTATTTCTAAGGATCCCATGTTGTCATCAATTATTCAATGTTCCATTGGTAATGAGACAGGTATTCAAGATAATTCCTCCTATTTTCATTGACTTGATTTGGTTTATTATTGTCACTTGTACCTAGGTACAGTGAAAAGCTTTGTTTTGTGTGCAGTACAGGCAGCTCACACCATACCAAGTGCATAAAGATAATAGAATAGAGCGAAGAATGCAATATTACGGCTGCAGAGAAGGTGCACAAAGAGTGAGGTCAACATTAAATTTGACATTTGAGAGGTCTGTTAAGATAACTAGGAGAAAGTGAGGACTGCAGATGCTGGAGATCAGAGTCGAAAAGTGTGGCGCTGGAAAAGCACAGCAGGTCAGGCAGCATTCAAGCAGGAGATGATGAAGGGCTTATGCCCGAAGCATTGATCTTTGGTCTGTTAAGATGTTTAATAATAGCGGGGAAGAAGCTGTTCTTGAATCTGTTGTTATGTGTGTTTACGTTTTTGTATCTTCTACCCAACAGAAGTAATTGGAAGAAATTATAACAGGGGTGGGAGGGGTCTTTGATTAAGTTATCCGCATTCCTGAGATAGTGAGAAGTATAGATGCACTCAATGGATGGAAGGTTGATTTGCATGATGGACTGGGCTGTTTTCACAACTCTCTGTAATTTCTTATGGGCCTGAGAAGAGCAGTTGGCATGAACAAGCCATGATGCATCCAGATAGAATACTTTCTATGGTGCGTCTATAAAAATTGGTTGGAGTTGGAAGTCAGTGAACTCATTTTGTGACTGGTTAGCTGGGAGGTGGTGTTTAAGCTGTATTCAGAGCAGTTGCTCTATGTAAGGGAGATAAGATACCCCACCCCATCAGGATCGTCTTGGCTCTGTGCTGGAGCCATCTCCTTGGCAATGATGAAAGGTTGAGTCCCTTGGGCTCCCATAACATAGATCGTGATCAACTGGCCAATCATAGGATCTCTAACAGTCAGCCTCACAGCCTGCCGCATTCCTTCACCACCAACATCTGATAATCTCACCACTCTGAGTTTCCTTGTCAAATGCGCATTGAGCATCATGCTGCTGCAGGACCTCTGCATCCAAAACATGCGAAGTTGGGGAAAAAAAGGGCATGATCTTAACAGGCTTTGGCAGTTTGTTGCATCCTATTTTCAATTTCATAGAATCATAGGATCCCTACAGTGTGGAAACAGGCCATTTGGCCCAACAAGTGCACATCGACCCTCCGAAGAGTAACCCACTCAGATACATTTCCCCTAGGCAAAAGTGAGGACTGTAGATGCTGGAGATTAGAGTCTAGATTAGAGTGGTGCTGGAAAAGCACAGCAGGTCAGGCAGCACCCGAGGAGCAGGAAAATTGACATCTTGGGCACCTTCAACACATTCCCCTACCCAATTACTCTACATTTACTCTTGTCTAGTGTACCTAACCTACACATCCCTGAACACTATGGGCAATTTAGCATAGCCAATTCACCTAACCTGCACATCTTTGGATAGTGGGAGGAAACTGGAGCACCCAGAGAAAACCCACACAGACACGGGAAGAATGTGCAAACGCCACACAGTCGCCCGAGGCTGGAATTGAACATGAGTTCCTGGTGCTGTGAGGCAGCAGTGCTAACCACTGAGCCACCGTGCTGCCCAGTTTGGTCCAGATAGGCTATAATTGCAGGGTAAAGCAGGTTTCCTGGTGGCAAGCTAATAAGAAATATACAAGGAACTGATATGTGAAGCTGTGCAGGACGAAGAAAAATTACAGGGACATTGCTGTGCCCAGCATACGAGCAGACCAGGGGCTGTGGAAACAAATCTCAGCCACAGAAGTGACGTCCCGTGCCTCCACATGTGAAAGCTGCCCACAACAGTGTCAATGTTCCTGAGGATCAGATCCTAAGGCCGACCTGCAGCGTGACCAGAGGCAGAGTGACGTCAAAAACTATAATGAGGAGCTAAAAAGATGTGTTAAACCTGGACTATCTAAAAAGAAACCAAAAATGGACAACTTCCTCATGGATTAAGAAAAAACATTTCCCTTCATTACTGTAATTGATAAGAAGTTTTGCTTTACATTTCGCCAAAGTATATTAATAAGTAAAAATGGGAATTTGGAACACTACTACATAACGATGTACTGTAAATTCAAGGCTTTTCCTTATAAAGCATGCTTCGGATGAAGAATGTTGGCAAGGTGAAGACTATTTTGAAAGCTCACTAGTTGATTTTCTTTTATTTAAACCAGCAGCAAGAGGTACAGTCTGCATTGAATCTTCTCGCAAAACACAAATCATTCACAGATGGTGATGTAGTTAAAAAAGCAATGACTGTGTGTCATTGACCTTTTATTCAAAGACTTTTGGAACAAAGAAGAAATAATAGAAAAAATACAAAGCATCTCAAATCCATTCCTTCAGGCCATCATTGGTGGCTCAATCACCAAATTCCATCAGGCATTTGATTTACAAAGCAGTGGAGTTGATACAGACATAATTGCTTTGCCAAAATGATACTGAGCTGAAAGTTGAATAAAGGGACAGCGATTTTTAGGGACTCATAAACAGAGAAAAATAATCACTCCCCAGCATGTTTAGTTTGAGAAACTTGATCGATATGAACAAGTCACGCGCAAGGGTCTGTTTCCATGCCGTATGACTCTGTCTGCTTCTAAAGTGAAAGCCTGCTTCAGTTCCACATATCTCTGGTTCCACATACTTCTGGGAGACCATATGCACCCAAATGAAGATAATCAGGTCCAAGTACTGCATTGTCCTCTCGGATACCTATTTGATGGACAGTTTACAACTAGCAGTCTCAAACCACAACCTAGACTTCAAGGTACTGGCAGAGCCTCAGGAGGTGACACTAAGTGTGTTGAGGGCAAAATAATTATCTATAGTGGATTATGGCACTAAAAATAAACCGTTTATTCTATATTTTCTGGGGGTAGATTCAAAGTGATCTTAGACAAAGTTGGAGCCCACTGGGCTAGGCTCTCCTGCACTTGTTAACCAGAAAGTTTTCTTCATTACCAGAAGAGAGCTATTCTTATAATATTCAATAAATTTCTGAAGATTTTATGAAGTTAATGGAATGGGATTTCTACTTGGGTCAGCAATCAACTACCTCAAGTGATGCGATGGGAGGGGTGGTCATCATTCAATTCAACCATGACAAGAAGCTGCAGGAGGTGTCAAACAGAAACAGGAAGATGTTTATTTGATATAACTCAATAGTAATGTTCAACAGAGCAGATCCTCTTTGGTCAATGAGCACTTGCCCATCTACCGATCTCAGGGGGTTGATGGTTGCACCAAGCATCCCATCATACACAGCAATTCAGATTTCTACTGTCACAGGCAGCTCAGCATTCTGACTGTGATTAATCCAGTGTTTATTTGCACTATATCTCTTTGAATTGGCAACTTTTAAGTGATACAGTTTCTAGGTGTTAGATTTATGTTGTGCACAGGTTTTTTTTAAAATCTGCTGCTGCAAGGTCTCAATACAATCTTTGTTGTGGGATCCACTTTTCTCCAACATTTCTGTTGCTGGGTCATAAACAATTGAACTTCATGACTTCCAGACGTCATCAATATCAATATTGATTGATGAGGCTTTTATTGATAATCTGTAAAATATTTCACAATTTGGATTCACGATTCTGTGATAAATTTAATTTCATAATGGAAGTGTCAGTGACTGCAATGTATTAGTAAGAATTGTCAGAGAAGATTATTCTGCACATTTTCATCAGAGATGTTAATCAGTAGAACCTTTCAGACACTGAAGTGTAGAATTTGCAAAAATTAGTGATTTAAAGTGACTTTAAAATTAAGCAAGGGAGATGTGAGAAGAAAACTTTTTCACAAAGTAAACTGTTGGGGTAGGAATGCACTGTCTGGAAATGCGGTGGAGATATGTTCAATTGAGGCATTCAAGGGAGCACTGGACTTTTATTGGATAGTAATGATGTGCAGGAATATGGAAAACGTAGATGATTGGTACCAGGTAGTAGAGCCAGACTAGATAAGAGGTAGATCAGAGTGGTGCTGGAAAAGCACAGCAAGTCAGGCAGCATCTTGCTCCTTGGATGCTGCCTGACTTGCTGTGCTTTTCCAGCAACACTCTGATCTAAACTCTGGTTTCCAGCATCTGCAGTCCTCACTTTCGCCTAGATAAGAGGTAGTGCAGGTATATGGGCCAAATGACTATATGCACCACAACAATTCTATGATCAATTTAAGATTGAAGTAAAAGTTCAGAATTTTATTGCAATGGCATTCCAAAATTGAGAGTTCTTGATTGAAGGGGAAATATGATGCTTTTAAGAAAGGACACTGCAGTCCTAAAAATAATTCGCCACACACTCAAAACATGAAACTCCAGCCATTTATAAAGGTTGTCAAAAAAACTGTCAGACTATCAATGCTGGATGTGACAGGACAATCTAAACTCTGCTGTCACATATGAACTTGTTGATGTCTTAGCAGGTTGAAGGACCGAGTGAATGCTTTCCCACACACAGAGCAGCTGTATGGCCTCTGCCCAGAGTGAGTGCGTCGGTGTACAGAGAGGCCAGATGACTGCCTGAAACTCTTTCCACAAGAAGTGCAGCTGAATGGCCTCTCCTCAGTGTGAATTCGGTGGTGTGACTGCAGGATAAATAATCGAGCAAATCCCTTCCCACAAACAGAGCAGGTAAATGGTCTCTCCCCTGTGTGAACCCGTTGGTGAGCAATGAGTGTAGATGATTGAGTGAATCCCTTCCCACACATAGAACAGTTGAATGGTTTCTCCCCTGTGTGAGTGCGCTGGTGTGCAGTGAGGGTGGATGACTGCTTAAAACACATTCCGCAGGAATCGCAGCTGAAGGGCCTCTCCTCAGTGTGAATTTTTTGATGCGTTGAAAGGCCAGATGACCTAATGAATCCCTCCCCACACACAGCGCAGGTGAATGGCTTCTCCCCAGTGTGAATTCGCTGGTGGATAGTTAGTGTAGATGTGCTATTGAATCTTTTCCCACAGAAAGTGCAGCTGAAGGGCTTTTCTTCAGTGTGAATTCTCTGGTGTATCATCAGGGAAGTTGACTGTGTAAATTTCTTCCCACACACAGAACAGGTGAATGGTTTCTCCCCAGTGTGAATGCGTCGATGAATTTCCAGCAGGGATGAATAATTGAATCCTTTTCCACAGTCCTCACATTTCCATGGCCTCTCACCAGTGTGAATACTTTGATGGTTTCTCAACAGGGATGGATAACTGAATCCTTTACCACAGTCCTCACATTTCCATAATTTTTCCATGGTGCCAGTATATTGGTGCTTTCCACATTGGATGATCAGTTTATCCCTCTTCCACATACACTCCTGCTCTGAAAGGTGCAATGATTTTAGCTGTCAGGTCTCACTGCTTTGGAAGAATCTCATACATCCATAAGTGTCTATCAGCTTTTCCAGTGATAGTGACGTTTGAAATATCTTGAATTGAGAAACCTTGTCAGATCTGGACATCGAGTTTGAAGCTATTCCTCTACAAATCTTCCACGCCTTGCAGCCTGAAAAAGAAAAGTACAAAACTCTTCATGTCTCGATTAACCATTTCCTTTCTCCAGTCTTTGCCTCCCTTTACTCTGGGCTGGTTTCAATTCTCAAGCCATAGTGTGCACAGTGGAATTAAACTAAATGAGAAGCAATCATTTTCTCTCCCACATGCAGGGATCTTGAAGCTCTTGCTTCACCAAGACGATTGTATGCTCCCGAAAGTGACCTGCAAACCCGGGACCTGCAGAGATTCCTCCTCAGGGTTTGCAACCTCCAGTGGATGTGTGTGAATCCTCACTGTACAGGTTTTCCCTCCTCACCAGAAATCAGAGGACTCATTGATTCCGTCCCAAAGGTATTTACTTCTTCACTGTAGCCTTCACTTGCTGCCCCACGATGGAGGACGTATTTTTGGACTTATTCTGGGGAAGGAGAGGCCCACCAACTGCAGCACAAACCTGGGAGCTGCTGATGTTGGCCAGAGTCTGCAGCTGTACAAAGTGTTACTAACATCATCTGGGCCAGCACGGCTCCATCTCGCCCTCTACCGGCCACAGAAGTTACAAACAAATGACACTCGATTGGCATCTCTGCGCATGGGCAAGCGGAATGATTGACGGGAGCATGGACCAACGGACAAACAGGACAGACACAGTAGGGCGGGACAGAATGGTGGCCGTGAACGGGGCGTCTAAATCACAGAAACACCCGAGTGTCTGTCGCCGGATTAAAAGTCCGACCACGCGCTTCCAATTCACAGTTAAAAACATTGATGTTTAAATGAAGCCTCCCGACCTACCCGCTGCCATAACCGTCCAAACCTTTCTATTAGGCCCCCTGAGTCCGACCTGAAGACACCACCGAGCATGCTCCTGACGGAGAGATGATTGACAGACAGATAGTACCAATAGGAAGAGGGAGAAAGGGAAGCCCGACCGGAAGTTTGGTCTACCATCCAATCGGAGCGAATGAGGGGCGGGACCCGTCATGGATAGAAAATAGGAGCAGGAGGAGGCCATTCAGTCCTTCAGAGTCAGCACAGACCATAACCCCAGACTAAACTAGTCCTCCCTCCACATATTTCTTATCCAAATGTCTTTTCAATGGTGTAACTGCATCTACCACTTTCTCTGGCAGTTTATTTCCACACTGTAAAAAAACAAATGTCCCCCATGTATTTTTAAAATCTTTCCCCTCTCACCTTAAAAATATGCCTTGAAATCCCCCACCCTTGGGAAAAGACATTTGCCATTCATCTTTTGTGTGCCTCTCATGATATTATAAACCTCGACAAATTCATTCCTCAATCTCCTATGCTCCAGTTAAAAAAGTCCCAGTCTACCCAGCCTCTCCTTATACTTAAACACTCCATTCCTGGCAACATCCTGGTAAATCTTTTCTGAGGCCTGTCCAGCTTAATAATATCCTTACTATAACCAGGTGACCAGAACTGGACACAGCACTCCAGAAGGAACTTCACCAACATCCTGTACAATCTCAGCATAATGTCTCAACACCTATACTCAAAGGTCTTTGTAATCTTATATAACCTTCTTAACTGTCCACCATACCACCAATTCTGGAGTTGTTATCTGAAAACCTTTGAGCATGCTCCACCAATCAATACGATCATAGAGAATCATCAAACTCAGTGCCCTGATCCTGCTTTGTCCCCATAGCCTTTTTCCTTTCAGCTCTAAGAACTGCATGTAAGTCCTTAAAGTCCCCAAAACTGCAGATGCTGGAAATCTAAAGCAAAAATAGGAATTGCTGGAGAAATCCAGTTGGTCTGACAGCATTCATGGAGAGAACTTCACTGGACCTAAAACATTTCTCTAGTAATTTCTGATTTTATATCTAACTCGTTAATGAATAAATTCAATGGTTTTGCCTCAACCAATTTTGGGGACAGAGAATTTCACAGGCTCACCACTCTCTGGGTTCTCCTCATCTCAGTTCTGAATAATCTACTTCTTATCCTTAGACTGTGATCTCTGGTTCTGACACCCTGGTCATCAGAAACATCCTTTATCTATTAGGCCTGTAAGGAGGCCCATGTTTGAAAGACACAAAATGGCCAACAAGTATTCAACAGAATGAAATAGCCTGCTACAATATTTAAGTGCAACATAATGGTATCTTTGAACAGGCCTATTCCAAGGTCAATAAGGGACCCTGCAAGCAACCATTTGAGACAGTTTGATAACAGGCTGTCTAAGGATAGACAAATAATTGATTAAAGCCTCATTAATGAATGGATGTTGTCCCATTAGGTGAACAGCACCAGTTAAAACAAGGAATCAAAATCTCAGCCCATTAGCACCTAATTCATTAAGCAACTTTGAAAACAATAGCTAAAGTTATTTTGTAGTAATTGGTTGCTTCACAATATTACTACACAATATTATTCACAATATTAAGAAAATAGGTTGTGGTTAAAGATTCTTCAGATATTCATAAAGATAGATTCAACATAAGTATAGATATAAAAAGTGTGGTGCTGGAAAAGCCGGTCAGGCAGCATAACCTACTGTGCTTTTCCAGCACCACACGTTTTGACTTTAATCTCCAACATCTACAGTCTTCACTTTCTCCTAAGTATAGATACATATATTGCTAACATTTAATAGAAGCATTAGGGGAAAAGCATTTAAACATACATGTGAAAGTTAATTAGTCTTAAGGAATGCTTTCCTTAACTATAAAAAAATGTGTGGTACGCCCTGAATGAAATAGATTGCTTGCAATTATTAATCACAAAGTGCTAACAGTAGAAGTACCTGTACAATTCTACATTTTATAATGAACTTTTTAACATAAATTCATATTACAAATCTTATAGCAGTTAGTTAAGACCAACTGTCTTTTGTATTTTTTACATATATAATTTAGACAGTGGAAAATATAAGAGGAATAACTGAATTTGACAGAGATAGTACATGGAATGCAATGAATAACAGAATTCAACCAGTCCTTAGAGATGAGCAAGTCTGGGACAGATCCAAAGGAGTCTAACCAGTAGTTTTGGAATGTTAATTAATAGGATGCATAGAAAGATCCCAAGGCCTAGAGAAATAGACACAGCAGATATTTTTCTTTCCACAATCAAAATGCCAGTGAGATTTAGGCTCTGATAAATTGAATGACTGTTAAGTCTTATAATCATAGAGTTTTTGCAGGGAGAAACAGGCCCTTTGGTTCTTTGTATCTGCAGTGGTCATCCTACACCTGTCTACTCTCATCCCATTTTCCAGGATTTGGCCCCTAACCTTGTATGCTGTGCTATTTAAAGTGCTCATGTAAATACTTCTTAAATGTTGTAATGGCTCTGACCTCTACCACAGTTCAATCTCCGCTGTGCCACACATGCTGATCACTGTGCTAATGCATTGACATCTGGGTGCAGACCTTGCTGCCATACATAGATCTGAGGTCTGTGAACTAATTAAAACTCGAGAGAGATAATTGAGCTCTACTGATCTTAAGTAGAGAGTTCCAGACACCCACCACCTACTTAACTGAAAAAAAAACTTGGTTAAATCCTCTCTCAACCTCCTGCCTTTTACTTTAAATCTACACCCCATGCTGACTGATCCCTCCACCAAGAAGAAAGTTGTTTTTTATCTCCCCTATCTATGCTCTTCATAACGTTTTTACACCTCAATCAGGTCCCATCCCATCCCCTTTGAACTTCTCTGCTCCAAGGAAAGCAAACCCAACAATCTAGTCTCTCTCCATAGCTGATACGTTCAAGCCAGGCACCTCCTCTCTTGTAATCATGTCCTTCTAAGCACGTAACCAAAACTGCATACAGTACTCCAGCTGCTGTCTAACAAATGTCCTACAGAGCTCCATTATCATCTCCCTGCTCTTGTATTCAATGCCCCAAACAAAAAAAGGCAAGTATCCCATATGCTTTTTAACCACTTTATCTGTGGGCATGCGCACCAATGACTCTCTGATCCTCTGTACTTTCTGGGGTCCAGCCATGCAATGTGTCCCCTCGCCTTGGTAGAGCTGCCAAAATGCATCACCTTATACTCTTCAAGATTAAGCTATATTACATACCAGGTAGTGCTTGACAGCTTAAAATGCATAAAGATGGATAACTCCTGGGTGTACCCTAGACCACTGTGAGAAGCTAAGGAAATTATTGCTCCAGAAGATTGGATATTGGCTAATGTAGTGCCACTATTTAAGAAAGGTGTTAATGAAAAACCAGGGAATTATAGACCACTGAGTCTGACATCAATGGTGGACAAGTTATTGGAGGGAATCCTGAGGGACAGGATTTACCTGTATTTGGAAAGGCAAAGACGGATTCGGATAGTCAACATGGCTTTGTGTGTGGAAAATCACGTCCCACAAACTTAATTCAATTTTTTGAAGAAGGAAAAAAAAGAGGATTGATGAGAGCAGAATGTTGCACATGACCTATATTGACTTCAGTAAGGTGTTCATGGTAGACTGGTGAGCAAGCTTAAAATCACATGGAATACAGCTATTTGGATACAGAATTGGCTTGAAGGTAGAAGGCAAAGGGTTGTGGTGGACGATTGCTTTTCAGACTGGAGCCTTGTGACCAGCAATGTGCCACGAGGATTGGTCCTGGGTCCACTGTTTTTTGTCATTTATATAAATGATTTGGATATGAACATATGAGGTATGATTAGTAAGTTAGTAAACTTGAAAGAGTTCAGAAAAGATAGCCAGGGTTGGAGGGGTTGCACTATAGGGAGAGGCTGAATAGGCTGGGGCTATATACCCTTGAACATTCGAGGTTGAGGGGTGTCCTTGTGGAGGTTTATAAAATCATGATAAGCATGGATATGGTAAATAGACAAGGTAATTTCCCTGGGGTTGATGGAGTCCAAAACTAGATGGCATGGGTTTAAGGTGAGAGGGGAAACACTTAAATGGGACAGAAGGGGCAATTTTTAAATGTAGAGGATGATGCGTGTATGGAATGAGCAGCTTTGGGAAGTCGTAGAGACTGGTATCATTACAACATTTTAAAAAGGTATATAAATTGGAAGGGTTTAGAGGGACATGGGCCAAATGCACAAAAATGGGACCAGATTAATTTAAAATATCTGATCAGCATGGTCTGTTTCAATATTGTACATCTGTATGACTCTAAATCCCATTTACCACTGCTCCGCCCATTGACAAACTTTCTTTATCTTGTTGTGGTGTTTGTACAATTTTGAACTCCTTATTACACTCTCACACATTCTCTCAAGTGCATTCTCTCTCTCTCTCACACACACACACACACACACACACACAGTTCCCCACCCCTCCCCTCCCCTCCCCTCCTCTCCTCATCCACCCATTCTTCCCCCACGCCCCCACATACACACATGAATCCACAGGGTGAATCATTTCATCCAAGGTATTTGTTTATTTGCAGGTACATCCTAATTTGTTCAAAAGACACAATTTGTAATTACAGTCAGTTAATGGCATCTTATACATTCCAGCTTTTGGAATAAAATCGGCCTGATTCCAGACTAAAAAACTCAAGCAGCTTGCCAACAAAGCCTCACACCCACATTTCAGAGTCAGACTCGAGGTCACCTTTTGTATATTCTTATCGCTCTGTTGATTGTTCATGATAGCACAGTACTGACATTAGCATTATAAACACTTGACACCCCACCCCACACTCTTGGTCAGTGCAGAGATGTATTATCTGACTCTGCACTCACATCAATTGGAAGATCGTTTTATCTCTCTGGCTGTTTATGCAAACCCTGCTCTCTCGTTGCACCTGCTGAAGGGGCTGCGCTCCGAAAGCTTGTTTGCTTTCAAACAAACTTGTTGGGCTATAACCTGGTATCGTGTGAATTCTCTCTATACCTTGATGAGATGTTTAGCTCGGGTTTCCCGTCTGCGAATCCTTTCCGTTCAATCTCCTGCAAAAATAGAACGTAGAAGATTCCCAACCTTCTCAGTCCAGGAAAGACAAACATTTCATTTGGGTGTAAACGAGACTCTGGAGTTTCTAATCCGACTGTGGATAGCTCGGACCAGCAGTGTTCAGGACAACTCCCAATTCTCGTCTCTCAGACTTTGCACTTCCTCCTTCCGGGTCCAGCAGCCATCCACACTGCCCATGCGCCAGTCACGGCTGGCCCCGCCCACTCCGATTGGTTGGAGGAACGTCCGTTCAAGACCCGGTCTCCTGTACCGCCCCCTGCTGCTATTGGTGCAAACCTGCCGCCAATCATTCGGTAGCCAGAGCATTGTGGTCATGAAGAGCCAATCCCTATGGCACATGCGCAGCCAAATGCTTGACTGGAGCTGCAGCCTGAGGAATGTTTATTTCCAGAAATAATCGGATTGTCTCCAGCAAGTGAAGAATTATTCCACAGTTTATTTGTATTTCAGCAAGGGGAGGAGGGGACACCAGGAAACAGCATTCCAGGGGAATTGCAATTCTCCGTTCAGAATTACCATCCTGGACTGATAGGGATGACTTTTTGTAAAGCATTAAGCGGTGGATTTACACGTGTGAATAAACAATAAACTGTACAGATCTTGTGTGTTTGGGCGAGGCTTCAATTGATCATTCAACCTGGAGAGACCGGAGGATATCAGCACCATGGAGAAACCGTAGAAATGTGAAGATTGTGGGAAAGGATTTCATTATTCATCCCAGCTGGATATCCATTGGCACATTCACACTGGGGAGAGGCCATTCACCTGCATTTCGTGTGGGAAGGGATTTGCTTGGTCATCCAGCCTTTGTTCACACCAAGGAGAAGCCATTCAGCTGTACAACCTGTGGACAGAGCGTTTAGGGTTTCAGATATGCTCAGTGAACACAAGCAAAGTCACACAGGCATAAACTGTTCACTTGCTTTGTGTGTCAGACGGGATTCTCTCAGTAACTCGCCCTCTATTCGCACCACCATTTTCACATGAAAGAGAATCCATTCCACTGCACTTCCTGTGGAAAGAAATTCAAGCAGTCAATGGAACTTAAAGAATACCAACGCACCCACAGTGGGCAGAAGCCCTTCACTTGCTCGGAGTGTGGGAAGAGATTCCCTTGGTCATCCCAATTGCTGACACATCAGCAAGTTCACACTGTGGAAAGGCCATTTTATTGCTGTGTGTGGGATAGAATTCACTCAGCCATCCCAGCTACAGAGACACTAACAAGTCCATTAGTGACTACAGGGCTTGGATTCTTCTGTTAACTACATCCGTGATTGAAAATCTGACAAAATTTGATTTGTTTCTGCTGACATTAACAATCCATAAATCTAGATGCAGTCTGACACTCTCAATGTGTCATAGCTTTTGAAGCTGCACTGCCTCTTATTATGCAGCTCTGAGCTTCCCCCTTAATTCAAGGACTTAATTCCATGATAATTATATTTGTAGATGAAGAATTTTTGCTTCAATCCTAAATTGGTCTTTACAAACTCTCCAAATCAGTGTTTATAAAGCACCACTGTAATGAAGGTAATGAATTTATGACACAGCAATATGAGAAAGGTGGAACCCATAATAAACACTGGTTTGAGATCTAATCAGCAGAGATGACATCTGTCATTGAAGCAATAATCAAAGCTGATCTGATTTACAACATCAGCCCAACAGCTGGAACACAGTATCACCTGACCGTAGTTGAGACAGTTGTGCAAATCACTTGGAGATATGATAAGGAAACACTGGATCAATCTCTGTGCAGAAATCCAAACTGCCTGTGATGATGGAAATCTATGTGCTACATTTGAGGTGATCAAGAGCATCACCATTTCCCAGCTGACGTTTGGAAATGAACTTTTCACTGAAAGAAGTAAACAGAAGCAAACTCCCAAAGGATTGAACATTGCTGTGAGCTGTACTCCTGTGACAGAGACATTTCTGAATCTCTACTTGACATTCTCCTGCACCTTCCTGTTGTGGCTGAGTTCATCGCCAGACCTGGAAAAAGCCAATTGATTGCTGAGCAAGCAAAAAGTTTCCTAGGACAGAAAGAATTTGCTCAAATATAGAAAGTGCCATTTACTGCCGCAGCTTTATGATCTCCTCCTCCTTTATTGGGAGGTAGGATCTGTTCAACAGGACGTGATTTGGAGATGCCAATGTTGGACTGGGGTGGACAAAATTAAAAATCACACAACACCAGTTTATAGTCCAAAAGGTTTATTTGGAATCATTAGCTTTCAAAGTGCTTGTTCTTCATCAGGTGATTGTGGAGCAGAATCATAAGACACAGACTTTATAGCAACAGGATTGCAGTGTCATGGAATGTAACAGTAAACAAATTTAGCTTACGTCTTTCATTCTTTAGAATGACCATGTTAGTCTGGTGCCATCTCAGTTCAGATAATGCATTGAAGGTGTGAAGTTAAAGTCTGTCTGTGTCCCAATGTTAAGTCAGACTGATTCTATTTCTAAAGTGGGAGCTACAGAATCTTACATGGATTTATGCAGTTTTTGAGTAAAATAAAGCATAATTCTGCAAGTACAAATTCACTGCACAAGCTTATATTTGTGTGTGCAGAGGAGACCAAGTGAGTGTGTGCATGTATGTATGAGTTTCTGTGAGAGAGTGTACGTCTGTGTGTGTGTGAGTGTATTGGGGTACAGGTCTGTGAGAGGGCGTGTGTGTGTGAGCATATGAGAGAAAGCTTGTATATGAGAGAAGGTCTGCTTGAGTGTGTGGGTCTGGAGGAGTGTGTGTTTGTATGTGAGAGTGTGTGTAATATAGTGGGGTCACCTATAGTATGACATGAACCCAAGGTCCCAGTTGAGGCCATCAACAGGACAAACATGATGCAAATACACTCACATGGTACAAAAACACAGGAGACAGTAACTGCAACAACATCTCCCTCTTTAGCATCGCAAAGAAGGGGGGTTTTGGGAGTTTAAAACACTGCAACCACCTGCAGAGCAAGTGTGTCCAGAAGCACAGTGTTGTTTCTGTGCTGGCAGATTAACAGATGACATTTCCTGTACACCAGCTATGGGAGAAGATATGGGGAACAGGACAGACCTTCACTCCATATTTTCATCAGTCTCGGTAAAGCATTCAACACCATCAATAGGATAGGACCTGACGAGACTTTGGAGCTAGTTGGCTGTCTACCTTCTGTCTCAACCACTCCTTTCAAAGGCAAAATGCCCATCCCTATACACTTTGATAGCACTACTTCTAGAATGGTGCCAGCACCAGATACAGCAACTCACAATGACACCTGATAACCACTAATAATAATAAGCTTTGTCAGGAAGGTGGGTACACCTCCAACAACACTCAAGTAGCCCGAAGTATCAGCATAAAGCAAATTGCTTAATTGGCATCACTTTCAACATTCACTCCCTTAAACACTGACACTCAGCAGCAGCAGCAGTGTGTACCATCTACAAGATGCACTGTGGAAATTCACCAAGGCTCCTTGGACAGCACTTTTCCAACCTGCAACCCACAGGAACAAGAGCAGCAAATATAATGGGAACACCATATATCAAGTTGCCCTCAAATCTCTCTGAACTATCTGGATTTGGAAATATGTCAGCTGTTCCATGTGTCACTTGGCCAAAAACCTGAAGTTCCCTCCCTGGCAGCATTGTGGGTGCACCTACAGCAAAGAGGCTACAGCAAATCTAGAAGTCATCTCACCACCCACCTTCTCAAGGGAAGTTCAGGATGAGGAATAGATGTCCAGCAAGCTCCAGCCACATCACACAAGTGAAGAAAAAAAAAAGAATGTAGAACAGTCAGGTGTGACTGTGACTGATGAGTGTTGAGATAAATGCATTAAAATCTTTAACAACCTTCTCCTGAAGTGACCTCATTTCAATGCCTCTGACCCCAGTGTGCCGGTTTCTTTTCGGGGGGGTGGGGGGGGGGGGGGGGGAGGCGGTCAGGAGGAAGGCTCTTCAGCTAATAAATGGATTGAGGATTATTAATGGATCATTAGTGTTCTTGGAGTCTGTTCATTAATGCAATGTCATTCGGATTATTCATCTTTTATGATAAGGATTATTGACAAAACATCAAATATCTTGAATGTAATAGAATCCTAATTAATGATGTATTAATTATTAACTGAAGTGTGTGATTTTTGACATACAACTTCCTGATTGTTGAACATTTGAGTACAGATGGAATAGGCAACTGATTGGGAATGCAGTGGGAGCTGCATAATTAATTGGACCTTGATTGTTGATGTGATAGGAACCAGAATATTAATATCATAGTTATCTGATTCTTCACATATCAGTATCCAGAATCTTACAGGATTTCAAATCTGTACGCAAGAGGCAATTCATGATGAACAGTGGAGCCTGACTATTAATATAATAGAATCATAATTATTGTACATTATGATCCTGATTATTCAAGAAATAAGCTCACACACACACACATACAGGTTTTTTTTAACAGCAACTATCGTGCCTTGGAGTCTGTCCATTCGACTGCAACCATCAATGTTTTTGTTTAAAATAATGATTGAAAGGACACCGTAGATATCAGAAAGCAGTTTAAGCTCCACAACAGCCATTGCTGCCTCAGAGTCTATGAACCCAAAATCTCATCTCAAAACTTTCATGGGTTTCTGGACCCAGAGTTTGTCTCTGATTCTCACTGAGGTTATAAAAACAGAGCTGCATTTTAAAGCTCTGTCACTGTTTCTCTCTAGTACGAACCCTCTGGCATGTTTGGAGTTTCGAAGACCCAAGTGAATCCCTCCACTGACCCGTTGAAAGGCCTATCCCTATGTGCATATAGGGGATGTTCCAACCCAGATGCATAACTGAATTCCTTCCCACAGACCCTACATTTCCATGGTTTCTCCCCAGTGTGACTGTGTCTGTGTGTCACAGGCAGGTGATGGGCTGAACCTTTGACAAGGGGTAGGTAGAAAGAGTGAGAGAGAGTGCCATTAACAGATTAGCTCTTTGGAAAAGCCAATGGGTTCACGATGAGCCTAACAGGCCCCATTCATGCTCTGCTATTATAAGACTCTGTAATAGAGTCGTAATCATACAGCACGGGAACAGACCCTTTGGTCCAACTAGTCCTTGCTGAACATAATCCCAAACAAAAGTAGTCCCACCTGCAAGCTTGTGGCACATATCCCTCCAAACCTTTCCAATTGATGTCCTTATCTAAATGTTTTTAAGTGTTGAAAGGGTCCGCATCCACCACTTCCTCAGGAAGTTCATTCACATGTGAACCACCTTCTGTGCAAAAGATTTACCCCTCATGTCTTTTTTAAATCTCTCTTCTCACCTTCGAATTTCAAGACTATGAGGCATATTTTAAGGAAAAAACACCCAATGTTAACCCTACCTATACCCCTCATGATTTTATAAACCTCTAAATGGTCACCTCTCAACCTTATAAACTCCATTAAAAAAAAGCCCCAGTTGATCCATCCTTTCTTTATCACCGAAACTTTCCACACCTGGCAACATTCCTGGCAACTCTTTTCTGAACACTCTCGAGCTAAATAATATCCTTAATTTAATGATTCCTAGTAAACATATGCAATAGAATCAGAGAGAAGAGCTGATTGTTACTACGTTGTCTCTGAAAAAACTATCAATGAGCTGAAAGACTATCAGTGTCTCTCTGGCTTCTCCTTCCCTCGAGGTAAAAGCCTAGATTGTTTTTGAAATCTGCTTCTCCAGGTTATTCAGGCAGTGTGTTCCAATTCATCATAACTTGCTCAGTGACATAATTCCTCATTTTCACCTTGGAGGTTTTTCTGCATTCTGCAGTTCCCAACCACCTGGCCAATGAAAGCAGTCACTCCCACTGTTAAAGAAAACTCCTTAAAAATAAATTCAACACACTTACTGAATCAATCCTTGCTCTTCTCTGCCCAAAGGAAAGCTGTGCCTCCACATATCTGAAATCTCTCACCCTTGATACTCACAGGTCTGGTGAACGTTCCCTGCACCCTCTTCAACACCCTGACATCCTTCAGAATCAAACATAAGATTTCAGCTCACGACTACGAAAGGTTTCGTAAAGTTCATCTTAACTTCCTTGCTTTTGTCCTGCATGCCTCGAAGAATAAATCCTGGGACCTCCATTCACATTGTTATAAAACAGTGTGCTGTCATATTCAAAGATTTCTGTATATCCACTCTAAATGTGCACCATTTAGTTTATTTTCCCCTTCCTTATTCTTCCTTCCAAAGTCCATCATTGTCAATCACTTTGGGGCGGTTTGAGGTTATGAATGATGTTGAAAAACCACAGAAACTCTTTTATTACTGATTTTAAGTTGTAGATTTTGCTCCTGAGGTGAAATTAGGATTATCGTTCAGAGTGAACTGATCTAATGCAAAAACAATTTCAGTTGGGAGTCAGTGAATGAAGAAGGTAGAACCCAGACCCTGCAGAACTGACAGCTCAGTCAGGACTCCAGGAGTTGGCCATTTAGTCCTTCAAGCCTATTCCACCCTACCAAGCAGTGAGGCCTCACTTTCCTGAGCACATCGTAGTAGCAAAGTTGTTAAATCTCTGATCGAGTGTGAACAGCCTTTTAAGGAGGAGAGTTTGCCTAACTTTACAGGGAGATGCTGGCTCAGGGCTGCACCACCCAGCAGTTCCACTTCATCCTCCGGCTCATTCACCATGCTAACAAAAAATCTTTTCCTTTCAAGACCCGCAAGATGCAACAACTCAGACACCCATGGCCTCCCGGAACCTTGCACCCCTCCCCTTCCCTCTGACTCCATCCCCTCTCCTAAAGCTCTCAGCTTTATCCCTCTGCATCCCCACCCTAATGAATTTCAGGGCGGGACATGATGTTGAACTCATCTGTCATCTTTGCCTCCATGCCCATTTCTTTGGGCAAGAGTCCTCTCCCCATCCCACAGACTCCTTTGCCCAGCTCTAACACTCTCCTTCCACCTGTACCCCTCCCTCTAGCCTTTTACCGATCTGAACATAGAGACCTGTCGACACGACATTAGTCACCTCAATCTCTCCATCCCCCTCATCCAATCCAAGCTATCTCCCTCCAAACTGACTGCACTTTGTCTGCTCAGATTCAATCCTGACTTTCTTATTAAGCTTGCCGATAAGGATGGTGCTGTTGGATCCTGGCGTACTGAGCTCTACATTACAGACGCTGAGTGCCAGCTCTCAGATACCTCCTCCTAGCTCCCCTGACCATGACCCCACCACGGCACTTCAGGCCATTGTATCAACTACAGCCACTGGCCTCATTTTGTAATGGCAATCCCTCCCCAACACCACTGCCTCCAAGCTGATAGTTCCCCAGTCCCACACAGCTCGCTTCAACCTCCTTCCGAAAATCCAGACAGCACTGGCCAGGCAGAATCATTGTTTCAGCCTGCTCCTCCTCAACACAGCTCATCTCTTCCTACCATAACTCAGTCTTTTCTCCCCGGTCCAGTCCCTGCCCATGCACATCTGTGATTCTCCTGATGCTTTATGGCAGCTTTGAAATTCTGGCCCCCAACCACAACTCTTTCCCTGATATATTGATGATATCGTTGGTGCCACCCTCTCTTGTCCAGAATTGGAAAAGTTCATCAATTTTGCTTCCAATTTCTGTCCCACCCTCACTTCCACCTGGCCTATCTCTGACCCCTCCCTTCCCTTCCTCAACATCTGGGTTTCCATTTCTGGGGATAGACTGGCCACTAATATCCTCTCTAAACCCAATGACTTTCACAGCTACCTGAACTGTACGTGCTCACACCCTGTTTCCTGTAAAGACTTCATTGCAATCTTCTGGTTCCTCTGGCTCCATCACATATGTTCTGATGAGGCCAAATTCACTAAGGGAGTGTCCAAAATGCCCACCTTCCTCCTCAACAGAGGAATCCCCAGCACCGTTGTCGACAGGGCCCTTAACTGGGTCTGACCCATCTCCCGCACTCACCCCTTCTCTTCGAGCCACAACAGTGAGAGGGTTCCCCTTGTCTTTACCTACTATCCCACCAGCATCCACATCCAGAAGATCTTCACCTGCCATTTCCGCCACCTCCAGTGTGATGCCACATCCAGAAAAAAATCCCCTCCCCTCCCTTGTCTGCCTTCCACAGGCACCGTTCCCTCCGGGAGATCCTGGTTCATTCTTCCTTTACTCTCAAACCACCCCACAGCCTCACGGCACCTTCCTCTGCAGCCAAAAGGTGTAACAACTGTCTGTTTACCGCCTCAGTATCCAAGGGCCCAAACATACCTTCCAGGTGAAGAAGCACTTTACATGCACTAGTCCAGTGCATTTGCTGCTCACAATGTGGGCTCATATACACTGGGGAAACAAAGCGTAGACTGGGTGACCACTTCACAGAGTATTTACATTCTACCTGCAAAGAAAGACCCTGAGCTTCCAGTTGCCTGCCAGTGTAACACACCACCCTGTTGCCTGGCCAACATTACTGCAGTGTTCCAGAGAAGCTCAGTGTAAACTGCAAGGACAACACCTAATTTTCTGCTTGGGGACCCTGCAGCCCTCCAGACTCCGTAGCGGATTCAATAATTTTAGGCCTGAACTCTCCCATGGTGCAGTACGGTGGCTCAGGTGGAAAAGGTAGGAGAGGTGGTCTGGGTGGGATGCTATTTGGAGGGTCAGTGTGGACTCAATGGACCAATCAGGGATTCTACAGACATCATTTTTAGTCTGAGAAAAAGATGGAGGGATATTGGGAAGGCTAATGTAAGGGCAACAATATATTCATATATCTAGAGAAAGTTATTGACAAGGTGCCAAGAGAGGAAGTTTGGAGATGTGCTAGAAATCAGGGAGTCCCTGAGACGTGTGTCTGATTATCACTTACAGGGACAGCCAGACAAGAGTAAGAAGCAGGTGTGTGAGAGACAGACACAGACAGAATGAGTGGGGGGGTGGGGAGTAGAAAAGTGACAATCAGGTTCACAACAAACTGCAACATTGAACCCCTTCCTCTTCCTAATGGTCATTGACATTCCAACTAAGCAAGTGCCAGGAGTCAATTTTTTTAAAGATTCTTTCATGAGACACGGGTGTCACTGGCTGGGCCAACATTTACTGTCCATCTCTAACTGCTGTGAGCGCAGAGTTGGGGATATTGCTTTGGGTCTAAAGTCACATATAGGCCAGGCCAGGAAAGGATGGCGATTTAATTCCCCGATGGACACTAATGAACCAGATGAGATTTTATGGTTACACGGTCACCACTAGGACTAGCTGTTAATTCCAGATTTTTGTTGTATTGATATTTCACCATCTCCCATGGTGGAATTTGAACGCATGTCCCAAAACATTAGCCTGGGATTTGGATTACTCGTCGGATCTACAGATTCTCAATCATTTTCTCATCAGGTCCAGTCCAGAGGCGGCACGGTGGCACAGTGGTTAGCACTGCTGCCTCACAGCACCAAGGACCTGGGTTCAATTCCCGCCTTGGGCAACTATCTGTGTGGAGTTTGCACATTCTCCCAGTGTCTGCGTGGGTTTCCTCCGGGTGCTCCGGTTTCCTCCCACAGCACAAAGATGTGCAGGTTAGGTGAATTAGCCAGACTAAATTGCCCGTAGTGTTACGTGAAGGGATAAATGTAAGGGAATGAGTCTGGGTGTGTTGCTCTTCGGAAGGTCGGTGTGGACTTTCCACACTGCGTGTAATCTAATCTAATCTAATGTCCAGTGATATTATCACTGCTTCCTGCCAAACAGTGAAGACTCTGTCCCTGGATGGTCTCAAACCATCAACCTCTTGATTAACAACTGAATGCACTAGTTGCACCACTGAAAGAGAGCTCTGTAACTGGACTTGATGAGAAAATGATTGAGAATCTGTAGATCTGGGGAAAAGCAGAAAGGCAGAGATATTAAGATCAGTCAACCAAAAGGCCCAAATGAATGGACAGTCCACCTGTGCCTTCGTAAGAGACCCCAATTGCTGAACCTGTATCAAGTCCTTCTTAAGAACTAGGAGCAGGAGTCGACCATCTGACCCTTCGAGCCCGATCCCCCATTCAATAAGACCATGGCTGATCTTTCGTGGCCTCAGCTCCACTTACCCACCCTCTCACCAATGTCTCAATTCCTGTACTTTTCACAAGGTTATCTAAATTAGCTTTAAAAACATTCAATGAGGAAGCCTCAATGACATAACTGGGCACAGAATTCCGCAGATTTACAACCCTCGAGGTGAAGAAGTGCCTCAATTCAGTTCTCAATCTGCTCCCCCTACTTTTGAGGCTGTGCCCTCTTGTCCTAGGTTTCACCCACCAGTGGAAACATCCTCTCTGCTTCTACCTTATCTATTCCCTTCATGATTTTAAAGGTTTCTAGCAGATTCCCCTCATTCTTATAAACTCCAATGAAGATAATCCCAGTCTACTCAGTCTCTCCTCATGAGCCACTTCAGAATCAACCTAGTGAACTTCCTCTGCACCCCTTCTAATGCTTTTTCAATTAGGGAGATCAAAACTGCACACACAACTCCAAATGTGGTCTCACCAGCACCCTGCACAGCTGCAACATAACCTCTCTGCTTTTAAACTGCTTTAAAAGCAATGAAGGACAAAATCCCATTTGCCTTTTTAATTACACTGCAAACCAACCTTCTGTGATTCGTGCACAAGGACACCCAAGTCCCTCTGCACAGCAGCATGCCACAATTTCTTACCATTCAAATAAGTCCTTTTTACTGTTACTCCTAGTGAAATGGATAACTTCACATTTATTAACATTGTACTCTATCTGCCAGACCTTTGCCCACTCACTTGAACCATGTCCCTCTGCAAAGTTTCACAGCCCTCTGCAGACTTTGCTCGACTGCTCATCTTAGTGTCATCTGCAAACTTTGACACACTTACATGTGGTGCCCAACTCCAAATCATTGATGTAAATTGTGAATAATCGCTGTCCCAACACTGATCCCTGAGGCACACCATTAGTCATTGATCGCCAAGCAGAAAAGCACCAAGTTATCCCCATTCTTTGCTTCCTGTTACTTAATCAATCCTCTATCCATGCTAGTATGTTGCCCGCAATGCCTTCCATCTTTATCTGCCTTTTATGCAGCACCTTGTCGAAAGTCTTTTGGAAATCTAGATACACCATATCTACTGGTTCCCTCTGATCCACCGTGCTCGTAATGTCTTTATAGAATTCCAGTATATTAAGGATGACCTGCCTTTCATGACCCCATGCTGCGTCTGACCAATCAAACAATTTCTATCTAGATGTCTTCGTATTTCTTTCTTGATAATAGACTCAAGCATTTTTCCCACTACAGAGGTTAAGCTAATGGTCGATAATTCCCCTCTTTTGTCCAGTTTACTTTAGCCATCACCTCCCTCATCCTATTGTCCTCTCCCTTGTTTAAACACGGGACCCTGGTACTGGATTTAAACTTCTCGCTTTCCATCTGTATTTTAAATTCAGCCACACTGTCATCGCTCCTTCCAAAAGCATCCCTAACTATGACGTCATTAATTATTCTTGTCTCATTACACAGGACCAGATCTAGGATAGCTCGCTCCCCTGTCAGTTCTATTCATGCTATTCAAGAAAACTATTGTAGATACACTCAATAAACTCCTCAAGGCTACTTTGACTGACTTGGTTCGACCAATCTATATGGAGATTAGAATCCAATAAGAGTCTTGAAACTGGTTCAGGTCTCTATACTTTTGAAAGAATGCAAAGCTACAGAGAAGAAGATTGGCCAGAATAGTTCTAAGGAAAAAAAAGGAATTTAGCTCCTTGTTCAGGATCTGAGGAGAAACCAGGATTCATTCTCTTTGGAGCAGAGGATGTTAAGGGGATATTTGAAACAGATTTTAACAAAGTCGAGAAAGAAAAAGCTACTTCCATAAGATTATGGTGGAATTAAGGGACACACATTTAAAAGGTTACAAGGAAGAACCATTTTACATTACAAAAGATCATATCCAGAACTCTGTCTATAAAGGTGGTAGAAATGGATGAGCACATGAAAACCGGGAGGAGAAGACAGACAATGATAATATTAAATGTGAGATGTTTCTGGGAGTCTGTAGACCAGCACAGGGATGATCTATGAATATGATTTGGCCATTGTTAGGCCATAAGCGATAGCTTTGGATGAGCCAGAGATTGTGAAGGGTTGAGTGTGGAAGGCCAGCCAATAGGGCATTGGGACAGTCCAATTGACAGGAAACAAAAGATCAAGGCACGTTTTAGAATCTCTCAGGTCATTTCCAATGACAATTACTTTGGAAACATTTCCCCACATGGTCAACAAATAAACCTTTTCTTCCATCCACCGTGAAAGACCAACGATTTTCAAATCCTTGTGAATGCAGTGACTCTGTTGGATCTTGATATGCTGTGTGGTTTGAGTGGACAGTTTGTGAAATGTTTCCAGTTGCATGTTCAGTACAAGGAGTGGACAGAAACCCAGACCCTGTAGGGCTCCTGTGGCGCATTGAAAGTGTCTCTACCCCTGGACAAAGAGGCTCGGGTTCAGGTCCCACATACTCCATTGGTCATAGAGTAATACAGTCATGCAGCAGAGAAACAGACCCTTCGGTGCAACCAGTCCATGCCAACCATAATCCCAAACTAAACTTGTCCCACTTGTCTACTTGGCCCATACCCCTCCAAACTTCTCTTATTCATGTACTTAGCCCAAGGTTTTCTTAGGTATTGTAACTGTACCCACATCCACCAATTCCTCAGGAAATTCATTCCACATGCTCTGTAAAAATATTGTCTCTCACATCTGTTTTAAATCTTTCTACTCTCACCTTAAAACATATGCCCTCTGGTCTTGAAATACCTTGCCCTAAGTCATTCACCTTATCTACACCCTCATGATTTTATAAACCTCTGTAAGGTCACCTACCAAACTCCTATGCTCCAATGGGAAAAAACAGTCCTTATAGCTCATAACCTCCATTCCCAGCAAACATCCTTGTAAATCTTTTCTGAACCCCTCTCCAGCTTGATAATATCTTTCCGATAACAGGGTGACCAGAACTGGGCACAGTACTCCAGAAGAGGCTTCACCAATGTCCTATACAACCTTAACATGATGGCCCAACAGCTATACTCAAGGTCTGAACAGTGAAGGCAAGCGTGCTAAATGCCTTATCTAACTTGTCAACATGTGTAGCAAACTTCAAAGAATTATATACCAAACCCCAACGTCTCTCTGTCCTACAGCACTACCCAGGGCCCTACTTTTAACTGTGCAAGTCCTGCCCTTGTTAGTTTTACCAAAATGCTAATACCTCGCCTTTATCCAAATTAAAGTCCATTTACCACTCTTCAGACCAATCTTTACGGTCTCCAGCAAGGCATTCAATAAGGTTCCGCATGTAGACTGGTTAGCAAGGTTAGATCACATGGAATCCATTTCAATTTAAAATTGGCTTGAAGGTAAGAGAGAGAGGATGGGGAGGTGGAGGATTGCTTTTTTGGACTGGAGACCTGTGACCGGGGGAATACCACAGGGATCAGTGCTGGCTCCACTGCTTTTTGTCATTTATATAAATGGTCCGGATATGAATATAGGAGATATGGTGAGTAAGTTTGCAGATGACACCAAAATTGGTGATGGAGTGGACAGCGAAGGTGGGTACCTCACAGTAAAACTGGACTTCGATCATATGGGCTAATGAGGCGCGTAGTGGCAGATGGAGTTTTGATAAATGTGAGGTGTTGCATTTTGAAAAGCAACTCAGAGCAGAACTTATATACTTAATGGTAAGGTCCTGGGGAGTGTTGCTAAATGAAAAGTCCTTAGGGTGCAAGTTCATAGTTCCTTGAGAGTGAAGGTAAAGGTAGGCAGGTTAGTGGAAAAGGCATTTGGAACACTTGCCTTTATTAGATAGTGCACTGAATATAGGAGTTGGGAGGTCATGTTGTGACTGTACAGGACAGTGTTTAGGCCACTTTTGGAATACTACATTCAATTCTGGTCTCTCTACTGTCGGAAAGATATTGTGAAATTAGAAAGGGTTCAGAAAAGGTTTACAAATATGGTGCCATGTTTGCAGGGTTTGAGCTATAGGGAGAGGCTGAATAGGCTGGGTCTGTTTTCCCTGGAGCATCGGAGGCTGAGGGGTGACCAATTAGAGGTTCATAAAATCTTGATGTGCATAGATAAGGTGAATAGCCAAGGTCTTTTCCCCAGGATAATGGAGTCCAAAACTACGGGGCATAGGTTTAAGGTGAGTGGGGAAAAGATTTAAAAAGGACCTAATGGCAATTGTTTCATGCAGAAGGTGGTGCACGTATGGAATGAACTGCCAAAGGACGTGGTGGAGTCTGGTACAATTACAACATTTAAAAGGCATATGGATGGGTAGATGAATAGGAAGGGTTTAGAGGGATATGGGCTGATTGCTGGCAAACAGTACAAGATTAATTTAGCATATTTGGTCAGCATGGACAAGTTGGACCAGAGGGTCAGTCTCTATGACTGTATAACTTACCAACCACTGACGTCAGACTCACCACTCTATTGTTCCTTGGCTTTTCCTTCTCACATTTCTTAAATAATGGCAAACATTAGCCACTCTCCAGTCTTCTCGCATCTCACCCATGGCTATCAATGATATAAATATCTCAGCAAGAGGCCCAGCAATCACTTCCCTAGCTTCCCACATGGTTCTGGGGTACACCTGATCAGGTCCTGGGATTTATCCACTTTTAAGACATTCAACTACTTGTTCTATGTAAAACAGACGCTTGCCAAGCTATCACTATTTATTTCTCCAAGTTCTCCAGCTTCCATACCCATAGAGTAAAAACTGACAAAAAAATACTCATTTGGTATCTCACCCATCTCCTTTGATTCCACACATAGACAGCCTTGTTGATCTTTAAGTGGTCTGTTCTATCCCTAGTTACCCTTTTGTCCTAAATGCTTTTGTGGAATCTCTTTGGATTCTCCTTAACCCGATTTGCCAAAGCTATCTCCTGTCCCCTATTTGCCCTCCTGATTTCCCTCTTGAGTATACTCCAGCTGCCCTTGTCTAAGGATTCACTCAATCTCTGCTGTCTATACCTGATATAGTTTAAAAAAATCACAACACCAGGTTACGGTCCAACAGGTTTACTTGGAAGCACTAGCTTTCAGAGTGCTGCTCCTTCATCAGGTGGTTGTCATCTGATGAAGGAGCGGCGCTCTGAAACCGAGTGCTTCCAATTAAACCTGTTGGACTATAACCTGGTGTTGTGTGATTTTTAACTGTGTACACCCCAGTCCAACACCGGCATCTCTAAATTATACCTGACATATGCTCCTCCTTTTTCTTGACCAAAGCCTCAATTTCTCTAGTCATTCTATAGTTCTTACACGTATTAGCTTTCCCCTTGCACCAATAGGAACATACTGTCTCTGGACTCTTGTTCTCTCATTTTTGAAACCCTCCCACTTTCCAGCTGTCCCTTTACTTGCAGATAGCCTCCACCAATCAACTTTTGAAAGCTCTTGAGCAATAATGTCAAAATTAACTTTTAGATCTGGTCCATCCTTTATCATAACTATTTTTAAACTAATAGATTTTTGATCACTGGCTCCAAAGTGCTTTCCCACTGCCACCTCAGTCACTTGCCCTGCCTTATTTCCCCAAATAGAAGGTCAGGTTTTGCTCCTTCTTTAGTAGGTACATCCACATACTGAATAAAAACAACTTCCTTGGACACACTTCAATTCCTCTCCATTCAAACCTAAACACTATGGCAGTCCCAGCCTATCTTTGGAAAGTTATTACTCCAACCATTGAAACCTTATTGTTCTCTCAGATAACGGAGATCTTCTTTCAAATTTGCTTCTCAATTTCCCACTGACTATTGGGTGGGGACTGCAGTACAATCCCGGTAAGGTGATTATCCCTTTTTTATTTTTCAGTTCTACCCAAATGACTTCACTAGACAGATTCCCAAGAATATCCTCTCTAAGTATAGCCGTAATGTTATTCCAAACCAAAAATGCCATTCCCACTCCTTTCTTGCCCTCTTTTCTGTCCTTCCTACAGCATCATTCCCCTGCAACATTAAACTGTCAATCCTGTTCATCCCTGATCCACATTTCTGTAACAGCAATGATATATTAGACCCACGATCCTAACCATGCCCTGACTTAATCTGCCTTACCAGTCACACCTCTTTGCATTGAAATAAACACGGTTTAATTTATCAGTCCTATCCCGTTCTCTGCCTTGCTCTTGTCTGCCTTAACCACTTGATTTGCTCCTGTTCTCAATTGTACGAGACTCAGACAGCTCTCTTTTCTCACTATCTCTTCTCCCACTAGTTTACTAACACTAGCAAATCTTCTTGCCAGAATAATGGTCCCCTCCCAATTTAGGTACAATCCACCCTTCTTATTCAGGTCATTTGTACTCCAGAACAGATTCCAAGTGATCCAAAACTATGAATCTTTGCCCCCTGCACCAGCTCCTCAGCCAGGCATTTATCTGTTCTAGCCTCCTATTCCTAATCTCACTGAGATGTGGCACTAGGAATAATCCAGATATTACTACACTTAAGGATCTACTTTTTAACTTCCTAATTTCCTACATTCTCTCATCAGAACATCCTTTTCGCCAACATTTACAACAATCTCCTGCTGGTCACCCTCCCCTTCGAGAATATTCTGCACCCTCTCTGAGACATTCTTGACCCCAGCACCAGGGAGGAAACACCATTCTGACGGCACGCTATCACCCGCAAAAACATCTGTCTGTGCCCTGACTAGATAGTCCCCTATCACAATCGCTCGTTTGGAACCTAACTTTTGTTAGGAGTATAGCCAGTCTCAGTACAGGAAACCACGCACAGTGCCACTTGGCACTTCACCCATAATTATAGATGAAAGAGCTCCACAAAGGCTAGTAACCCATCTCCAATCCACATGTGCATAATACATGACACTGAGCCAGCCAGCTCAGAGCCAGCTCCTAGAGCAAACAGTACCCTGTCAATCCTGTTTATATACGTCAGCCAGAACTCACTCATTGGACATGCCCCAAACAAGGAACTCATATTCTATAAGACCATAAGAGATAGGAGCAGAAGTAAGGCCATTTGGCCCATCCAGTCCACTCCACCATTCGATCATGGCTGATGGTCATTTCAACACCACTTACCCATACTCTCCCTGTATCCCTTAAATTCTTGAATCTCGCAAGGAATTATCAATGTCTGCCTTGAAGACATTCAACGTCCCAGCCTCCACTGCGCTGCAAGGCAATGAATTCCACAGGCCCACCACTCTGGCTGAAGAAACCTCTCATGTCCATTCTAAATGACCCCCTCTAATTCTAAGGCTGTGCCCAAGGGTCCTACTATACCCACCTGACGGAAACAAATTCTAAATCATGCATTATCTTGTAGGTTTCTATTAGATCTCCCATCAACCTTCTAAACTCTAATGAGTACAATCCCAGGATCCTCAGCCGACCATCATATGTAAGGCCTCCCATTCCAGGGATCATCCGTATAAATCTCCACTGAACACACTCCAGTGCCAGTATGGGCTTCCTGAGGTGTGGAACCCAAAACTGGACACAGTATTCCAAATAGGGCCTTACCAGAGCTTTATAAAGTCTCAGTAGCACATCACTGCTTTCACACTCCAACCCTCTAGAGAAAAATGACAACTGCTTTCTTAACCACAGACTCAACCCACAAGTCAACCTTTAGAGAATCCTGGACTAACATTCCCTTTGTACTTTGGCTTTATGAATTTTCTCACCGTCCAGAAAATAGTCCATCCCTGTATTCTTTTTTTCCAAAGTGCAAGACCTCGCATTTACTCCCATTGAATTTCATCAGCTATTTCTTGGACTACTGCCCTAAACTGTCTAAATCTTTCTGCAACCTCCCCACCTCGTCACCGACCTGTCCGCCTAACTTCGTATCATCGGCGAATTTCGCCAGAATGCCCCCCAGTCCCTTCATACAGATCACCAATACATGAAACGTCAACAGCTGCAGCCCCAACACTGAACCCTACAGGACACCACTTGTCACCAGCTGCCATTCCGAAAAAGAACCGTCTGGCTGACGTCGTTCCAATCCCTACAATAGATGACACAAGTATTTCTGCAAAGGGCCCCACAATTTATTGCCATAGCAACGCTGGACAAATTGATGAGAAAATACAAAAGACGAACCCTTCCAGCTTCCTGGCCAAAGAGGGCTACGCATGCGCAGCGCTGCGGCTTGCCCCCGATCAACATGGCCCCCAGGAGCCCGCGCTTGGCGACAGAGGATGCCCACAAATATAGCACGACTTCGACCAAGTTCAGCACAGGTAGGTTCTTCCTCGACTTTCAGAGCCTTTATGAGGCGTATCAAAGGTATCGCTATTCCCAGGCCGTTCTTTTCCTCTCCCACCGTTCGCCATTTACACTCCTGCGAAACCGTCGTCTCACGATCCTCCTTGCGCATGTTCCAGTCGCACCTTGACCTTGCTCCGCGCTCACTCTGATTGGTTGAAAGACCACACGTGCCCTCTCGGGCCACTGGCCCATTCGCTCGGTCCTCCGGCCCCGCCCCCTCTGCACACAGGCCCCGCCCCTTAGTCCTCCGGACCCGCCCTCTGCCTCCCTATTGGCCCGGAGCTAACTTAAGTCGACTGAGTCGCTGTGCGTTGGAATGGACGTAATAGCCTTTGGTGTTTGGAGTATGCGCAGTATAAACGCTTGTCACAGAGGTTGGTTTGTTGAATAAAGCTGTGCATTGCAGCTCCTGGAGAACTGAAATAAAGACAGAATGCTGGAGAAGCTTAGCAGGTCTGGTAGCATCTGTGGAAAGTGAAGCTAAGTTAATATTTTGAGTCCAGTTGCACTGAGTGTGGGCTGGAAACTAATTTTCTTTTAATGATGTCAACAAAAGGAGTATGTAAAACAGATGGTGAGGATGCAGAGCTAAAAGAACTATTATTGGCAGTGATAGAGAAATAAACTAGATGTTACTGGTAGATGCTAGTTTGAGTTGCATCTCTATGACTCTGCTAGGACCAAACCTGTGCACCCAAGATACCAAGGGGAGGGGAGTGTACCAACATTGAAGGACAGAATCTATAGTTCAAAGTTGTTGAACTAAAGGCTGTAAAGTGCCCAGGCAGAAAATGAGGTGCTGTTCCTCCAGCTTGCATTTGGCCTGAGGTAGACCACTACAGCAGGCCTAGGGCAGAAACCGAAGCTTGAAAGTTTGTCACATCTGCAGGCTGGTTGAAGTGGAGGGTAGTATTTAGGCACACTGACAAAGCAGAACAGCTTTGTAAATGCCCAGTGTTGGCCTCAAGCCCCAAACATGGGGCTCCTGATGTTGTGTCTGTAAACAAGCAGGAGTCATCTGTAGCCCTACACCTAGAAACATGCCAGGGTCAGCTGAAATCAGTATGCAGGTGCCATCAGCTTGATGATGTGACAGAGTGAGTAGGATTGAATGGTCTTGGTAGTGGCCTAGATTCCTAATCGCAATCTACTCCCTAGTCTATGTTTGTCCATCCTGAGCTTGAAGATATGGGAGAGAGTATTATGAATTTGTCTCCTGGACTGACATGAATGTTGGAAAATCTTTTTACAGGGGTTAGAAGGAAAGCATTGACAGCAAACTGACACAAAAAAGTCTTTAATCTTTCATCATTTAATTAGTCTGGACCTGGACATTAAGCACAGAGTTCTGAGTGTTTCCCACTAAGGGCAGAAAAAGATTCCCTATCTTCCTCTTGCCAATCTCTTAAACCTATTTGTAATTGTCTTGCAATAAGCTAATGGGAATATCTTATCAGAAACAGTCATACAATGGCACACCTTTATCAAATCTCCTCTCAGTCTCCTTTGCTACAAGGAGGATAACCCCAGTTTTTCCATTCTGACATTGTCATCCTTTAAAGTATCCTGATAAATCTCCTCTACACCCTCTCAGGGACCCTCACATCCTTCATAATGTGTGGTGATTACTGCTTTGTGTAGACTGAGATATTCTGTGTTCATGTGCTTGAGAGATTTATCACCCGCTGACAATTGTGTGATGGTATCACAATTGCTCCTGGATACTTCTTCAACTTGGAGATTTTTCTCTGACTCCTGTGCTTCTGATAATCAGTTGCAGACTCCAGCAGAGGATTTAAATATTGAAAACTTAAATTGTTTCAGATGTGAGTTTTTTCTTGGTCTGTTCACGTTCAGTTTAGAACTTCTGTTGCTAGGTTCTGTTACCTGAGAGATGTTCCATGGCTTGAGGGAATGTCTGATCCCATTGCTGTAGATCCAATGCTATGCTTCAAGTTTTCCCTCCCTATTCATCTGTCTAACTCTTAACTGTCTAACTTCCCCTACCCCTAATAATGGGTGTATTTTAGTTCTGTTACTATTTCATTGCTACTTTTGCAAACCTTGTCTAAATGAGTTTTCCCTTGCTACCTGTCTCCTGAAAATATCCTGTAGCATTTTCATTCCCTGTAATTCTTCCTACATTTGGTAAAATGTTAACTTTGTTTAACTCTCCACAGTTGCCACAGATATTGCCCATCCACAGTTACTCAAGGAAATGACGATGTTTGACCTTCTTGAGTCACTGCAGTCCGTGTGGTGGAGGTACTGCTGTGGGGTAAGGAATTACAGGATTTAAGGGTTTTTGTGGAGATCTGTAGGTTAGAGTTGTTCATTGATTCACTGAGCCGGTCAAGTTTTCTGCGAATGTTTCATCCCCCTTCTGGAATGACATCTTCAATGCTGTGTAACCTCTGGACGAAGTGCTGTTGTTATGATCTGCTCAGTCTATTTCAAGTTTTCTACTGTAGTAGTCTGTAGATGGGGTCTAGTTCAACATGTTTGGTTATGGTCGAGAGTGTGGTGCAGAAAAGGCACAGCAGGTCAGGCAGCATCAAAGGAGTAGTTTCTTGCCCGAAACATTGATTCTCCTGCTTCTCAGCACTACACTCTCGGCTCTGATCTCCAGCACCTGCAGTCCTCACTTCCTCTATGCTTGGTTTTGGCTTGGATGAATATCAGGCCTTAAAAATGTGTTGCTGGAAAAGCGCAGCAGGTCAGGCATCATCAAAGGAGAAGGAGAATCGACGTTATGGGCATAAGCCCTTCTTCAGGAATGAGGAGAGTGTGCCAAGCAGGCTAAGATAAAAGGTAGGGAGGAGGGACTTGGGGGAGGGGTGTTGGGAATGCGATAGGTGGAAGGAGGTTAAGGTGAGGGTGATAGGCCGGAGAGGGGATGGGAGTGGAGACGTCGGGAGTTCAGGAAGAAGATTGCAGGTCAAGAAGGCGGTGCTGAGTCTGAGGGTTGGGACTGAGAAAAGGTAGGGGGGGAGGGGAAATGAGGAAGCTGGAGAAATCTGCATTTATTCCCTTGTGGTTGGAAGGTTCCTAGGCGGAAGATGAGTCACTCTTCCTCCAGACATCATGTTGCCATGGTCTGGCAATGGAGGAGGCCAAGGACCTGCATGTCCTTGGCGGAGTGGGAGGGAGAGTTAGTGTTCAGCCACAGGGCGGTTGGGTTGGTTGGTGCAGGTGTCCCAGAGGAGTTCTCTGAAACGTTCCGCAAGTAGGCGGCCTGTCTCCCCAATGCATAGGAGGCCACATCGGGTGCAGCGAATGCAGTAAATGATGTGTGTGGAGGTGCAGGTGAATTTCTGATGGATATTGAAGGATCTATTGGGGCCTTGGAGGCAAGTGAGGGGGGAGGTGTGGGCGTAAGTTTTTCATTTTTTTTGCAGTTGCAGGGGAAGGTGCCGGGAGTGGAGGTTAGGTTGGTGGGTGGTGTGGATCTGACCAGGGAGGGAGTGGTCTTTCCAGAACACTGATAGGGGTGGAGAGGGAAATATATCCTTGATGATGGGGTCAGTTTGGAGGTGGCGGAAATGACGAAGGATAATCCGATGTATCTGGAGGTTGGTGGGGTGGTAGGTGAGGACTAGTGGGGTTCTGTCCTGGTGGCAATTGGAGGGGCGGGATTCAAGGGGGAGGAGCGGGAAGTGGAGGAGATGCGGTGGAGAGCATCGTCAACCACGTCTGAGCGGAAATTGCGGTCTTTGAAGAAGGAGGCCATCTGGGTTGTACGGTATTGGAACTGGTCCTCCTGGGAGCAGATGCGGCGAAGGAATTGGGAATATGGGATGGCATTTTTACAGGGGGCATGGTGGGAAGAGGTGTAATCTAGGTAGCTGTGTTGAGGACGTGGCTGAAGAGCTTCAGGGCAGATGAGATGACCTGGGGGGTGCAGTGAGGGAAGGACTCACTGAGATCCTTGTAGAGGGAGGAGGAGAGCTTCTTCAAGGAAGGCATCCTTGCAAGAGAATTGAATATCAGACCTCCAGGAATTCCCGAGCTTGTCTTTGGTTAGCCTGTCTCAATGTCGTAACGTTGTCCCAGTTGAATTGGTGTCCTTCATTGTCAGTGTGTATTGACATGAGGGAGAACTGGTTGTCTCGTTTTGATGCAAGCTGATGCTGATATAGTCTGCTGGTTAGTTTCCTGCCTGTTTGACTAATGCCAGGTTCATCTCAGTTGCTGCGTGGTAATTTGGATATTACCTTTGTCCTGCAGGTTGTGGGCATGGGGTCTTTTTGTCCTGAATAGTAGCTGGTGCAGTGTGGCTGTTGGTTTGTCATTATTTCCAGAGGACATAGAAGTCTTGTAGTTATGCCATGCAGCAACTGAAAGGAACATTACATTGGACAAACAGGCCACCAGAACACATGAGCATCAGCTTGCAACAAAACGACACCACCAGTTCTCCCTCATGTCAATACAAA
The DNA here is from genome assembly GCF_020745735.1 of Hemiscyllium ocellatum. NCBI lineage: Eukaryota > Metazoa > Chordata > Chondrichthyes > Orectolobiformes > Hemiscylliidae > Hemiscyllium > Hemiscyllium ocellatum. Next base: position 12,987,093 of record NC_083446.1, read on the forward strand.
CTGACAATGAAGGGCACCAATTCACCTGGGACAATGTTACGACACTGGGACAGGCTAAACAAAGACAAGCTCAGGAGTTCCTGGCGGCCTGGTATTCATCCACTGGTGCCAAAGCCAAACACGTTGAAATAGATCCCATCTACAGTAGATTCCCTACAGCATGGAAACAGACCCTTTGACCCAACAACTCCACACCGACCTTCCGAAGAGTAACCCACCCAGTCCCATTTCCCTCTGACTAAGGCACCAAACACTATGGGCAATTTAGCATGGCCAATTCACCTGACCTGCACATTTTTGGTCTGTGGAAGGAAACCGGAGCACCCGGAGGAAAGTACAAAATCAGTATTAGGACCACCTGCCACAGCAGAGAGAACTGTATAAATTCGGGGCAGATCATAACAACAGCACTTCATCCAGGGGCTACACAGCATTGAAGATGTCACCCAGAAGGGGGACGAAACATTTGCCAAAAAAAAATCAACTAGCTCAGCAAACCAACCAACAATGCCAATTATAGGATTTCTATTAAGATGAAGGAGCAGTGATCTGTGTACAAGTCAACAACACTAATTTTATTCTATGTTCTGAGGCATTTCACAGGAAACTTTACAAAGCTGTCTTTGACTCCAAACCACATGAGGATGTTTTCAGGCATGTGACTAAATGTTTGGTCAAACAGATGACAGTTTTTAATTTGTACCTTTTAAAAAGAAAGTGAGACGGAATGGTGTAAGGAGGGAATTCTTGAGCCTGGACCCAGTGAACTGAAAGAACAGCCACCTATGGTGAAGGGATTATGATTTGATTAGATTACTTAGAGTTTGGAAACAGGCCCTTCGGCCCAACAAGTCCACACTGACCCACCAAAGCGCAATCCACCCAGACCCATTCCCCTTCACCTAACACTATGGTGTAATTTAGCATGGCCAATTCACATAACCTGCACATTTTTTGGACTGTGGGAGGAAACCCGTGCAGACACGGAGAATGTGCAAACTCCACACAGTCGCCTGAGGTGGGAATTGAACCCAGGTCTCTGGCGCTGTGAGGCAGCAGTGCTAACCACTGTGCTACTGTGCTGCCTGGAATGCCTAAGAAACTGGTCTTCTATGAGTGCAGAGATCTCAGTGGGTCGTGGGGCTGGGAGAGATGAGGAAGGATCACAGCCAAGGTGGGAAATGAGAACGAATTTTTTTTTAAATCTGTGTTTCACAAATAGGAGCCTCTACCGAAGGGCCTGTTTCCACACTGTAAGTCTAATCTATAGGTCAGTGAGCACAAACTGTGATAGGTGAACAAGAGACGATGCACATTGGCAGCAGAGTTTTAAATGACTGGGGAGTTGAAAGTTAGTGGCCAGTCAGAAATGTTTTTGTTAAATTTAAGTCTGGACCTAACAAGGTCTTATAGATGAGAGTTTTAGCAGCAGATGAGTTTAAATGAAGGAGTCAGGTGGAAATTGGCATTTTGGTGCTGACAACGTGAAATACTGCATGTTGCATGAACAATCTAGTTCAGCCTCACATGATTACAAGGAATAGGTTGGAGTTGGTGGCTAGAAAGTAGCATTTATAGCTGGGACTGAGACAATCACTTTGTGTTCCCAATGTTTTAAGGGGGTAAATTGCTGATGGTCTGATGGAATGTCAAACAAGTCAGGACTGTGTGTGAATTGGAGCTGACCAAATTCACATTCACCTGTCACCTTTTATCCTTGATGAAGAAGGTCGGTGCTCTCGGAGATTCTTTTAAACTTCCGATCAAATTGTAGAGAGAGAGTTTGCCCTCCCGCAGCCTCACTTCTCCTAGCTGTTTCTCTCTCACTCTCTCCTGTCCCATAAAGGTCAGCATCTTCTGTAGATCCAATTTTTCTTTCCTAAAGGGCAAGGGTAGGACAGTTGTTCTTTTCTGACAATTCAGCAGCTTGCACGCTGATTTTATTTTTGCCTTAAGCCAGTCCCACAAATGATCAGATTCATTCAGCTCCATTTCACAATGTGCCTTTTGTTTTTGTGGGTTCGCGCTCACTCTTTCTTTGTGTGTTTGTCAATTTTACAGGATTTTAAACAGGGAAAATTTGTGGTCAGCTAATGTCAACTGAACATCAGGATATTTCAGAGTCACTCAGATTCTCATAACTTTAAATGATATTGAACTTTGAACATGGAAGAAAATAGCTCTGTTCACCAATGCAGTCATACTGAGGATCAACTGTTCAAGTATGGTGTTGGCAGGGAGGGATTCAGTTACCAATCTGAGCTGGACACTCATCACTACACTCACAGAGAGCAGAGACCATTAACCTGCTCGATATGTGGGAAAGGATTCACTCAGTCATCCAGTCTGCTGACACACCAGCGGGTTCACACTGGAGAGAGACCGTTCAAATGTACAGACTGCGAAAAATGTTACAAACGCTCTGGGGACCTGATGTTTCATCAACGCGTTCACACCAATGAGAGACCCTTCAGGTGCTCTTACTGTGGGACTGGGTTCAGGCAATCATCTCAGCTCACCGTGCATCAGCGAATTCACACTGGGGAAAGGCCATTCATCTGCTCCATGTGTGGGAAGGGATTCACTCAGTTATCCCACGTGCTAAGACATGAGCGAGTTCACACTGGGGAAAGACCTTATAAATGCCCAGACTGTGAGAAGTGCTATAAAAGTTCTGGGGAGCTGATGTCCCATCAACGTGTTCACACTGACGAGAGACCCTTCAGGTGTTCTCACTGCGGGACTGGGTTCTGGCTGTCATTTGACCTGACTAAACACCAGCGCATTCACACCGGAGAGAGGCCATTCATCTGCTCAGAGTGCGGAAAGGGATTCAGTCAGTCATCTCAGCTGTTCACCCACCAACGGGTTCACTCCAGGGAGCGACCCTTCACCTGCTCAGAGTGTGGAAAGAGATTCAGTCAGTCATCTGACTTGCTGACTCACCAGCGGGTTCACACTGGGGAGAAACCATTCAGTTGTTTCGAATGTGGGAAGAGATTCACTACGTCATCGCACCTGCTGAGTCACAGACGAGTTCACAAGAAGCTGCAGTGATGGGACTTTGCTGATGTTCGAATGAACTGTGTACACCTGGATCTGTTTCTGCTGATGTTAATAAACTCCAGTGCAGTTATCGGTGTTAGAATTCTCCGCAGAAGTCAAATAAAGTACTTTCGTGTTAAATATGGTGTGTTGAGTCTTTGTAATATTTGTACCATAAGTTATTTCCTTTTAACGGGCTGGCCCTCTCCCTTTCTGTTCCAACCTCCCCTTTGACAACAAGTGAGTGGAGCTCATTGCATTTCTTTGCCGCTAAGATACCACCTTCCCAATTCTGGGAAGCTGTCTGCTGTTTCTCTCATTTCCACTCCCTACAAGGGCAAACTGTCCAAAGTTTCCCCTTTGTCTGAGTCTTTCTTCCTCTCTCTCTCCTTGTGCATGCCCTGACATCATCTTGTTCTTAAACTCCCCCACCCACACATGCGTGCAAACTCTCTCTATTATGTGACATTCGTTGTTCTCTCCCTTCAAATATGTTCCATTTTTCTTCAAATCTGCTGCCACATCCTCAAGAAAACAGTGTGTGTCTCCAAAGTCCTTGCAAGCTTTCTGTTAGATGTCTGTAGGGTCGTTTTCCCCCGACAGGGAGATGAAAGCTCGTGAGGCATGCAGGGTTCAACCATGTGGAAGATGTTTATTCAAGTAGAAACCAGTTAATGCAGGGAGAAAGCCAAAGAATCTTCCTCTAAGACTGGCCTCTGAATGGAGATCCATGACACACTGTAACAGTAAAAAAAAAAGCAGTATTTATACATTTCTGTGTTATGATTATGTACAACGTGGTTACAGCCCTTCCCTTCCCCTCGATTCACCCAAACCAGTAAAATGCCTAATCAATGACTGGCATCCCTATGGACAGCCCCAGATTCCCATGATCTCGTGGTGTTTAACAAACGCTATAATCTCTTGTCCTTGGGATCTTTCTGCGCATTGTATTCATTCGTATTCCAAGGTTATGAACTATACTCCTCCAGGTCTACCTTCAGAAGGCTTATCTCTCAGGAAAACTTGAATTCTATCATTTATTGTATCTCGTGCTGTCTATCAAATTTAGTTATTCCATTTATATTTTCCACTGTCCTAATTACGGGTGTAAAAATATGAAAGACTAATTGCTATAAAATTTGTTATCTGATTTCTGTTACAAAGTTAGTTACAAAGTATTAAAGTTGTATACTATATATACTCATGTATAAGTCCAGTTTTGAATACGATTCTGAGCTGTAATCAGGGGCTGACTGATACACGAGGTAAAGTTTTCAAGGGGATGAAGTTCATGCTTGGCATGAATCAAAAAATGGACAAACAAGCCAGATATTTATAGAAAATAATTAACAATAATATCTTGGACATTAGCAAAGTTAAACAAAATGAAATGGTTCCAGCTTGAAAAAAGTGCTAAAACAATTATTAGAATCAGAATCCCTACAGTATGGAAACGGGCCCTTTGGCTCAACAAGTTCAGAGAGTATCCCACATAGACCCATTCCTATTACTCCAGAATTCCCCTGACTAATGCACCAGGCTAACAAGCCAACTATTATGCAACTGGGAATGGTATAATCCACCAACTCGATGATGAGCAAACTTTCTAGGTTATTTGGTGAATTTTACTGGAAAACAAAACTTTTTGTTCACCTGCTTCAATGAGGGCAGCATGGTGGCACAGTGGTTAGCACTGCTGTCTCACAGCGCCTGAGACCCGGGTTCAATTCCCGACTCAGGCGACTGACTGTGTGGAGTTTGCACATTCTCCCCGTGTCTGCATGGGTTTCCTCCGGGTGCTCCGGTTTCCTCCCACAGTCCAAAGATGTGCGGTTAAGGTGAATTGGCCATGCTAAATTGCCCGTAGTGCTAGGTAAGGGGTAAATGTAGGGGTATGGGTGGGTTGCGCTTCGGCAGGTCGGTGTGGACTTGTTGGGCCGAAGGGCCTGTTTCCACACTGTAAGTAATCTAATCTAAGCTGGGACAATTGTTTTGATGCACTAATGTGGTCAGTAAAATGATAAAGATCTACAGCATAGAAAAAGGTCCTTTGACCCAACGAGCTTGGGATCATCAAGACCAGTCACCCAACTATTCTCATCCCATTTTCCAGCACTTGCTTGCCTTGCAAGTGCACATCAAATGTTATGAGTGTTTCTGCCTCTACCACTCTCCCAGGCAATGAGGCTCTAAGGAAGACAACCCGAGTCTGCACAACCGCTCTTTACAACCAAAACTCTGCAGTCCACGTAACATCTTGATAAATCTCCCTTCTGCTCTCTCCAGTGCAATCACGTCACTCCTATAACGTGGATTCCAGAACTGCACACAGCTGTACCCTAACTGAATTTTTATGCAGTTCGACCTTCCCTTCCTGCACTTAAACTCTATCCCACGTAGTCATGATTTGGAGATGCTGGTATTGGACTAGGGTGTACAAAGTTAAAAATCACACAACACCAGGTTACACTCCAACAGGTTTATTTGGAAGCACTAGCTTTTGGAGTGCTGCTCCTTCATCAGGTGGTTGTGGAGTGTAAGATTGTAAGAGACAGAATTTATAAGTAAAGGTTTACAGTCTGACCATTGTGGCACAGACAGTCTCACACGGACAGCTCACACCTTCAATACATTATCTGGGCCGACATGACAACAATTGTTAAAGTTCACTTGAGAATGTAACTTTTAAAAAAGTTTTGCAATTTACATATGAAAGAACTGAAACCGATATGGTCATTCTAAAAGATGAGAGACTTAACAAACAATCCAGGTCTTTTTCAATATATAATTTCAGTTACATCACACTGTAAACTTTTGCTATAAATTCTGTCTCTTATAATCTTATATGTGAGTAAAAAATGAGGTCTGCCGATGCTGGAGATCACAGCTGCAAATGTGTTGCTGGTCAAAGCACAGCAGGCCAGGCAGCATCTCAGGAATAGAGAATTCAACGTTTCGAGCATAAGCCCTTCATCAGGAATAAGAGAGAGAGAGCCAAGCAGGCTAAGATAAAAGGTAGGGAGGAGGGACTGGGGGGAGGGGCGATGGAGGTGGGATAGGTGGAAGGAGGTCAAGGTGAGGGTGATAGGCCGGAGTGGGGTGGGGGCGGAGAGGTCAGGAAGAGGATTGCAGGTTAGGAGGGCGGTGCTGAGTTGAGGGAACCGACTGAGACAAGGTGGGGGGAGGGGAAATGAGGAAGCTGGAGAAATCTGAATTCATACCTTGTGGTTGGAGGGTTCCCAGGCGGAAGATGAGGCGCTCCTCCTCCAGCCGTCGTGTAGTTGTGTTCTGCCGGTGGAGGAGTCCAAGGACCTGCATGTTCTCGGTGGAGTGGGAGGGGGAGTTAAAGTGTTGAGCCACGGGGTGATTGGGTTGGTTGGTTCGGGCGGCCCAGAGGTGTTCTCTGAAGCGTTCCGCAAGTAAGCGGCCTGTCTCACCAATATAGAGGAGGCCACATCGGGTGCAGCGGATGCAATAGATGATGTGTGTGGAGGTACAGGTGAACTTGTGGCGGATATGGAAGGATCCCTTGGGGCCTTGGAGGGAAGTGAGTGTGGAGGTGTGGGCGCAAGTTTTACATTTCCTGCGGTTGCAGGGGAAGGTGCCGGGGGTGGAGGTTGGGTTGGTGGGGGGTGTGGATCTGACAAGGGAGTCACGAAGGGAGTGGTCCTTGCGGAACGCTGATAGGGGAGGGGAGGGAAATATATCCTTGGTGGTGGGGTCCGTTTGGAGGTGGCGGAAATGGCGGCGGATGATACGTTGTATGCGCAGGTTGGTGGGGTGGTAGGTGAGAACCAGTGGGGTTCTGTCTTGGTGGCAGTTGGAGGAGCGGGGCTCAAGGGCGGAGGAGCGGGAAGTGGAGGAGATGCGGTGGAGGGCATCGTCGATCACGTCTGGGGGGAATCTGCGGTCCTTGAAGAAGGAGGCCATCTGGGCTGTGCGGTGTTGGAATTGGTCCTCCTGGGAGCAGATGCAGCGGAGACGAAGGAATTGGGAATATGGGATGGCGTTTTTACAAGGGGCAGGGTGGGAGGAGGTGTAGTCCAGGTAGCTGTGGGAGTCAGTTGGTTTATAATAGATGTCTGTGTTGAGTCGGTCGCCCGAGATAGAAATGGAAAGGTCTAGGAAGGGGAGGGAGGAGTCTGAGACAGTCCAGGTGAATTTCAGGTCGGGATGGAAGGTGTTAGTAAAGTTGATGAACTGTTCAACCTCCTCGTGGGAGCACGAGGCAGCGCCGATACAGTCATCGATGTAGCGGAGGAAAAGGTGGGGGGTGGTGCCAGTGTAGTTGCGGAAGATGAACTGTTCCACATATCCTACGAAGAGGCAGGCATAGCTGGGGCCCATGCGGGTGCCCATGGCAACTCCTTTAGTTTGGAGGAAGTGGGAGGATTGAAAAGAGAAGTTATTCAGGGTGAGGACCAGTTCAGTCAGTCGAAGGAGGGTGTCAGTGGAAGGGTACTGGTTGGTGCAGCGGGAAAGGAAGAAGCGGAGGGCTTTGAGTCCTTCGTGATGGGGGATAGAGGTGTACAGGGACTGGATGTCCATAGTGAAAATAAGGCGTTGGGGACCGGGGAAGCGAAAATCCTGGAGGAGGTGGAGGGCGTGGGTGGTGTCCCGAACGTAGGTGGGGAGTTCTTGGACTAAAGGGGACAGGACCGTGTCGAGGTATTGGGAGATGAGTTCGGTGGGGCAGGAGCAGGCTGAGACAATGGGTCGGCCGGGGCAGGCAGGTTTGTGGATTTTGGGCAGGAGGTAGAAACGGGCGGTGCGGGGTTGTAGGACTATGAGGTTGGAGGCGGTGGATGGGAGATCCCCTGAGGTGATGAGGTCCTGGATGGTCTGGGAGATGATGGTTTGGTGGTGGGAGGTGGGGTCGTAGTCAAGGGGGCGATAAGAGGAGGCGTCCGCGAGCTGAGGTGGGAGGTGGGGTCGTGGTCAAGGCCTAACCACCTGATGAAGGAGCAGCGCTCCAAAAGCTAGTGCTTCCAAATAAACCTGTTGGACTATAACCTGGTGTTGTGTGATTTTTAACTCTATCCCACGTGCCTTCTTAACCACATTAGAGAACCTATGTTAAGGCACCAGCGGATATGCACCCTAAAGTCGCTCTGATCTTCTGTGCTTTCCAGGCTCTTGTTTGTCCTGCCTAAGTACATTCCCTCATGCCTATCTGGATTGAATTCCGCTTGTCACAGAAGTCCTCATCTCCTGCCTGGCAGTCAAGTCGCCAGTATATTGCAGTTTCATTTTCAGAACACACCAGATGGCCTCCTTCTTTAGAGACCGCAATTTCCCTTCCCACATGGTTAAAGATGCCCTCCAACGCATCTCGTCCACATCCCGCACCTCCGCCCTCAGATCCCACCCCTCCAACCATAACAAGGACAGAACGCCCCTGGTGCTCACCTTCCACCCTACAAACCTTCACATAAACCAAATCATCCACCGACATTTCCGCCACCTCCAAAAAGACCCCACCACCAGGGGTATATTTCCGTCCCCATCCCTTTCCGCCTTGCGCAAAGACCATTCCCTCCATGACTACCTGGTCAGGTCCACGCCCCCCCCTTTACAACCCACCTTCCCATCCTGGCATTTTCCCCTGCCACCGCAGGAACTGTAAAACCTGCACCCACATCTCCTCCCTCACCTCTATCCAAGGACGTGGAGGTCCTGGGCCTCCTTCACCGCCGCTCCCTCACTACCAGATGCCTGGAGGAAGAACGCCTCATCTTCCACCTCGGAACACTTCAACCCCAGGGCATCAATGTGGACTTCAACAGTTTCCTCATTTCCCTTTCCCCCACCTGACTCGAGTTCCAAACTTCCAGCTCAGCACTGTCCCTATGACTTGTCTGGACTTGTCCTACCAATCTATCTCCTTTTCCACCTATCCACTCCACCCTCTCCTCCCTGACCTATCACCTTCATCCCCTCCCCCACTCACCCATTGTACTTGCTCCCCACCACCCTCTTCTAGCTTATCTCTCCACGCTTCAGGCTCACTGCCTTTATTCCTGATAAAGGGCTTTTGCCCGAAACGTCGATCTCGCTGCTCCTTGGATGCTGCCTGAACTGCTGTGGTCTTCCAGCACCACTAATCCAGAATCTGGTTTCCAGCATCTGCAGTCATTGTTTTTACCTCATTGCAGTTTCATTTCTATCCCTTGATGAGCTGCAGGGGGCTCCTTGGAGTAGCAATGCTATCCCACCCAAATGCTTAGCTCTCACTGGAAGCCAGCATCATTCGGTCAGACAACGCTCTAGTGAGCTGAGTTTCCGCTCGCCCTTCCTCAAGCCTTATGCTTGGCCTTTTGTTATCACTTAATGTGCTGCCAGTGTCTGGGATGCTGCGCCGTTCCCAAACGGGACTCAGACTGGGCTCGAAATGCTGGCTTTGTTTTTTTTCCCTCTTCCCAAGTGCTGCCAGATCTGCTGGTGTCTTCAGCATTGACTGTTTATGTCAAATTTAGATTAGACTAGATTCCCTACAGTGTGGAGACAGACCCTTCGGCCCAACCAGTCCACACCGACCCTCCGAAGAGCAACCCACCCAGACCCATTCCCCTCTGACTAACGCACCTAACACTGTGGGCAATTTAGCACGGCCAATTCACCTGACCTGCACATCTTTGGACTGTGGGATGAAACCGGGACGAAACCCACGCCCACACGGGGAGACGTGCAAACTCCACACAGACAGTTGCCCGAGGCAGGAATTGAACCTGGGTCACTGTGAGACAGCAGTGCTAACCACTGAGCCACCATGCGGCCCAGATGGGACAAGTGGGACATGGCAGAATATTTTGTTTAAGACAAACACAGAGAATGCTGGAGAAACTCAGGAGGTCTGGAAGCATCTGTGGAGAAAAAGAGAAAGAACGGTTTGTTGTGGGAGTTTGAGAATGAACCATGCACAAAGAGGGTGCAGAGTTTGCAAAACTTATTACGAGCCAGATAGGAGTCGAACCTACAATCTTCTGATCCGTAGTCAGACGCGTTATCCATTGCGCCACTGGCCCTCACGGCAAACAGTCTACTTTTGTGTCACCTCCTCCAGAGATAGTTTTAAAAATATTTATTTTCATCATTAAACTGAAGGCAATTTATTGTGGACGCTGGAGACGTGACATTAACACAGAAAGTGCTGGAGAAACTCAGCATCAGTGGAGACTGAAGGTCTGCGAAAAGGGAATTTTTAAAAAACAATACTTTTCTCTGGAGCGGGAGAAATGTGTTCGATACGAACAGAAGTGATGAGATTCGTAATCTTGGGAAATCGAGCATCCCCTTTTTCCCGACCGCACGTCGGCTTAAACGATTCATGTGCTTCGGAGTGACTCCGAGGGAAGTTCAGGGCAGTTTGGGAGCCAGCCTGGATTGAGCGGGGATGAGGAGCGCCTTCCTCAGGAGTGATAGGGCACACAGACCGCGAGGAAGCTGTTGCTGTTAAACCATTGCCGTTTTTCACGCCTCAACCCGGCAGTGCATGTTTTCTGGTGCACTTTATTTGCTTTTGCAGTCTGCAGTGCTCACTTTTCTGCCGGGAGGGTGCACTCAGTTACAGACTGACCAACGTCAGTCAGTCTTCTGAAAAGCGGCTGCCTGCTCTCCAGTGGTTGGCTCAGTCGAGGACCTGGAATTAGAAATCTGACCGATTTAAATATCCCTGCTCAATCGTGTTGGCTTATCCATGAAGCCGTTAGGGGGATGCGTGTTTCTACACGGAATTAAAAAAATATATATAAAAGGCTAGTTGATAGAAGAACATTGCTTGAGTTTTTGGATTAACAATTCAGTGATAATACTGCTCAGCCATCTCCTGCCATCTGGGCGTGGGATGCTAAAAGACTGCTGACTCCAATAGGAGAAAATCTGGACACTTGTCAAGGAGCTAGCTCTTTTATACATATCTGTGAATGAAAGGAGTATGATACAACCCTGTGAGGAACAAAGGAAAATTATCCTTGTTGGAAGGGTGTTGGATCTTTAAGTTAATTTCAGATAAAAAGTGAGGGTTTGAACTAGAGGAAGTATATGTAAAGCATTGCTACAGCAAATTATAGTATTTGAATCTATTTTGCAACAGATTTTGTTCTTTGGAGTGTTCAGTAACAGGATAATGATGATAGTGGATGAATTTTTTTAAAAAGTTGAATTTGAAGAGATGCAAATTTCCAAAAACATATCCACTTATTTCGAATGCAAAGGGTGGTGCGTGTATGGAATGAGCTGCCAGAGGAAATGGTGGAGGTTGGTACAATTGGAGCATTTAAAAGGCATCTGAAAGGGTATATGAATAGGAAGGGTTTAGAGGGATATGAGCCAAGTGCTGGGAAATGGGATTACATTAGGTTAGGTTATCTGGGTCAGCATGGATGAGTTGGACTGAATGGTCTGTTTCCGTGCTGTACTTCTCTATGACTCTACTTCTATGCAGAGTCTCAGTTGATGTTTTCTGTTTTAAAAAATCACACAACACCAGGTTAGAGTCCAACAGGTTTATTTGGAAGCACTAGCTTTTGGAGCGACGCTCCTTCATCAACTATCTGACGAAGGAGCGGCACTCCGAAAGCTAGTGCCTCCAAATAAACCTGTTGGACTCTAACATGGTGTTGTGTGATTTTTTTAACTTTGTACACCCCAGTCCAACACCGGCACCTCCAAATCTTTTCTCCTTCTTTCTCATTCAATTCCTAAAGGAACCAAAAAGGATGTGGTGATTCCTCTCTAGAAACAAGCTCCTTCTAACACACCATCAATATGCAATCATGTACAGGTGATTATGTACAGAGTGAAGGTACAGGACCTAGATATTAGTGACACATAGGAAAAGTGAGAATTCAAAAAGTATTAAGAAAGCAACTGAGGGAGAGAAGAACAAGGTACGGTTTTATGTTTGAGAAAGAGGTGTATGGACTGACGCAGAGTCAAGTACACAAATGGAGTGAAGTAGAAGTTCAAAATGCAACTTCAGTGACGTAACACAGCGGCCACTACATGGACTCAAACATCCGGTTTGCAATAAATTTACAAAGGATGGAGCACAAAGGCCAGCTTCATTGGTGCATTAATAAGAAAGGTTTGTAGATAATTGAAAACAATCGGTGGAGAATCCATTGTTAGGATTGATGAAACAGGAGAGTTTTAAAAATTTGTTGCTATGTTGCAAGGCTTGCCTGAGTCAAATGACACAATGTAGTCATTCAGAGATTAGTTGACAATAAAACTTTAGTGGGAGTCCTACATTTTCTGATAGATTTGGAGAAGCATTTCCTGAAATTGCATTTTTTAAAGTTTCTCTCTAATCTCCCACAATGATTTCTGCAGCTCTCCTCACCTTTGAGACTTACATTACATTTAACTGATCTTATTCCCACTAAGCTTACTCGCATTTGTATGCCAGAAAGTACAATTCTGGAGCAAAAGTAGGCCATCTGGCCTCCCAAACCTGCCTTGCCATGGATCATGGCTGATCTGATTGTGGTCTCAGCTTTACTTCCTGTGTGGCCAAACTCCAAACTCCTGAAGAAGGGCTTATGCCCGAAACGTCGATTCTCCTGCTCCTCGGATGCTGCCTGGCCTGCTGTGTTTTTCCAGCACCACATTTTTCAACTCTGGTACTCCAGCCATCTGCAGTTCTGACTTTCTCCTGGCCAAACTCCACCCCTAACTTCATTTACAAGTTTGTGGAGGACACCACAATTGTAGGTTGGATCACAAACAGTGATGAGACAGAATACAGGAAAGAGATTGAGTGCTTAGTGACATGGAGTAAAGACAATTTCTCTATCAACATCAGCAAAATGAAGGGACTGCTCATTAACTTCAGGAAGTGGAGTGGAGGGCATGCCCCTGTCTGCATGAGGTGAGGTGATGTTTGAGTGCATCAAGTTCCTGAGAGTGACGATCACCAACAGTCTGTCCTGTGTAGTAGCAACAACATCTCTCCTTCCTCAGGAGGCTAAGGAAATTCAGCATGTCAATGAGGACTCTTACCAATTCGACAGTTGCATCATGGAAAGCATCCTATCTGGATGCATCATAGCTTGGTATGGCAACTGCTCTTCCCAGTCTATCATGCAAACCAGCCTTCCATCCATCAACTTCACCTATATATTACCCATGGCCTTAGGAAACCAACAAACATAAGCAAAGACCCCTCCCACCCCGGTTATACTCTCTCCCTACCCATTGGGCAGAAGATATAAAAGTTTGAATACACTTACAAACAAATTCAAGTATAGTTTCTTCCCTGTTATCAGACTTTTGAATGGATCTCTCAGGTGTTAATTCTGATCTCTGTACATCTTCTCTGTGGCTGTAACACTGTATTCTGTTCTGCTACCCTCATGCACTTCATATGGTATATTCTGCCTGTTTAGAATGTCACATGACAATCTGTCACTCAACCAATGTCTGCTCCCTATAAACCTTTGACTAATCAAAGATCTATCTAGATCTGTATTGAACATTTTAAATGACCCTGCCTTCATTACATTTTGGGAAATGGAGTTCCACACACTCATGATCTTCTGAGGGAAAAAAAAATCCTATCTCCATCTTAAATAGGACACTCCTTGGTTTTGAACTGTGTCTCCTTAGTCCTATTGTTTCTGACAAGGGGAAATATCATTTCAGCACCCACCTTGCCAGTCCCTCAACTTGTTGTGTCTCAGTAAGATCACCTCTCCCTCACTGAAATCTAAATGGATATATATTTAACCTGACCATCCTTTCCTCATAAGATAACCTCTTCATTCCAGGAGCCAGTTTTGTGAACCTACTGAGTTGTTTCGAATGCACTTATGTAGGTAAACCAAAACTGTGCATAGTGGTGCAGATCTCAACAATGCTCTACACAACTGTAACAGAGATTGCCTATCATTCCCCTGGAACTAAATTACTTCATTGCCCTCTCTATCCACTTGCTGTACCAACATGCCTTTCTGTGATACATCTATCAGGACACCCAGATCTGCCTGTACCACTGAGTTCTGTAATCTCTCTTCACTTAAATAGTAAACTGCTATTCTTTTTTTCATGACAAAGAGGATACAGGTAGACTTTCATATCTGCCATTTTTTACCGTACATTCCCAACCTATCTGAACTCCATTAATCTCTTTACAACTTACTTTCCTTTAGCGAGTAATCCATTGATCCCTTCATCTACATCATTGATATAGAAAAGGTTGAGGCCCCAGCAGTGATCCCTGCACGACTCCAACAGCTTCTTACTATTGGGATCTCCTTGTGTTCTGTTCTATCAAGGTGTTAGATAATAGGTAGCTCAGTGGTTAGCACTACTGCCTCACAGCACCAGGGTCCCAGGTTCAATTCCAGCCTTAGGTGACTGTCTGTGTGGAGTTTGCACATTCTTCCCATGTCTGCGTGGGTTTGCTCCCACAGTCCAAACAATGTGCAAGTTAGGTGAATTGCCCAGACCCATAGTGTTAGGTGCATTAGTCAGAGGGAAATGGGACTGAGTGGGTTACTCTTCCGATGGTTGGTGTGGACTGGTTGGGCTGAAGGGCCTGTTTCCACACCGTAGGGAATCTAATATCCTGTGTACAGCTGCAACATGACCTCCAAACTCCTATACTCAATGCACTGACTGATAAATAGTCACAATAGTGACAAATTGTCATTAGCTGCATCACACTTTGTGCCATATGTATTGGGCAGCACAGTGGCCAGCACTGCTGCCTCCCAGCGCTGGAAACCCGGGTTCAATTCCCACCTCAGGCGACTGTCTGTGTGGAGTTTGCACATTCTGCGTGGGTTTCCTCCAGATGCTCTGGTTTCCTCCCACAGTCCAAAAAATGTGCAGGTTAGGTGAATTGGCCATGCTAAATTGCCCGTAGAGTTAGGTGAAGGAGTAAATGTAGGGGGATGGGTTGTACTTCGGCGAGTCGGTGTGGACGTGTTGGGCCGAAGGGCCTGTTTCCACACTGTAAGTAATCTAATCTAAACATAAGAACTAGGAGTAGGCCATCTGGCCCTTTGAACCTGCTCTGCCATTCAATAAGATCATGGCTGATCTTTTTGTGGCCTCAGCTCCACTTACCCACCCTCTCACTGTAACCCTTAATTCCTCTACTGTTCAAAAAATTATCGATCTTGGCTTTAAAAACATTTGCTGAGGAAGCTTCAACCACTTCACTGGGCAGGGAATTCCACAGATGGGTGAAGAAGTTCCTCCCTAATTCAGTCTGAAATCTGCTTCCCTCTAATTTTGAGGCTATGCCCTCTCGTCCTAGTTTCACCCACCAGTGGAAACATCCTCTCTACTTTTATCTTATCTATTCCTTTCATAACTGGATATGTTTTGATAAGTTCCCACCAGCTTCTCCCCCCCACCCCCCCCTCAATTAGGGAGATCAAAACTCACTAGCACCCTATACAGCTGCAACATAACCTCTCTGCTTTTAAATTCTATCCATTTAGCAATGAAGGACAAAATTCCATTTGCCTTCTTAATTACCTGCAAACTAATCTTATGTGATTCATAGACAAGAACACCCAGGTCCCATGCTGCAATTTATTACCATTCAAGTAATAGTCCTTTTTACTGTTACAGTATTCCTACCGAAATGGATAACTTCACATTTATTAACATAATACTCCATCTGCCAGACCTTTGCCCACTCATTTAAACTATCTATGTTCCTTTGCAAAGTTTCACAGTCCTCTGTACATTTTGCTCTCCCACTCATCTTAGTGTCATCCACAAACTTTGGCACACACTACACATGGTCCCCAATTCCAAATAATCTATGTAAATTGTGAATGATTGCAGCTCCACCACTGAGTCCTGAGGCAGACCACTAGTCACTGATTGCCAACCAGAATAACATTCATTTATTCCCACACTTCGCTTCCTGTTGGTTAACCAATCCTCTATCCATGCTGATTCATTGCCTGTAACACCTTGTGTATTTATCTTATCCAACAGCCTTTTGTGTGGCACCTTGTCAAATGCCTTTTGGAAATCTAGATATACCACATTTACTGGGTCCCTGTTGTCCACAGTTTTTTGTAACATCTTCATAGAATTCCAAAATAATAGTGAAGCATGACCTTGCTTTCATGAACCCATGCTTTCTCTGTCTAGACACCTTGTTATTTCTTCCTTCATAAGACTCAAGCATTCTTCCCACTCCAGAAGTTAAGCTAACTGGTCTATAATTCCCCAACTTTTATCCAGTCTACTTTAGTCAAAACCTCCCTCATCCTATTGTAGTCTCACTTGTTTAAGCACAGGACCCTGGTATTGGATTTTATCTTTGCACTTTTTCTGTATTCTAAATTCAACCATACTCTGATCGCTCCTTCCAAGAGGATCCCGAACTATGACATCATTAATTATTCCTGTCTCATTGCACAGGACCAGATCTAGGATAGCTTGCTCCCTTGTTGGTTCCATTACATACTGTTCAAGAAAACTATTGTGGATACATCCAATTAACACCTCCTCAAGGCTACCCTGACTGATCTGTTCGACCAATCAAAATGTAGCTTAAAATCCTCCATGATATTTGCTGTACTGTTTTTACAGGCGTTAGTTATTTGTCCACCCCAATGTAATATTATTTGGTAGCCCATAAACTACAAAAATCAGTGACTGTTTTTTCTTAGAATTTCTAATTTCCCACCCAAATGGACTAAAACTTATTCTCCATAGAACCTACCATCTCTCACCACCATGATGTCATCTTTAAATAAAGACTCCCTGTCTGTCTTTCGAGCAGCTTGATACTCCTGGATATTTAACTCCAAATTGTGACCATCCTGCAACCATGACTCTGCAATGGCTACTAAATCATATTCATTTGCAATTATTTGTGCCGTTAACTCATCGACCTTGTTATAAATGCTTCAAGCAATCAGGTAAAGTGCTCTTTATGCAGTTTTTGTACTCTCTTTATGAATTCTAACATCTCCATTTATGATATCTTCTGCATTATCTTTCCATTCTACTTCTTTCATAGTCTACCATGTAGTTAAACCTCCTGCACACATGCTAACTTGCTGCTTTCCTTTTTATTTACCATGATGTGGAGGTGCCAGTTTGAACTGGGGTGGAAATAGTTAAAAATCTCACAACACCTAGTTATAGTCCAAAAGGTTTGTTTGAAAGTCAAAAAGTGGTATTGGAAAGCATAGCAAGTCAGGCAGCATCTGAGGAGCAGGAGAATTGACATCTTGGACCTAAGCACTTCATCAGGAACGTAGTTGGGAGGCTGAGAGATAGATAGGAGAGGGTGGGACTGGGGAAAAGATGTCTTGGAAGGCAGTTGGGAGATGCACGTGTGTTTATTTGGAAATACAATCTTCTGGAGCACTGGCTCCTTTATCAAGTCGCTTGTGGAACAGGATCATAGGACACACTTTATAGAGAAAGATCAAAATGTCATACAACTGGTGCAATGTATTGAACAACATTATATTGATGTTAAGTCTTTAATCACTTAGAATAGGTTTGCAGATTTCAATTTATTAATATATAAATCTCAGAACTTCTTTTGAGTCACATTCCTGAGATAACCTAAGGTTTAATAAGGAAAAAACTGACACCTCAGCTCACACATTGCATTGAAGGTCTGGGGTTAGAATCGGTCTGTATCCCAACCTTGAGTCCGACTGGCTCTACTTCCAAAGTATGAGTTGATAAAATGTCACATGGATTGAGTGCCTACAGATTGTGTGCTTTTTGAACAAAGTAAATTTATCTGCAAATACAAATTCGCCCTATTGACTTGTGTGTACGTATGCTTGAGAGAATGAGAGTGTGTGAAGACATTTGTTGTAGGACGGTCACAACTGGGAGTTAAATATCCTGGGGCAGCAGACTATTTGAAAGGACAGGGAGGTAAGGGAATTGGTGTACCTCTGATATTTAAGGATGACATCAGGGCAGTGGTGAGAAATGATATAGGTTGTTTGGAGAATAAGGTTGAATCCATTTGGGTGGAAATTAGAAATTCTAAGTCTCTGATAGGTGTAGACTAAAAGAGCATCAAATAATATCACATTGGGGTGGGCAATAAACAAACAACTAATGCCTGTTAAAATGGTATAGCAATTATTTACCACCATACTTCCTGTCACTTTCCCCTTTCCTTGCTCCCAGCTCACTAGTTTAAAGTCCTAGTGACTACCCTAATAATCCTTTTCACTAGAACAAAGGTTCCAGATCGGTTCAGGTGGAGACTATCCCATTGGTACAGATCCCTCCCATTCCAAAACAGTCCATGAAATGGAACCCCTCTTCCCCACACCACTAGTTTATTTCCCTAATTTTCTTATCCCTAAACCAATTTACACATGGCTCAGGTAGTAATCCAGAGTTTATAATCCTTGAGGACCTGTTCCTTAATTTTGTTCCTAGTGCTTGATAATCCCCAAAGAGATCCTTCTTCCTCACCTTGCCAATGCTGTTTATCCCAGTGTCAACCACAATAACTGGATCCTCGGCCTCCCACTCCAATAACCTTTCAAGTCAGTCAGAGATGTCCTGCACCCAGGCAACATATCATGAAGGACTCACAATCCTGCATGCAAAGGATACTATCTATCTCCTAATTACAGAGTCCCCTAAAACTACCGCTTGTCTTTTTGCTCTCCCCTCTTGAATGGCCTCTTGCACCAGGGTGCCATGGTCAGCTGTACCACTCCTCCCCACCCACAGCCCTTTTCCTCATCCACACAGGCACCCAGTACCTCATTCATGTTGTACAAGGTCAACAGCACAGATTCCTCCATTCCTGAACTCAGGATCCCTCCAATCTGCCTCATTTGCAGTCAACACTGTGCTGTCCCTGACCACTATTGAATTTGAAGTACTTAATCTACCAGACATGACCAACTCCTGAAACAAAGAGTCCAGGTCCTTCTCCCCCTCCCAGATGTGCCACAGTATTTGAAGCTCAGATTCCAGATCATCAATTTTGAGCCGAAGTTCCTCCAGCGACCAACTCTTGCTGCAGATGTGATCGCTGCAATTCACAATGGGACCAGCCAGTGCCCACATCATACAGCTGCGTCATACTTTTTCCTGTGAATCGAAATATATCCATTGCTTGTTGCCTTGTCAACTCTGAATATTGAACCTATACTTTCACATATCAGACAAATCAAGCTCACAACAACAGATTGAATTCCAGTGACTTTATTAACAGCACTTCAGGAATACTGACAGAGGACAGTTACCCGATTTGTAAAGGATATTATCTATCCCCCAATTACAGAGTCCCCTATAGCCTATTCAGATTTTTTAGTATTACTGTAGAGGATAGTTAATAAGTCCAGAGGACAGAACTAATTCTGGGGATAACTGATTATTACTGGAAGTATGCCTAAGCTGTAAATGATTTCATTGTCTTCCGTAGGTGCTCTTATGCCTGAGTCCAGTGTGGGACCAGACTGGACATTCACAGAACTGATAGTTCACATTGTTGTAGTTGGTTCCGAGGAACCTCTGCAGTGCTGTGTGGTTTCCTGAGCTCCCTGTTTTGTTTTTACTGTACTGTTGCCCATTGAAGGACCTCTTGGGATTCTGTAATCGGCCACAAAGGTGACATAGCCTGGTTATTTAAGTTGAATCATTTGGAGAGTAGCCTCCATGCTATAGAACCTAGCACAATAGAAAACCTCTCTGTTCAAGATTTTGTCCTGCCATCAAATTCTTATGACGGGACAGTCTTCACCTGAATCATGAGAGTCCCAGCTGATCGCATAACTAGGGTTACAGACAGGGCTTTAAACTATATGGTGGTGGGGGTTGGGTAGGCTTCAAATTAAAGGAGGTGATAAGAGCACAGGTTAGTAATGTGGCAGATGGTTAACAGACACAAAAAGGTGAGGAACAGAACAGGTGAATGTCTTTAAACACAAAGAAATTATAAAAAAAAGGGAAATCTATCAGCAGAACAAACTTAAAAGCTTTGTATCTAAATGCACAAAGCATGTGAAACAATGGCAAGACAAAAGGATACAAATTTTGTAGCAATTACTGAGACATGGTTACAAGGAGACCAGGTCTGGGAATTGAATATCTAAGGGTACTCAGCATATCGGAAAAATAGACTGAAAGGAAAAGGAGGTGGTGTCGCTTTGCTGATGAAGGAAGGGATCAGTGCTGTAATGAGAAATGATATATGCACAGGAGATCGAGATGTGGAATAAGTCTGAGCTATAAGAATATAAAAAAAAGCAGAGAAGTAGTCCTTGGGAGGAGTAATCTATAAGTCCCCAAACAGTACTGTAGTTCCGCGGTGAAATATTAGAGGATTGGAAGAAAGGTATGGCAATAATCATGGGTAATTTTAATATGCATATAGATTGAAAGAATCAAATTGGCAAGAGTAACCTGGAGGCAGAGGTCATTGGATGTATTAGAAATTGTTTCTTGGAGCAGTATATTGTGGAACCAACCAGGGATCAGCCTACTCTGGATTTGGTATTGTGCAATGAGGAGAGATTAATTGATGACATCATGGTTAAGGATTCTCTAGGGTAGACCTGGGCATTTTATGGCCAGCAGGCCATATCCAGTCCTTTGGTGGTTCCTGTCCGGCCCGCATGAGGTCAATCTTAAATTAGAACATAAACAAAAAAGTATTTACGCCATGCATGGAATACAACTGTGTTGCTTTTGTTTTGAAAAGGATGCTTTTTTTATTTGCATATGGACGCACATGCGCGTGTATGTCGTGCATGAACAGCTAAAAGTGATGCTTGCTGGCTTGCCCTCAAAATGTCAGCTCACACCAAAAAAAAGGAAGGTTGATATGGAATGCCACGTTTTTAACAAGACATGGACTGCTAGATATTTATTTACAGAAATCGGAGGTAAGGCCGTGTGTTTGGTTTGTGGTGCACAGGTCGCTGTGTTCAAGGATAATAATTTGAATCGCCACAACATGACCAAACATGCCGAGAAGTACAACAACTTGTCTGATCAAGAGCGGGCAAGGGAGTTGGATGCTTTGTGAGCTAAGCTGCATCACCAGCAAAGACTTTTCACCAAACTTCACATATCCAGACATACAGCTGTCAAGACAAGTTATGTCATATCCCACAAAATCGCCAGAAACAGTAAACTGCTTTCTGATGGAGAGTTTATTAAGGAGTGCTTGTTGGACTCTGCAGAACTAATACGCCCGGAGAAAAAGGAGGCATTTGAGAATGTACCCCTCTCCCGCTGCATTGTAACGAGAAGGATTGGGAACATCGCGAGAAATCTGGAGCTTCAGCTGCAGCACAGAGCGGTCAACTTTGACTTTTTTTTCCCCTTGGCTTTAGATGAGAGCTGCAATGTACGTGACACAGCCCAGCTACTCATCTTCATATGTGGGATAACTACAGACTTTAAAATCACAGAGGAACTGGCAGCCATGCAGTCAATGAAAGGAACAACTGGTAATGATTTGTTCACGGAGGTAAATGCATGTTTGGACACGTTGGGACTAAAATGGGACAAGCTAGCAGGTGTGACAACGGATGGTGGTCCAAATTTAATAGAAAAAAATGTTGCACTCTTAAAGAGAATGCAGGATAAAGTGACAGAAATTGACCCTGAACAGAAATTGGTATTTTTGCATTGTATTATACATCAGGAAGCATTCTGCAAGTCAGTGTTAAAAATTAACCATGTGGTTGATGCTATAACTAAAATAGTTAACTTCATCAGAGCAAGAGCTTTGAATCACAGGCAGTTTGTTGCACTTTTGGAGGAAAATGAGACTGAACATCATGACAAAGGCTACCACACAGCAGTCAGGTGGCTCAGCCTGGGCAAAATGCTGAAAAATATATGGGACCTGAAAGAAGAGATTCAAGATTTCTGTGTGAAGAAAGGGAATGGCATTCCACAGCTTTCAGATGCAGACTGGATTGCAGACCTTGGTTTTGCTGTTGATGTGACTGCACTTATGAATGAACTAAATTTGAAACTGCAGTGCAAGGTCCTTTTTGTGCATGAAATGTACAACCTGGTGAAGGCTTTTATGAGAAAGGTGCAGCTTCTCTCAAGCCAAATGGAGGACAATATTCTCACCACTTGCCAACACTGAAGGAAGCTGCACCTTCAGCTGATCACCTCCACAGATACTCATCTATGTTAGAAACACTGCATGGTGAATTTTCAAGGCGATTTCAAGACTTTAAAACAATTGAGAATGAAATGCACATAATTTTTTCCCCCATTTACATGCAATATGGAGAATATACTTAGTGATGTTCAGCTTGAACCCATTGACCTGCAGTCTGACACACATCTGGCAGAGTACTTTACGTCAGTCTCACTGTTTGATTTTTACTCTTCCCTCAAAGAGGAGAACTTTCCACACATGAGGAGGCATGCTCAGAAGATTCTAGTCCTCTTTGGATCTACCGATATATGTGAACAGACATTCTCAGTGATGAAGTTCAACAAATCCAAATACAGACCCTCTATCACTGATGAATTTGCATTTGATGATCACCTCTCAGCTGTCCTTTGCATATCCACCTCAGACATTCAATCAGATTTCAGTGCATTTGTTTAAGCCCAAAACAGACTGGATTTGTCTCACTAAACAAGTAAAATGAACTGAAAAACATGAAAAGCACTTATTGCTTTTTTTTAATAGAGTGGTTTGTTGCTTTTAATACTGAACAATAATGAAATAACTTTTCATTATTGATTTATGAGATTAACGTTAAAAATAAAATGAAATACTGAAATTATTGTTTTTACTGTTTATTTCTTCTATATTTGACTTACTCCACATTTTCATATCTTTATTGTAACAGAATATCCTTATTTATTTGATTACAAGTTTCAGTGCAAAACTATATAATTTAGTACTTTTTACAATGGGAGAAAATTAATACTGAGCAGAATTATGTTCAACTTATTGTTGGTTCGGCCATCCAATACAACTCAGGTTTCTCATGTGGCCCGTAGGAAGAATTAATTGCCCACCCCTGCTCCAGGGAGTAGTGACCATAGTGTGATTGAATTCACAGTTCAGTTGGGGATGAGAAAGTAGAGTCCCACATTGGTGTTCTGAAATTAAACAAAGAAAATTACATAGGCATGAGGACAGATTTGGCAGGAAGGCTAAAAGGTAACAGAGCAGATGAGCAGTGGCAGATGTTTAAGGAGCTACTCAATTCCTCCCAACTAAAATATAACCCAGTGAGGAAAGAAAATTCTATAGGAGGTGGTCAAGGACAATATAAAGTTTACCATATTGCAAAGGCCTGTGGCAGGCTGGAAAATTGAGAAACTTTCAAACGTAATTCTCCCTGTGTCTGTGTGGGTTTCCTCCAGGTGCTCTGGTTTCCTCCCACAGTTCAAAAATGTGCAGGTTAGGTGAATTGGCCATGCTAAATTGCCCGTAGTGTTAGGTGAAGGGGTAAATGTAGGGGAATGGATCTGGGTGGGTTGCGCTTCGGTGGGTCAGTGTGGACTTGTTGGGTCGAAAGGCCTGTTTCCACACTGTATCTGATCTAATCTAATCTAAACAAAGGGATACAAAAAAATTCATAAAAAGAGCCAAGGTAAAATATAAAAACTAGCACCAAACATTAAAAAGGATAATAAAGGCTATAGGTGTGTAAAACTGAAGAGGGTCGTTAAGTCATTCAGAATGTTGGTCCCTTGGAAGATGAAACCAGAGAGCTAATAATAGGGAGCATGGAAATGGTAGAAATGCTAAAATCAATAATTTGCCTCAGTTTTCACAGTGGACGACAATAATACCATTCCTATTGGAACAGGCAAGTCAGAGGCAATAGAATAGGTAAAATTGAAACAATCAACATCAAAAGGGGGAACGTAATCAGCAAACGATTAGAACTGAGGGCAGACAATTCCCCTTGGCCTGATGACCTATATCCTAGGGTATTAAAGGAAGTGGTGGCGGAAATAGTGGATCCATTAGTTACAATATTCCAAAACTCCCTAAACATGGGAAAAGATTCCAGTAGATTGGAAAAATGCTAACATACCGCCCTTATTCAAAAAGAGAGGGAAACAATATGTGGGAAATTACAGACCAGTTAGCTTAACATCTGTTGTTGGCAAAGTGTTAGGATCAATTATCAAGGCAGCCAAATCATGACATTTGGAAAATCAAAACGCTATTCATTGGGAGTCAGCATGGTTTTATGATGGATAAATCATGTTTGACTAATTTGCTAGACTTCTTTTGAAGATGTAGCAAGCAAAGTGGATAATGGGGATCGTATAGATGCAATATATTTGGATTTCTGGAAGGTATTTGATAAGGTGCTGCACAAAACGTTAATTCACAAGCTTAGATCATATGGGATTAGGAGTAATTTATTAGCTTGAATAGGTGACTGGCTGATGAACTGAAGACAAAGTGGGATAATTTTTTTTTCTGGACAGCAAGATTTAACAAGTGGGATGCTGTAGGGTTAGATCCTTGGACCCCAGCTATTTACAATCTAATTAACAACTAGGATACAAGCTTGGAAGGCTCTATGGCCAAATTTGCAGATGATACAAACATAGGTTGGATGGCAAATTGCAATGAAGAAATAAGAACCTTACAAATGAATGTAGATTGGTTAGGAGAGTGGGTAAAAATGTAGCAGACAGAGTTTAATGTGGATAAGTGTCTGGTGGTGCACTTTGGTAGAAAAAATGGAAATGCGATCTATTATGTAAATGGGGAGAGACTTTGGGGTGCTCCCTTGGCTTTTATAGCTAAAAGAATAGAATATAAAAAGTATGGAAGTATTGGTGCAACTATACAAGGCACTGGTGAGACCACAACCAGAGTACTATGCACAGTTTTGGTCCTCTTATTTGAGGAAGGATGTAGTTGCGTTGGGGGCATTTCAGAAGAGGTTCACTAGATTAATCCCAGAAATGAGGGCTTTGTTGTATAGAAAGAGATTGAACAGTTTCGGCTTACACGCTCTGGAATTTAGAAGAATGAGGGGAGATCAAATTGAGGTATTCAAGATGATAACAGTATGGAAAAAATAAAGATGGAACAGGCGTTTCCTCGTGGGGCTTTCTAGGACGAGAGGTTGTAGTCTTAGGATAATGGTTAGCAAATTTAAAAGGGTTGAAGAGAAACTACTTCTCTCAAAGGGCTGTAAATCTGAGGAATTTGACACCCAAAATGTATTGGATGCTGGGACAGTGAGTAAATTTAAGGAAGAGTTAAACTGATTTTTAATTGGTAATGGGTTGAAGGGAAATGGGAAGAAGACAGCTAAAAGGGCGTGAAGAGCATATCAACCATGACTGAATGGTGGAACAGACCTAATAGGCCAAATGGCCTAATTTTGCTCCTATATCTAATAAACTTTTGAATAAAAGTTCAGACATTGTCCACTCTAGGTAAAAATCAGAGCAGCACAGGTGCAAACTGAAAGCTTAACATACTGTCAGCAGCCTGCACGTCTCTCTTCAATACACTGTGCTGATTTACATTAAAACCAGGTGCTCTATTCACACATTCAAGGCGACAGAAGTATTCAGACACATGCACACACTTTGTCCAGCAGATGAGATGTAAGGCTGGGGATTTATATCGGTGATGCCTGGGAGTATTACTGTTGCGTGCCCTTGATACCAACATTAGCAGAGTCACCCTGGGAGGTATTGGGATCTGTTGGTGTGAGTAATTGAAGGGACAATCGAGAGTTCAAAAGGAAAAGGTTTAGTCCTTCATCTGTCTCACAGCAGCAAGAACAGAATCTAGCTCTGCCTCAAACATGTGAATTTGCTGGTGTTTCAGGAGGCTGGATGGCCGGCTAAATCTCTGTTTGCAAAAAGAGCAGGTGAACTGCCTCTCCCTGGCATGAACTCTGTTCTGTGTCTGCAGGTGGGATGGATCAGTGAATCCCTTCCCCCACACACAGCATTTAAACGGCCTCTCCCCACTGTGACTACGTTGGTGTCTCACAAGGTGGAAAGAACAAACAAACCACTGACCACACATGGGACAGATGTACGGCCTCTCCCCAGTGTGAATTCGCTCGTGTATCCTAAGGTAGGGCAAACGAGGAAAACGCTTCCCACACATGGCGCAGAGCAATGGCTTCTCCTCGGTATGAACACACTTGTGTGCTTCGAGCTTAGACGGCTGAGCGAATTTCTTCCCACACACAAGGCAAGTGAGCACCTTCTTCCTGTTGTGAACTTGCTTGTGTCTCACCAAATCACATGGCTGAGGAAATTTCTTTCCATACACAGGTCAGGTGAACGGCCTCTCCCCAGCGTGAATGCGTTGGTGTCTCTGCAATCTGGACAACAGAGTGAATTCCTTCCCACACACTGAGCAGGTGAACACCTTCTTTCTGTTGTGAAAACGACAGTGTTTCTGCAGGTGTTGGAAGCAAGTAAATACCCTCCCACACATGCCACAAACATACGTCCTCTCCCCAGTGTGAACACGTTTGTGAATCAAAAGGTGACACATCCGAGGGAAACTGTTTCCACACACTGAGCAGGAGAATGGCCTCTCCCCAGTGTGAACCTGCTGGTGTGCCAGCAGGACAGACAACTGACTGAATTTCTTCCCACACACTGAGCAAGAAAATGGCTTCTCTCCTGAATGAATGCGTTTGTGCATCAGAAGGTAAGTCCCACGAGTAAACCCCCTCCCACACACTGAACAAAAATGGTTTCTCCCCAGTGTGAACACGCTTGTGTGTTGAAAGGTCAGATGCCCGGTGGAATCCCTTCCCACATGCAGAGCAGCTGCATGGTCTCTTCCCAGTGTGAATCCATTTGTGTGTCAGGAAGTGGAATGGATGAGTGAATCTCTTGTCACACACAGAACAGAAAAACAATCTCTTCTTAATGTGCATGGTCTGATGGTTCAAGAGATGAATCTTTCTTTTAAATGTCTTCTCACACTTAGAACATTTAAAAGGTCTCCTGGCCGAGTGAACCAGTTGGTGATTAATGCAATGGGAGGCCTGACTGAATCTCTTCCCACAGTGGGAGCAGCTGAATGGCCTGTCCTTGGTGTGAACTTGCTGATGCTCAGCGAGATCCTCTGGCCCAGTGAAAACCTCCTGACAGTGAGAGCAGCTGAACGGTCTCTCATGATGTGAAGGAGCTGGTGCTCCCCGGGGCAGGACAATAGACTAAATCTCTTTCCACAGTGGTAGCAACTGTACGGCCTCTCATCAATGTGACTTTGGAATCTTCCCCAAAAGGAATCAAAGCTGTCCCGAGAGGCAGAGTGGTGAAGATGACTCTCAATGTGATCAACTTGGTGTGCCTGCAGGTTGGATGAACAACTAAAGCTCTTCCCACACACTGAGCAGGTGAACAGTCTCTTGCTGTTGCGTCAACATGTTTTCCAGCGGGGTCAACCTCTTCCAATAGCAGGAGCGGCCTCTCACCAGTTTCCACCTGAAACAGTGAACTAACTCCCTTCAGATTTGCAAATCTTCAGGGCCCAGTGGATTGAGAGATGAGGTTTGGTTTGATTTTCTTGACATCAAATCTTCCTCTTCCAATAGCCTGAAAATTGAGTTTACAAAGAGTTATCTCAGATATACAAGGAACAAACTGGCCACCTGGTCTACCTTTCAGTGTATCTTTCTAATTTCCTTTCTTACGTGTTCCATTTACATTTCTTCGAATGCCTGGAATCTCAACTGCTTCGTGTAGTAGTAAGTTACATATTTGACAAACTAAGGAAAGAAATACCTGCAGTTCCCTGTGAAGTTGATAAATTGCTTTCAGGGCCTTCTGTTGATTCACCAACAAGTAGAAACATTCCAACGAGGCCATTCTGATGGCTTTTCCCTAGTGTGAATCTGTTTGTATATCAGGACATGGAATGGACACATGAATCTGTTCTCTCACACAGCAGGAAAGCAAGCTTTCCTTGGTGTGCATGGACTGGTAGAATCATCTGTTGAACATTCTTTTGAAGGTCTTCTCAGAACATTTAAAAAGGTCTCTTAGCCGAGTGGATCTCTTGGATCATTGGGATCTCTTTTGGGACAGAGGTGGTCTGTAAAAGAGCGACACATTGCACCTGAACTGGAGGGGGAACCAATACCCTGGGGGACAATTTAGCTGGAGCCACTCAGGAAGATTTAAACTGGTCAGGCGGGTGACCGTCCACCAAGGCAGACTTTGGGATACGCAACAACGCAGAGTGGCCGAGCAGAGGCTGATAGCCAAGTTCGATACTCATGAGGATGGCCTCAACCTGGATGTGGGGTTCATGTCACATTACAGGCGACTCCAGCACATTACACACACACACACTTACATACTCACACACTCACGAAGACCCTCTCTCATACACACACTCTCTCAGTGACACGTACCCCGTCCACACACACCCACGTGCACACCCTCTCACAGGCTTATAGTGTCACATGCATGCCCACACTCAAGCACATGCAGTCTCACACACAAATGCACACTCATTCTCTCCCTCACATGCATGCATACATACATATAAGTCTATGGGATGAATTTGCATTTGCAGATACATTCTGTTTTGCTCACAAAGCACATGATCTGCAGGCTATCAATCAATGTGACATTTTATAAATTCCTACTTGGGAAACAGAATTGGTCTGACTCAAGGTTGAAATACAGACAGACTCTAACCTCACACTTTTAACGCACTGTCTGAACTAAGTTGTCACTTTTTAAAAATAAAACCTTAAGTTATTTCAGAAATGTGACTTGAAGTAGTTCTGGATTTACGTATTAATTAATTGGTATCTGCAACCCATTCTAAAGGATGAAAGACTTAACAGCAATCTAGGTTTGTTTCAATCTATCATATTATGTTGCATTATACTACAATCTTGTGCTATAAATACTGTGTTGTGATCCTGCCCCACTAGCTACCTGATAAAGGAACAATACTCCGAAAGCTAGTACTTTCAAATAAACCTGTTGGACTATAACCTGGTGTTGTGTGATTTTTTTTAACTGAGAAAAGTGATAGAGCAAAGCGTTCAGAGGATACTGAAAGTCTGCAGAGGGACACAGATCGGTTAAGTGAGTGGGCAAGGGTCTGACAAATGGAGTACAATGTTGATAAATGTAAGGTCATCCATTTTAGTAGAAGTAACAGTAGAAGAATAACAGTAGAAGACAGAGAGTGTTGGTAGAAGGTTGCTTTTCAGACTGGAGGCCTGTGACCAGCTGTGCACCACAGGTGCTGGGTCCAGTGTTATTCACCATTTATATAAATGATTTGGATGAGAATTGCTTAGTAAATTTGCACATGACACCAAGATTGCTGGTACAGTAAACAGTGAAAGTGGTTATTTGGGAATAGAGCGAGATCTTGATTAACTTGGCCAGTCAGCTGAGGAATGGCAGATGGGCGTTTAATTTAAATAAATGAGTTGCATTTTGGTAGGTCAAACCATGGCACTATTTCCACAGTCAAAGGTAAGGCTCTGGGAGTGCTGTAGAATAAAAAAATCTAGGGGTACAGGCTCATAGCTCTTGGAAGTGAATCATAGGTAGACAGGGTGCTGGAGAAAGTTTTCGGCATGCTTGCTTTCATCAGTCAGAGCACTGTGTATAGGAGTTAGGATATATTGTTGCAGTTGTGCAAGACATTGGTGAGGCACATTTGGTGTACTGTATGCAGTTCCGGTTGCCCTATTATTAAAATAGAAAGAGTGCAGAAAAGATTTACTAGGATGTTACCTGGACTGGAAGGTTTAAATTATAAGGTGGGTTGGATCGGCTGGAACGTTGCTTTCCTAGAGCATAGGAGATCAAAAGGTGACCTTATAGAGGCCTGTAAAACCATAGGGGCACAGATAAGGTTGATACCTAACAGCTTTTCCCTATGATAGAGGAGTCTAAAATTAGACAGTTTACATTGGATACACAAAAGAGTTCAGAGGGGCAATTTTTTCACACAGAGGGTGGTGAGTGTCTGGAACAGGCTGCCAGAGGTAGCAGCGGAGGCAAATACAATGTTAGTCATTTAAGAAACATTTAGATGGGTACATCGTTGGATTAGGTATGGAAGCATATGGACCAAATGCTGCTAACTTAATTATGAAATCTAGGTGGCATGGACAGGTTGGGCTGAAGGGGTTGTTCCATGCTGAAAACCTCTCTGACTCTTCAGAGTGAACCAGTCAGTGGCAATTGCATTGGAGGATTGAGAGAATCTCTTCCCATGCTGGGAGCCATTCACAACCATGCTGGGAGCTATTCTCAAAGGAATAAAGCTAGAGTGGGTGGCCCCTACTTTAATGCCAGAAGTGTGGGAGGCAAGACAATTGGGTTAAGGACATGGATTGACATATGGAACTGGAATACTGTTGCCATTACAGAGATACAGTTAAGGGAGGAACAAGACTGGCAAGCTACATTCTGGGGTAATAGGCTCTTCAGGTAGGATAGTGGAGGATACAAAGTGGAGATGGTCACATTATTAATTAGGGATTTAGTTAATGCAGTAGCAAGAAATAATACCTTGGAAAGATTGTCAAAGGAAGCTTTGTGGGAGAACACATGAATAAAAAGGAGACAGTCACACGGTCAGGATTGTATTACTGTAGAGGCCTCCAAATAGTCAGCGGGCAATTCGGGGCAGATACGTAGTCAATTCGCCAGGGTATGTAAAAATATAACACTAATTATATTCGGGGATTTCACTACTCCAGTATTAACCAGGATAATCATAGAATAAAGGGTTTAAAAGGGCCATATTTGTTGAGATATATACAAGAAAGATTTACAGGGAGAAAGCTATAGGGAGAGGCTGAATGGACTGAGGCTGTTTTCCTTGGGGCAGTGGAGGCTGGGGGGGGGGACCTTATAGGGTGACCTATAAGGATAAATAGACAAGATTAGGTGAGTCCAGAACTAGAGGGCACAGGTTTAGGGTGAGAGGGGAAAGATTTAAAAGGGACCTAAGGGAACTTTTTCACGCAGAGGGTGGTGTATGTATGGAATGAGCTGCCAGTGGAAGTGTGGGAGGCTTGTACAATTACAACATTTTAAAGGCATATGGATGAGTACATGTATAGGAAGGGTTGAGACGTATATGGGCCAAGTGCTGGAAAATGGGACTAGATTAATTTAGGACATCTGGTCAGTATAGACAAGTTGGACCAAAGGGTCCATTTCCGTGCTGTACAGCTCTATGACTTTCTGTCAATATGCTGACGATCCTCCAAGAGACAAGGAAATGTTGTACTGGACCTAATTCGAGGGAAAGAAGGCAGGCAGATGTTCAACGTGACGGAGGGGAACATTTTAGTGATAGAGATCACAAGAGTGATATGGAAAAAGAGAAAAATGGTCTGTAAAATGTTTTAAATTAGGGTCAGGCAGATTTTATTAAGATAAGGCAGGATCTGACCAAAATAGATTGGGAGTACTGCAGAACAGTAGGAAACATTCAAAATAATGGTACAGGCCCAACATATTCCCTTTCAGGTGTGATGC
The DNA here is from genome assembly GCF_020745735.1 of Hemiscyllium ocellatum. Lineage (NCBI taxonomy): Eukaryota > Metazoa > Chordata > Chondrichthyes > Orectolobiformes > Hemiscylliidae > Hemiscyllium > Hemiscyllium ocellatum. The sequence goes on from NC_083446.1 coordinate 13,018,587, forward strand.
TGGGGTCACAAGCCCAGAGAAACATGAATGTTTATGAATATTTGGGACTGAATAAAAAAGAAAAGAGACATAACAGGTATTAAGGGAGCAAAACAACAGAGGTCATAAAGGCGTATAGCAACAAAGCAATTATGAGAGCAAAGAGAGGTATGAGAAAATGGTAACGATTAGGGAGAATCCCAAGTTATCGTACAAGAATGTCAAGGGAAAGAGAACAACCAGGGAAAGAGTAGTGTCCATTCGAGACAAAGGGGCAATATGTACTTGAAGCTATAGGACATTGGTTGAGTGTTAGATGAGTAAATAGTTTTTGTATTTATTTGGGAGAGGGGGGTGCAAGTACTGAATGTGAGGAGATGCACTGTGAAGTGCTTGAGCAGATTGACACAAAAAGCAAGGTGGTATTGGAAATTTTGGCAGATTTAAAATTGGACAAGTCCCCAGGTGCAGATGGGTTGTATCCCAGGTTATTGTAGAGATGAGGGAAGAAATTAGAGGAGGCCTGATATAAATTTTTGAATTGTCTTTGGCCACAAGGGAGGTGCCAGAGGACTGGAGGACAGCTAATGTGGTTTCAGTAGTAGAGAAAGATCAAGGAGCTACAAACTAGTAAGCTCAGACAAACTGAGGGATTTTAGGTGTCCATCCAAAGATCTCACAGGACTGGTTAATA